>NC_091302.1:47063786-47218786 GCF_038502225.1 Cherax quadricarinatus | reverse complement strand
CTGAGAGAGTTAGAGCAAAGGAAGGGGTAGCAGTAATGTTAAATGATCAGTTATGGAAGGAGAAAAGAGAATATGAATGTGTAAATTCAAGAATTATGTGGATTAAAGTAAAGGTTGGATGCGAGAAGTGGGTCATAATAAGCGTGTATGCACCTGGAGAAGAGAGGAATGCAGAGGAGAGAGAGAGATTTTGGGAGATGTTAAGTGAATGTATAGGAGCCTTTGAACCAAGTGAGAGAGTAATTGTGGTAGGGGACTTGAATGCTAAAGTAGGAGAAACTTTTAGAGAGGGTGTGGTAGGTAAGTTTGGGGTGCCAGGTGTAAATGATAATGGGAGCCCTTTGATTGAACTTTGTATAGAAAGGGGTTTAGTTATAGGTAATACATATTTTAAGAAAAAGAGGATAAATAAGTATACACGATATGATGTAGGGCGAAATGACAGTAGTTTGTTGGATTATGTATTGGTAGATAAAAGACTGTTGAGTAGACTTCAGGATGTACATGTTTATAGAGGGGCCACAGATATATCAGATCACTTTCTAGTTGTAGCTACACTGAGAGTAAAAGGTAGATGGGATACAAGGAGAATAGAAGCATCAGGGAAGAGAGAGGTGAAGGTTTATAAACTAAAAGAGGAGGCAGTTAGGGTAAGATATAAACAGCTATTGGAGGATAGATGGGCTAATGAGAGCATAGGCAATGGGGTCGAAGAGGTATGGGGTAGGTTTAAAAATGTAGTGTTAGAGTGTTCAGCAGAAGTTTGTGGTTACAGGAAAGTGGGTGCAGGAGGGAAGAGGAGCGATTGGTGGAATGATGATGTAAAGAGAGTAGTAAGGGAGAAAAAGTTAGCATATGAGAAGTTTTTACAAAGTAGAAGTGATGCAAGGAGGGAAGAGTATATGGAGAAAAAGAGAGAGGTTAAGAGAGTGGTGAAGCAATGTAAAAAGAGAGCAAATGAGAGAGTGGGTGAGATGTTATCAACAAATTTTGTTGAAAATAAGAAAAAGTTTTGGAGTGAGATTAACAAGTTAAGAAAGCCTAGAGAACAAATGGATTTGTCAGTTAAAAATAGGAGAGGAGAGTTATTAAATGGAGAGTTAGAGGTATTGGGAAGATGGAAGGAATATTTTGAGGAATTGTTAAATGTTGATGAAGATAGGGAAGCTGTGATTTCGTGTATAGGGCAAGGAGGAATAACATCTTGTAGGAGTGAGGAAGAGCCAGTTGTGAGTGTGGGGGAAGTTCGTGAGGCAGTAGGTAAAATGAAAGGGGGTAAGGCAGCCGGGATTGATGGGATAAAGATAGAAATGTTAAAAGCAGGTGGGGATATAGTTTTGGAGTGGTTGGTGCAATTGTTTAATAAATGTATGGAAGAGGGTAAGGTACCTAGGGATTGGCAGAGAGCATGCATAGTTCCTTTGTATAAAGGCAAAGGGGATAAAAGAGAGTGCAAAAATTATAGGGGGATAAGTCTGTTGAGTGTACCTGGTAAAGTGTATGGTAGAGTTATAATTGAAAGAATTAAGAGTAAGACGGAGAATAGGATAGCAGATGAACAAGGAGGCTTTAGGAAAGGTAGGGGGTGTGTGGACCAGGTGTTTACAGTGAAACATATAAGTGAACAGTATTTAGATAAGGCTAAAGAGGTCTTTGTGGCATTTATGGATTTGGAAAAGGCGTATGACAGGGTGGATAGGGGGGCAATGTGGCAGATGTTGCAAGTGTATGGTGTAGGAGGTAGGTTACTGAAAGCAGTGAAGAGTTTTTACGAGGATAGTGAGGCTCAAGTTAGAGTATGTAGGAAAGAGGGAAATTTTTTCCCAGTAAAAGTAGGCCTTAGACAAGGATGTGTGATGTCACCGTGGTTGTTTAATATATTTATAGATGGGGTTGTAAGAGAAGTAAATGCGAGGGTCTTGGCAAGAGGCGTGGAGTTAAAAGATAAAGAATCACACACAAAGTGGGAGTTGTCACAGCTGCTCTTTGCTGATGACACTGTGCTCTTGGGAGATTCTGAAGAGAAGTTGCAGAGATTGGTGGATGAATTTGGTAGGGTGTGCAAAAGAAGAAAATTAAAGGTGAATACAGGAAAGAGTAAGGTTATGAGGATAACAAAAAGATTAGGTGATGAAAGATTGAATATCAGATTGGAGGGAGAGAGTATGGAGGAGGTGAACGTATTCAGATATTTGGGAGTGGACGTGTCAGCGGATGGGTCTATGAAAGATGAGGTGAATCATAGAATTGATGAGGGAAAAAGAGTGAGTGGTGCACTTAGGAGTCTGTGGAGACAAAGAACTTTGTCCTTGGAGGCAAAGAGGGGAATGTATGAGAGTATAGTTTTACCAACGCTCTTATATGGGTGTGAAGCGTGGGTGATGAATGTTGCAGCGAGGAGAAGGCTGGAGGCAGTGGAGATGTCATGTCTGAGGGCAATGTGTGGTGTGAATATAATGCAGAGAATTCGTAGTTTGGAAGTTAGGAGGAGGTGCGGGATTACCAAAACTGTTGTCCAGAGGGCTGAGGAAGGGTTGTTGAGGTGGTTCGGACATGTAGAGAGAATGGAGCGAAACAGAATGACTTCAAGAGTGTATCAGTCTGTAGTGGAAGGAAGGCGGGGTAGGGGTCGGCCTAGGAAGGGTTGGAGGGAGGGGGGAAAGGAGGTTTTGTGTGCGAGGGGCTTGGACTTCCAGCAGGCATGCTTGAGCGTGTTTGATAGGAGTGAATGGAGACAAATGGTTTTTAATACTTGACGTGCTGTTGGAGTGTGAGCAAAGTAACATTTATGAAGGGATTCAGGGAAACCGGCAGGCCGGACTTGAGTCCTGGAGATGGGAAGTACAGTGCCTGCACTCTGAAGGAGGGGTGTTAATGTTGCAGTTTAAAAACTGTAGTGTAAAGCACCCTTCTGGCAAGACAGTGATGGAGTGAATGATGGTGAAAGTTTTTCTTTTTCGGGCCACCCTGCCTTGGTGGGAATCGGCCGGTGTGATAATAAAAAAAAAAAAAAAAAAAATATATATATATAATATACATATATATATATATAATATACATATATATATATATAATATACATATATATATATATAATATACATATATATATATATATAATATACATATATATATATATAATATACATATATATATATATATAATATACATATATATATATATATAATATACATATATATATATATATAATATACATATATATATATATATAATATACATATATATATATATAATATACATATATATATATATATATATATATAATATACATATATATATATATATATAATATACATATATATATATATATATATAATATACATATATATATATAATATACATATATATATAATATATAATATATATATAATATACAATATATATATATATATATATATAATATACATTATATATATATATATGTATATTATATATATATATTATATATTATATATATATGTATATATTATATATATATATATATTACATATATATATAATATATAATATATATATAATATACATATATATATATATATATATATATATATATATATATATATATATATATATATATATATATATATATATATATATATATATATATATATATATATATGCGCCCTGTTTAAGGGCAATGTGTGGTGTAAATATTATGCAGAAAATTCGAAGTGTGGAAATTAGGAGAAGGTGTGGAGTTAATAAAAGTATTAGTCAGAGGGCAGAAGAGGGGTTGTTGAGGTGGTTTGGTCATTTAGAGAGAATGGATCAAAGTAGAATGACATGGAAAGCATATAAATCTATAGGGGAAGGAAGGCGGGGTAGGGGTCGTCCTCGAAAGGGTTGGAGAGAGGGGGTAAAGGAGGTTTTGTGGGCATGGGGCTTGGACTTCCAGCAAGCGTGCGTGAGCGTGTTAGATAGGAGTGAATGGAGGCGAATGGTACTTGGGACCTGACGATCTGTTGGAGTGTGAGCAGGGTAATATTTAGTGAAGGGATTCAGGGAAACCGGTTATTTTCATATAGTCGGACTTGAGTCCTGGAAATGGGAAGTACAATGCCTGCACTTTAAAGGAGGGCATTGTACTTCCCATTTCCAGGACTCAAGTCCGACTATATGAAAATAACCGGTTTCCCTGAATCCCTTCACTAAATATTAACCTGCTCACACTCCAACAGATCGTCAGGTCCCAAGTACCATTCGTCTCCATTCACTCCTATCGAACACGCTCACGCACGCTTGCTGGAAGTCCAAGCCCCTTACCCACAAAACCTCCTTTACCCCCTCTCTCCAACCCCTTTCGAGGACGACCCCTACCCCGCCTTCCTTCCCCTATAGATTTATATGCTTTCCATGTCATTCTACTTTGATCCATTCTCTCTAAATGACCAAACCACCTCAACAACCCCTCTTCAGCCCTCTGACTAATACTTTTATTAACTCCACACCTTCTCCTAATTTCCACACTCCGAATTTTCTGCATAATATTTACACCACACATTGCCCTTAAACAGGATATCTCCACTGCCTCCAACCATCTCCTCGCTGCTGCATTTACCACCCAAGCTTCACACCCATATATGAGTGTTGGTACTACTATACTTTCATACATTCCCTTCTTTGCCTCCATAGATAACGTTTTTTGAGTCCACATATACCTCAACGCACCACTCACCTTTTTTCCCTCATCAATTCTATGATTAACCTTATCCTTCATAAATCCATCCGCCGACACGTCAACTCCCAAGTATCTGAAAACATTCACTTCTTCCATACTCCTCCTCCCCAATTTGATATCCAATTTTTCTTTATCTAAATCATTTGACACCCTCATCACCTTACTCTTTTCTATGTTCACTTTCAACTTTCTACCTTTACACACATTCCCAAACTCATCCACTAACCTTTGCAATTTTTCTTTAGAATCTCCCATAAGCACAGTATCATCAGCAAAAAGTAACTGTGTCAATTCCCATTTTGAATTTGATTCCCCATAATTTAATAATTTAATAATTTAATAATATATATATATATATATATATATATATATATATATATATATATATATATATATATATATATATATATATATATATATATATATATAAATATATATATATATATATAAATATATATATATATATATATATATATATATATATATATATATATATATATATATATATATATATATATATATATATATATATATATATATATATATATATATATATATATTTGCATAAAGCTAGAATTTGTTTTAATTCTGATTGCAGTATTATGCTGTGTACTAAGAGCTTTAAAATTATTTGCACAGACACCATGTGAGGTAGATTACTGTGTATTACTGTATGGGAAGAGTAGTGTAGGGTTGGCTACACTATAGCAGAACAACGGAAATATACTGTTTTTCAAAGCAAATTATTTTAATATTGCAACTGAATTTCTACTTGCTGGTTTTAAGCTTGAACATTTACCTAAAATTTTTCTTCCATGGAAGCACAGTTTGAGGCTGCCCACTACATAGTCTAGGATCCTTCAAGTCATGATGTTAAATACTAAACAGCATCTAATGTATATTTGTCAAGGGAATTCTTACAAGTCATATATGATATCAAGTAAAGAGTGAAGAATCTTCAGGGACTGTTCAACGTCTGAGTTTATACATGCAACAAAGATTTTAGGACCTTGAGCACCCCTTATTCTCAAAATAAGAGTACAGTGGAACCTTGCTATGTGACCTTAATTCGTTCCAGAAGGCTGTTCGAGTGCCACTCCGTTTGAGTATCAAACAAGTTCTTCCCAACCAATTTTCTGTTTGGTTGGCTGTTATCACTAATCTTCGTAGGCCCAATGGCGACTTATTTACACAATACAAAAAAAGCACCAAAAAATGCGAAGAAACACGAAATAGTTTACAGAGAAGTTCTCGCAGGTCGTATTTGTTTGGTCGAGTGCTGAGCTTTGTTCAATTAGAGAGCTGGTCCTATGCCGAGGTTCCACTGTACACGTACAATGGAACCTCAGTTTTTGTTTGCCCTGGTTTTCGTTGAATTTGGTTTTCCTCGACTTTTTTCATCAAAATTTTGTCCCAGGTTTCATTCATCACCTTGGTTTTCGTTGACTTGACAGTGGTCCGCCATACCGAACATGTCTGCCTGCCCAGGCCCACACAAAGCATCCCATGCATTCCGAGTCAGTCTGGCTTTGTTTCTCGTCGAGTGAGCATTACCCCACACGTTCAACCAAAACATTTCGTAATAATCCATTTTTTTTTTGTACTTGTTCATTGAGTGTGACTGCTAAATAACCTACCATGGGACTAAAGAAAGTTTTGAGTGCCAGCCCTTTGATAAAGAAGGCGAGAAACACGATAGAATTCAAGAAAGAACTCGTAGCAAAGTATGAGTGGAATGAGCTGCAAAGTTTTGTGGAGAAATATTACTACTACCCTCTACAAAGGTAGAGGGTGGTAGTGATTGTGGGAGAGAGTGGTAGTGATGGTGGCAGAGGATGGTAGTGATGGTGGTAATGGTGGTAGAGGGTGGTAGTGATGGTGGTAGAGATAACCTGCCCTCCTCCTCATCTTCCATACACCAACAAGAGTCTTCAATAAAAGTAAAAGTGATGTTAAATGTTCATTTATCCATTTCATTAGTCCTTTATATTTATTTCTCATTGTTTTCTGTATGTAAAACTATAGTTATTCTCTATAAAATGTATTGTTTGTTTATACTTTTGGGTGCCTAGAACAGATTAATTGGATTTACATTATTTCTTATAGAAATATTGCTTCAGTTTTCGTCGAATTCAGTTTTTGTCAGACTTTCTGGAACAAATTAATGACGAAAACCGAGGTTCCACTGTATTTCAATAAAATTTTCACGTTTTTGAGGGGATCAGAAATGTTTCTAAATTTTTTCCACACCTATAAATAAGGACCACCCTACTAAGACATTCACCTACATTTTCTTAATTTTTTAGGGGTAAAATTAACTGAAGAGAACAAAGTCCAGGTACTCTGGTACCACAGTAAAGTCAGGGTCAAAAGTCCTGTTATACATGTAGTATGTCCATTTGAAGGTGTGGCAAGTGGCCTCTAGCAGTTCATAATCTTACAGTTCTGAATCTGAGGCAATTACTTTAACAGGATGTTTTATCCATGACTGTATATGGCCACATACATCAAGAACTGAATTATAATCATAAAATACAGCATTCTCTATCATGACACCTAATACAACTCATTCAGTACTTGCCAATTATAATTACAGAATTAAATTCACAAAACAACTCTAAACTCAATGCCTGTAAAATGTATACAAATGTGATGCCATGTCATCACTGTCTGTAATAAACTGCACCTTATCGTGCATAAGTCAAAACTTGACATTATATATCAATGTTTGAGAGATGTTCTACTCAGTTGATAAATGATGACACTGTTTATGCCTTGGCATTTATTTCAACTTTGCCATGCAAAAATAAAATCATAAAACTAGTAAATTTATTTGTTAAAATGAATAACAGGAAATGTACTTATTTTCAAGCCAAGGCAAATTAATAACAAATAAAGCTTAGGTAAGAGAGAAACTTTCTCGTGATTACCTTGGGAATCCGCTGATCCTGGGAAAACTGCATTAAAGATATTTAACTAATTTATTATGACTACCTTACATATCAAAAATTACTTGTATATAATTCTTATCCTACTGACCATGGAATCTTCAAACCAAATAATTAAAATCTAAATTACATAAAGTTAAGTCTAAATTTAATTCTACTAAAGAGTATGAAGTACAATTCTAGTCTTTACAAGAAGACATTTCATTAGGAGATTAAACCATTTTAAAACCTTTCTCTCTTCGTATATAGTACTATAATGCACAGACTGAGACTGAAAGATACACTGAGCCAGTGGAGCTCTGATCCAACGAGATGAAACTCCTAAAAAAAGTTCCCAAACTATAATACTTAAAATCCAAACTTCTCCAATAATTCCATCATAATAATTAGCCTTGCTACCAAATTTAAGTGATAAGACCAAATTACAAAGTACATCATACAGTATAATTCCCTGAAACAAATTCCTTTAATTTGCAATACATTTTTATTTTAATGCTAATTACACCATGTGCCTTTGTCTTTGTTAAATCATGCTCCTTAATTTTTTATTCTTATCATTTCCCTAACCTTTATTATATTGCCATCTTCATTTGCTTTGTGTTCCTTTTATGATAAGTATTACCCTACCCTGCCAATCATGAATTTTGTCATATAATTTTGTCTTATAAACTAAATCTTATCACTTGTACGGTACATTTAACCCCTTAGCCTTCACACCAGTTATCGCAATCCAACAGTAACTAGAATTTATATTATGCATTTATACCTTACCTGTCAATACTTTTAGCTAAACTCATAAGCTAAAGCAAATTCAAATCTACACAAGTCTTTAGTATTAAGTAATTTTAGTACTGCTTTCATTCTTTCTAAATCATGTGCAGCCTATGGGTTTTACATTTTTTTATATTTTTGTATGCTCTTTTTGGAAATAAAATACTATATTTTTATTATAAGAATAAATGGAACAGAAACTTGAAATGTGCAATCATAAATCAACTGAAGAATCTGTAACAAATTCAATGCATATTTCTAGAAAACATGGACAAACTAAAGTTGAATATTACTGTTATGTGCACTCATATTTTGGTACTTTCTGTTTTGATTAATAAAAAGAATTTTAGAAGTTGTCTTTTTCTGAGTTTTCCTCAGTTTTCATTTCCAGAAATTTTCTCATATTTTAAACAGCTTTATTCAATTGGCTGGAGTTTACCTTTGTTCACCGTACTAGCCAAAACTATTTCTCTTTTTGATTAACATATGCCAGTTTTGTCTTATTTTATATTTGACAAACATTTTTTTTCTCATTTCACTTTTAAGTAACTGATTTTTTTTTTTCAACAAGTCGGCCGTCTCCCATCAAGGCAGGGTGACCCA
Source organism: Cherax quadricarinatus (assembly GCF_038502225.1). Taxonomy (NCBI): domain Eukaryota; kingdom Metazoa; phylum Arthropoda; class Malacostraca; order Decapoda; family Parastacidae; genus Cherax; species Cherax quadricarinatus. The sequence goes on along the minus strand of NC_091302.1, from coordinate 47,209,768 downwards.
AAAAAGAAAGAAAATCCCCAAAAAGAAAATACTTTCATCATCATTCAACACTTTCACCTCACTCACACATTATCACTGTTTTTGCAGAGGTGCTCAGAACACAACAGTTTAGAAGCATATACATATAAAGATACACAACATATCCCTCCAAACTGCTAATATCCCGAAACCCCTCCTTTAGAGAGCAGGCATTGTACTTCCCATTTCCAGGACTCAAGTCCGGCTATATAAAAATAACCGGTTTCCCTGAATCCCTTCACTAAATATTACCCTGCTCACACTCCAACAGATCGTCAGGTCCCAAATACCATTCGTCTCCATTCACTCCTATCGAACACGCTCATGCACGCTTGCTGGAAGTCCAAGCCCTTCGCCCATAAAACCTCCCTTACCCATTCCTTCCAACCTTTTCGAGGATGACCTCTACACCGCTTTCCTTCTCCTACCGATTTAAATGCTCTCCATGTCATTCTACTTTGATCCATTCTCTCTAAATGACCAAACCACCTCAACAACCCCTCTTCAGCCCTCTGACTAATACTTTTATTAACTCCACACCTTCTCCTAATTTCCACACTCCGAATTTTCTGCATAATATTTACACCACACATTGCCCTTAGACAGGACATCTCCACTGCCTCCAACCATCTCCTTCCTACTGCATTCACAACCCAGGCTTCACACCCATATAAGAGTGTTGGTACTACTATACTTTCATACATTCCCTTCTTTGCCTCCACAGATAACGTTTTTTGACTCCACATATACCTCAACCCACCACTCACCTTTTTTCCCTCATCAATTCTATGATTAACCTCATTTTTCATAAATCCATCCGCCGACACGTCAACTCCCAAGTATCTGAAAACATTCACTTCTTCCATACTCCTCCTTCCCCATTTGATATCCAATTTTTCTTTATCTAAATCATTTGATACCCTCATCACCTTACTCTTTTCTATGTTCACTTTCAACTTTCTACCTTTACACACACTCCCAAACTCATCCTTTGCAATTTTTCTTCAGAATCTCCCATAAGCACAGTATCATCAGCAAAAAGTAACTGTGTCAATTCCCATTTTGTATTTGATTCCCCATAATTTAATCCTACCCCTCTCCCGAACACCCTAGCACTTACTTCTTTTACAACCCCATCTATAAATATATTAAACAACCATGGTGACATTACACATCCCTGTCTAAGACCTACTTTTACTGGGAAGTAGTCTCCCTCTCTTTTACACACCCTAACCTGAGCCTCACTATCCTCATAAAAACTCTTTACAGCATTTAATAACTTACCACCTATTCCATATACTTGCAACATCTGCCACATTGCTCCCCTATCCACTCTATCATATGCCTTTTCTAAATCCATAAATGCAATAAAAACTTCCCTACCTTTATCTAAATACTGTTCACATATATGCTTCAATGTAAACACTCGATCTACACATCCCCTACCCACTCTGAAACCTCCTTGCTCATCCGCAATCCTACATTCTGTCTTACCTCTAATTCTTTCATTTATAACCCTACCGTACACTTTTCCTGGTATACTCGGTAAACTTATTCCTCTATAATTTTTACAATCTCTTTTGTCCCCTTTCAATTTATATTAAGGGACTATACATGCTCTCCGCCAATCCCTAGGTACCTTCCCCTCTTTCATACATTAAACAAAAGTACCAACCACTCCAACACTATATTCCCCCTGCTTTTAACATTTCTGTCATGATCCCATCAGTTCCAGCTGCTTTACCTCCTTTCATTCTATGTAATGCCTCACGTACCTCCCCTACACTTACATTCTGCTCTTCTTCACTCCTAAAAGATGGTATACCTCCCTGGCCAGTGCATGAAATTACCGCCTCCCTTTCTTCCTCAACATTTAAAAGTTCCTCAAAATATTCTCGCCATCTACCTAATACCTCCATCTCCCCATCTACTAACTCCCCTACTCTGTTTTTAACTGACAAATCCATACGTTCCCCAGGCTTTCTTAACTTGTTAAACTCACTCCAAAATTTTTTCTTATTTTCATTAAAATTTCTTGACAGTGCCTCTCCCACTCTATCATCTGCTCTCCTTTTGCACTCTCTCACCACTCTCTTCACCTTTCTTTTACTCTCCATATACTCTGCTCTTCTTGTAACACTTCTGCTTTGTAAAAACCTCTCATAAGCTAACTTTTTCTCTTTTATCACACCCTTTACTTCATCATTCCACCAATCACTCCTCTTTCCTCCTGCCCCCACCCTCCTATAACCACAAACTTCTGCCCCACATTCTAATACTGCATTTTTAAAACTATTCCAACCCTCTTCAACCCCCACTACTCATCTTTGCACTAGCCCACCTTTCTGCCAATAGTCGCTTATATCTCACCCGAACTTCCTCCTCCATAGTTTATACACTTTCATCTCTCTCTTACTTGTTGTTGCAACCTTCCGCTTGTCCCATGTACCTCTTACTCTAACTGTAGCTACAACTAAATTATGGTCCAACATATCAGTTGCCCCTCTATAAACATGTACATCCTGGAGCCTACCCATCAACCTTTTATCCACCAATATATAATCTAACAAACTACTTTCATTACGTGCTACATCATACCTTGTATATTTATTTATCCTCTTTTTCATAAAATATGTATTACTTATTACCAAATCTCTTTCTACACATAGCTCAATTAAAGGCTCCCCATTTACATTTACCCCTGGCACCCCAAATTTACCTACTACTCCCTCCATAACGTTTTTACCCACTTTAGCATTGAAATCCCCAACCACAAGTACTCTCACACTTGGTTCTAAACTCCCCACGCATTCACTCAATATTTTCCAAAATCTCTCTCGTCTACACTTCTCTCTTCTCCAGGCGCATATACGCTTACTATAACCCACTTTTCACATCCAACCTTTATTTTACTCCACATAATCCTTGAATTAATACATTTATAGTCCCTCTTTTCCTGCCATAGCTTATCCTTCAACATTATTGCTACTCCTTCTTTAGCTCTAACTCTATTTGAAACCCCTGACCTAATCCCATTTATTCCTCTCCACTGAAACTCTCCCACCCCCTTCAGCTTTATTTCACTTAAAGCCAGGACATCCAGCTTCTTCTCATTCATAACATCCTTTTTTATTTTGTACACTTAAGTACTGCTAATAATATCTATTGTATTTTTAAATTTGAGTTCACTCCATCATATACAGCATTATCTTCTGATTACAATGAAGCCTTAGATTTGGTTACAAAACATCAAAACTAAGGAAAGGAATATTCCTTTTTTTCTTGGTATGTGGTATATTAACCCTTTGAGGGTTTTCGTCGTACTAGTACGTCTTACGCGTAGGGGTTTTTGACGTACTAGTACTCATAAATTCTAGCGGCCTCAAATCTAGTGGGAGAAAGCTGGTAGGCCTTCATATGAAAGAATGGGTCTATGTGGTCAGTGTGCACAGTCTAAAAAAAATCCTGCAGCACACAGTGCATAATGAGAAAAATTTTTTTTTACCATTTTTTTTTAATAAATCAGCGACTTTGCAGTGTATTTTCGTATGGTATTTATTGTTGTATTCTAGTTTTCTTGGTCTCATTTTATAGAATGGAAGACATATTACAGAAATTGAGATGATTTTGACTGGTTTTACAAAGAAAGGTGCCTTGAAATTGAGCTCAAAGTAGCAGAAATGTTCGATTTTTACCAAACTTCAAAAGTAAACAAATCGTGCCAAGCGTGCAATACACGTCAACTGGTGAGTCTAATATTCTTTCTCAAGTGCACCAATAATATTTATACCATTTTTTACACTAATGCAGTAGTCTGCATAACAGTAAATCTTATATTTTTTGTGAGAATAAAAATTCAAAGTGGAAAGCAAAAGAATATAAGAGGGGCCTTGAGACGTGACTAATGACCAGAGGAAATGTCATTTTAGTGCCAGGAATGTCTTTCTTGTTTATTCTGGACCCTATTCGGAAATTGGCATCTTTTGAAATTTGTGTGAAATTGGCAAAATTGCTAAATTCTGACCACTGTACTGGATAGTTGAATTTCATAAATGAGTGGTTTCTTGCACCCATTCGATGGAAAAAATGGAGTTCTAGCGAAATATTCATGTTTTTTGTCGACTAGTACAGTGAAATTGGCCGAAAATGGGGCTCAAAGTGGGCAAAATCGCCGATGCGTAAACATCGCCGAGACCGCTAACTTTGCGAGAGCATAATTCCGTAAGTTTTCTATCAAATTTCAAACTTTTGGTGTCTTTATGATCGGGAAAAGATTCTCTATCTTTTCATAAGAGAAAATAATTTTTTTTTTTTTTTAAATTTGGCCGACCCTGAGAACGAGATTCGGAGAGGGCCTGTCGACCCTCAAAGGGTTAAAGACTAACAAAAAACATCTGCCATAACTCAGATAAAAGCTAGTACAGAGAAAGAGCCCAACTGATGAAACTAATAAAGTACTGGGCAGTACAATAAAAGACATACTGTGCTAACACCGGAAGAAATACAGTACAATACTGTATTATGAAGTTATGACAACTACAGACAAACTAAGTAGAGAATAATGAAACGTTTTTGAACACACACAAAAATGGGTTAAGCTGCCAAATCTGAAATACAAGTTGGTGGTTCCACAATAAGGAGATCGAGTGCAAAAAGACATGATACTGATGCAAGGATTGTCTAGATTCACTGTGTTTGACAATTTGTTTTGAAGACTATCACACCGACAGTATTAAATAATATTAAAGAACGTGTTGAGTAATATTTAGAAAGAAAACAAAAGAATAGTGCAAAAAATTATTTGGGTGTGGTACTGTGAGGGAAAAGTTCAACAGATAGAAGTAACGAACAGGTATATGGTAACAATAGTTTGATTGCCGGCTACTTGTTAAGGTAGGGCGAGTCTAGCTCCCGCTACTCCCCCCTTTTTCCCCCACCCCGAAAGTGATAGTTTGATTGCCGGCTGTTTGTTAAGGTAGGGTAAGCCTAGCTCCCGCTATCACCCCCCCTTCCTCCCCCCCCCCCCGAAAGGTGACGTGTGGGGCTCCGGTCAAACAGTAATCACTCGACTCACAGCTCCCAGCACTACTGTAAGTATATGCCTGCTCATATTCTAGTGGACTTATTGGTTGAAAGCTTCACTTTTGACCAATAATAAACTTAGTCCTTTCAGTCTTGCTCTGTTAAATGTCTTAATAATCACCACGTCTTTTAGGTACTGTACCTATCATGAAGAGTGATTTCTTAAGCAGTGGGTAACCTGTCTCTCTTTCCAGCTTGGAATGACAAATTGGGTCACCTGCCAACCAACGAGAAGAATTGAAGGAGACGGACTAACGTCCAGAGACGTCCCATGATGAATCTACTTACCTGTTATGTACGCCGACGCAGGACATAACCCCTCATCATAGCAGTGGTAACAAACCTGCTTTCCTGTCATCTGGATTAATTATTCACGGCTATAGACTCTGAAGAATGAGCCGGTGGGTCGCAGGTGATGTCACCAACACCTGCGACCCCCCCCTTTCATTATCAGCAACGGCTACGATTTCAACAACACGCAGTGTCACCAACACCAAACACCCCAGTATCACTATATCTATATATATTAGCGTTGAGTTCCAATGTCATTTTTTCATTTCATTTTTCATTTTTCTTTCAAATAGGATATACCTTTCATGTTTCACTGTTTTATGTTTGCTTTAATAAATAATAAAGTGTTTATCTTTGTGAATTATTATTTCTTTTTCTATTCAATAATTTTCCTGAGGAGGAGCCAGTCTTGGTAATACTGTCTGAAGTTGTTACAGGGCTGAGTAAGCCTTCACAGGTACTGTCATCAAGATTCTGTCTATGTGCCACAAGGATGATTCTAGTGAATCACTATTAATAATAATTTTTGAATTTTGTTATTCTTGAGTGCGTATTCTTTCAAGAAATTCAGAAGTGTTTGCACGTTAAGCCATAAATGCTTCAACATTTAGAACAAAATACAGGAGGGCCCTGTTTGTATGCTCTTAGGTTCCCAACCCCGTACAGTAACCAAAAATTGCTGGCGGATGGAAAAGAGATGTTTTTTCATTATTGAATACTTCTAAAATGTCTGATAGCATGTTTACACCATCATATATTAAGTGCTCAATACAGTTAAACATAAAAAAACAGATAAAGTAAAATAAATGCACAGCACATACAATACATACCTTAAAATATGGTGCTGGTTGCCCTTCCTTTATGCAACTGTTCTACATAAGCGGCAAAAAGGCGGTAAAAGCACTGAACATAATGAACAATGGCTTAATTGAAAGCCAACAAAAACATGAAGCACCAAAAAGAGTGCTGTATGTACAGAGCCCTTCTGTACTAAAGTTCATATTCATGAACAGTAGTAAGATCATAAGCTCTAGATGGGAAATTTGCTTACAAATGAGACTCAAAAACTTACAAAATTATGCTCTCACAAAATTCGAGGTCTCAGCGATATTTACACATCGGCAATTTCACCCGTTTTAAGCTCTATTTTTGGCAAATTCCCTTACTCCAGTTGACCAAACTCATAGCTATTTCGCTAGTATTCCTTCTACTCTATCGAATGAGTACAAGAAACTGCCCATTTACCTATTTCAATTACCCAATAAAGTGGACAATTTCACACAAAATTCAATGATTACCAATTTGAAAATAGGGTCCAGAATAAACAATCCAGACATTCCTGGCACTAAATAAACATTTCCTCTGCTCCTAAGTCACGTTTCTAGGTCCCTCTTATATTATGCTTGCTTTTCATTTTGAAATTATATTCACAAAAATACAGAAAATTTACTTTCATGCAGACAACTGCATTATTGCAATAATTATATAAATAATGTCAGTGCATTCCTAAATGCATATTAGACTGGCCAGTCTGATGTACCCTGGAATATCGGCAAAAATCAAACATTTCCACTACTCTGAGCTCAATTTCAAGCTACTTTCTGTCCCGAAAGTAATTAAAATAATCTCTATTTCTGTAATATATCTTCCATTCTACCAAATGAGACCATAAATACCATACAAAAAACACCAGAAATTCACTGTTATAAACCAAAAAATACTGTCGTACTTTTTTTCTCCTCATACACTGATATTTTTATGTGGTGCACACTTACTGCACAGACCTATTCTTTCATATCTAGACCCAAATTTACCACTCACAGCTTATCTGAGTAAGCTGAGCTCATGGTGTCAAACTATGGGACCAACACTGGCTTCAAAGCCAGGATACAATGGGACTGACACAAAAAGAGTTAACAGACACTGACAACCTGTTGCATAACAAAGAAGCTACACAAGAAAAGGCTCTTTCTAGGAATGATTTCTCCCAAACTACATCAGGCTCAATTAGTCTAAAAGGGTTCTTGTCAATTCTCAAACATTCCTGAGCCTAATGTACAAGGCACAAATATATCAGAAAGATACTTGAAATTTATTAAACAGAATAACCTTCAAACAGTTTACACTGATTTGGATCCAATACATATATAGTAGGGCCCCACTTATACAGCAGGTTAGGTTCCAGGCTACCGCCGTAAAGCTGAAATCGCCATAAAGTGAAACACCTCTTTTTTCCACTTATAATGCATACAAATACTAGATAACAAGTTTACACTATAACCCCTTCTCCTGTATATATTACTAAATTTGAAAGGAGAAACTTTCGTTTTTCTTTTTGGGCCACCCCACCTCGGTGGGATACGGCTGGTACGTTGAAAGAAGTAGTAGTTTACACTAACATATATTAAGTTAGTAAGTAAGTTTACTGAGATATACACAAATGCAGTTACATAGATTATCATACATAGCAGCATATGTGTAAAGTACCTAGGATAACCCAAAAAAGTCAGTGTGGCTTATTTCCATTGCGGTTAGCAGTAGAACTAGGCATTAAAAAACAATAAAAAAGTAAAATACACACATAGTACACTCATTACTACCTTAAAATATTTGTAGACCTAATCTAGGGTAAGACAAGTAGTATTTATTGTAATAAATCAAGTGTGGTATGTATGGTAGCCAGCCAGGCTACCATACCAGGCCACCCCATCCACACATAATATTCTACAACATTTAAGCACCCCAGAGCGATAAAATGCATATACAGTTCACTCATTACTTACCTTAAAATATTTGTAGTCTTAATGTAGGGTCAGAGGTGAGTACACGAAATAAAACAAATAAATGAAAGAGAGAGAGAGAATGAGTACATGAGAGAGGACACTCGTGGAGTTATGTAAACCAGGCGAACGTGAGTTTTGAAAACAAACAAAGTGTACACGTCTGGTTTGTGTACAAGTTACATTGTGTACAAGTTGTCTGTACGTTATGGTAAAATAAATAAAGAACACTCCCATTCTCATTTAACACCATTTTTTGGAAGAAATGACACTCTGAGTGAAGGCATATGAAAGGAATAATTTTCTACAGTTACCCCCAGTAACACATTTTCTCTTATGTTGGACTAGAGAAAATGTTATTCTTGCCATCACTTGTACAAGTTGTCTGGCTCCCACATCTCATATTTATATTTATTGATTCTACTGTGGGGTGTATTTGTCATCTTTATGTGTTATGTATCGTGTTTATTATATAATTTTGAAAAAAATATAGCTGGATTAATAAAAATGTGTATATTAACGTAATATACGACATGTAATGAGACTTGGTGATTATTATTATCATTGCTAATATGGCGTCACTCGTATAAGTCGTCTGGCTCCCACATCTCATATTTATGTTTATTTATTCTACTGTGGAGTGTACTTATCATCTTTATATGTTATGTATCATGTTCATTATATAATTTTGAAAAAATATCATACATGGATTAATGAAAATGTGCATATTAACGTAATATACGACATTTAATGAGATTCAATGATTATTATTGAGTATTATCATCATTACTAATATGGCATCTCAAGGCATAAGACACTAGTGTGTGTGCGCGTGCATGTATGTACATGTGTGCGCGTGTGCACGTGCGCGCACCTGTGTGTGTGTGTGTGCGCACATGTGTATCATTTCGGCTAAATTAATTCTTTCATATTTCGTTATCATATTACTATAAGATTAAGAGAGGTTTACATGTAGAAAAAACACAGGAATGGTAGCTCACCATTTAATGCTGGATTAAATGTTAATATGCAAATTTAAAAGAATTGTTGGGTTAAAACCTTAATAATATACAACTATTTAACATTACCCTAAAAAGATGAGCTTGAAATCTAAAACCTTAAAGAAACTAACCTGAGAAATGATAGTCTTCTTTATGACCATTCCTGCCATAGCTGCTTGTTCTGCCTGGTCTGTGGGCTGATCAACATCTTCTGGTCTGGATTTTAATGAAGCAAGTTTGATCTCATCACTGCTGAGGACTGAGAGCGTATCTTGTAACATGGGCAGGCTGTCTGGCGTTAATTTAATACGACCATCGACCACTCCACCTGAATATATTTATTCCTGATCAAACTACATTTCAAAATAACGATAAAATTAAATATGGCTCAATCAAGGAAGATATCCCTTGGAATACCCATTATCTCAATTTATCCTCCAAGACTTATGAACAGAAAAATGCCAGTAAAACAGGCAAAACTTACAAACATAAGAGAGACATTCAGAAACCTAGACAAACACTTGTTCACAATACACCTCATACATTCATCCCAATCTTGAGTAGCTAAGCACCAGTGTGGAGCCCTTGTTTAATAAAACACAAATCAAAATATGAGTGCAAAGTGGAGCATCAAGACTGGTACCCGAGCAGAGGAAAATGAGCAACGAAGAAAGAATGCAAGAACTTGGTTGTATGTCACTGAAGGAACGAAGAGCAAGAAGGAATATAATCACTGAATATAAAATATTGTGGGGGCAGACACGAATTAGCTCTTTACCAGGAATGCAACCTGAGTAACTGGGCATGGCTAAATTTTATATACATAAATAAGCCCCATGATACAATATCAGTATTTTTCAACATAAGTGACATAACCCTTATTTTAATCTATAGAATCCTTGAATATATACATTTATACTCTCTTTTCCTGTCACAACTGATCTTTCAACATTACTGCTACTCCTTCCTTAGCTCTAACTCTCTCAGATACCCATGATCTAATCCCATTTATTTCTCCCCACTTAAACTCTCCTACCCCATTCAGCTTTGCTTGCTTCACTTAAAGACGAGACGTCCAGCTTCTTTTCGTTCATAATGGTCATAATCATTTTATCATCTGCACTACATCCATGCACATTCAAACATCTTTTCCATGTTCACTTTAATTTCCTTCTTTTACATACTTTCCCAAAATCATCCACCAATCTTTGCAACTTGTATTCAGAATCCCTCAAATGAACTGTGTCATCAGCAAAGAGCAATGTGATAACTTCCACATATCAGGTCCAACATCTTTTAATCCCACACCTCTCTGCCATACCCTAGCATTCCCTTCTTTTACAATACATCTATAAATGTCTTAATTAACCAAGATGATATCACATATCCCTAAGTCCTACTTTCACTGAAAAAGTCTCCCCTACACCTAACCACAAAATCCATTTTATGAACAATAAATACCTAATTTATGAATAATAAATAGCTAAGTGTTGGAAGTTGAAAGTCAATGACAAGATACATTTTCAAGATTTAGCTTGTAATGGAAATTATAAATACATCTAATGAGCAAACCAAAAGGCATCCCTCTCATGGATATCTAATAAAACCATTATAGTATATATCAAGTTCACTTTTTTTAGAATTATGATATAGCAAGGAAAGAGATGATCTTAAAATATTCAATTAACCAAATTGCTGATCACTCATTAAATTTAATGCTAGTTTACAATCTGCCTGACGTATTTACCAAGAACATCTTGGCAAAGTCGCTGGGTGGTATTAAAACGCTGGTCATCTGTCATGTGATCCAGCATAAAACGGTATATCATGTGGCGATCTTCTGACTGTTCTTTGCCTGCAAGGGAGAACAATTCTTTTTCCATTTTGCTCTGTGTAAACTTGTTGTAAGTTTCATGCTCCTGGAAAAAAATACTGGTTCAAATTTCACACAAAACCATAGACTTCAATAATTAAACTAATATTCATATTTACATACAGAAAGCTTTTCAAGACAAAGGCATAAAAACTAAATAGGACTGATCAGGAAACAACTACAGTATGTAAATTAGTAATGAAACCTTCAAAAGGAGACTGTATTTCTGTAATTAAATAAACTGGCAAACAACCTTATTAGATAAGAAATTACTAATACACAGTTACCTCATAACAGTTGTAGTGGAAAATACATTCAATAAAGTGCTGACTCAGAATTTTTGGGAAGCGTTTCAGCAATCGTTCTGTTACATAGAAAACAACTGTGCTACGTATGTCCTCATGATCATCTGTTAGACACTGAAAAATAAATAAACAGCCTAAGTTTTTGAAATTGATCTCTGCTGGGGAAAGAATATCTTAAAAACACCTCAAAATATAATTTGTCATATTTTCTCCCACTGACAAAGTTAATTTGTTGATACACTAAGCCTTGGTGTCCTTGTGGTGAAATTATTAAAATTATCTACTAATAATCTCCAGCACAGGTACCAGGCTTACACGTAACCCAGATGTTCATCCTTACCTCAGGTAGGAAAATGGCTGAGTACCAACTACTATAGTTATATAAAAGATATTACAGTCATTAGCAGAACTCTAATCCACCAAGCACCTATAAAACAGTATCATGTAGGTGTCTCTAAGTTCTTTAGTTATCAAGTGATTTTTTCCTATATTTTCCAATAATGGTCAGAGTTAAAATTAATCATCAAATGCAATATTATAGATAGCAGGAAAATTTTTAATACAGTGACACACGTCACTTAGCAACTGAGGAAGCAAGTCAGGGAGATGGTCATTATGTTGAACAAGGTAATAGTAGAACAGATACATCATTTTTTTTTTTTCAACAAGTCGGCCGTCTCCCACCGAGGCAGGGTGACCCAAAAAAGAAAGAAAATTCCCAAAAAGAAAATACTTTCATCATCATTCAACACTTTCACCACACTCACACATTATCACTGTTTTTGCAGAGGTGCTCAGAATACAACAGTTTAGAAGCATACACATATAAAGATACACAACATATCCCTCCAAACTGCCAATACATCATACCATTCTTAAAACCCACCCAAAGAGGTCAGGTGACTTCACCTTTCTTACCTCTCTCTATGTCTACCCATAACATCTTTCACTGCCCTAACATACCCCAATTCTTTCCCTCCCCATTCTTGCCATCAATCTTATAACCTAATGTAAAAAAAGAACAAGAGAAAACAAAGTTATTGTAAGAGCTAAAGCATCAGGATGAGTATGTGTAACTAATGGTTGTCACATGAGGATAACCATTAGATCCTATAATGTTACTAACATGTATTAAGGCCTAAAAACAGAAACAGACCCCTCGTTTGCTGATGCCAAAATAATTTGAGGAAAAAACTGAAAGGAGCAAAAGAAAGTTGCAGAAAGATTTCATTAATTGAAAAAATTATTGGAATCTAACCAGAGTGAAAGAAGTCATTAGGCTAAGATATGTGGAAAGGAGACAAAAACAGAGCACTATCTAAAAAAATGTTCAGGGAAAATAATTAAAAAAAAAAAAAAGAAAAGGTAGATTAAACTATTACTCTTAACTTGTTCCTGAAAAGGTATACAATAGACAAAGCTCACAAATATAGGAACTGTATTTAGGAACCTAGATAAAGACTTCAAAACACCTCATATAAGTGAATCCAGTACTAAGAAAGCAGCATTAGTAAAACACAAGGTGAAGCTCATTATCAAACGTAATGGTTCTGAGAATCAAGTACAGTGGACCCTCGACAAAACGATATCAATCTGTTCCGGAGAGCTTGTCGTTAGATAAATTTATCATTAGTCGAATTCATTTTCCCCCTAAGAAAAAATGGAAATCCAATTACAGTAATTTGCTCCAGACACCCAAAAGCATGAAAAAACAATTTTTTTTCACAAGAAATATACATTTTCCTACACAGAAAAAGGATACATACACAATAAATAATGTACTGTACTAAATGAAGAGTAAATGACACTTACTTTTATTGAAGATGTAGTGATGAGATGGGAGGAGGGGAGATGGAGGTGCATTAATTTTTGGAAGGGGAATCCCCTTCCATAATGACTTTAGGTAGCAAGTCTTTTTCCGGGGTTACTTCCCTTCTTTGTTTTTTAATGCCACTGGGAATAACTTGAGAGTCACTGGACCTCTGTTGCACCAAAAATCTGTCCATAGAGCTCTGTACCTTGCATTCCTTTAAGATTTTCCTAAAGCGGGTCACAATATTGTCATTGTAAAGGTCACCAGCATGGCTTGCAATAGCTGTGTCAGGGTGATTTTCCTCCATAAAGGCTTGCACCTTTGTCCACATTCTACAAATTTCCTTAATCATTGAAGAAGGCAACTTCCTCAATTTCTCTCTCCCCTCCTCTGAAGCAATTTCCTCAGTTGTGGCCTCATGCTGTTGCAGATGCTCTTGCAGCTCATCAGTGGTTAGTTCTCCATCATCATCCTCCACCAACTCTTCCATATCCTCCTCACTAACCTCTAACCCCAAGGACTTCCCCAATGCCACAATAGATTACACAACTGGCATAGGCTTATCAGGGTTAGCCCCAACCCCTTTAAAATCCCTGTCTTGTACACATTCTGGCCACAATTTCCTCCAAGCAGAGTTCAAGGTCCTGTTAGTCACTCCCTCCCAAGCCTTACCTATAAAGTTTATACAATTGAGGATACTAAAGTGATCTTTCCAAAACTCTCTTAGGGTCAATCGAGTGTCTGAGGTCACTTCAAAGCACTTTTGAAACACTGCTTTGGTGTACAGTTTTTTGAAATTTGAAATGACCTGCTGATCCATGGGCTGGAGGAAGAGTGGTATTAGAAGGTAAAAACTTTTCTTTTATGAAACTCAACTTTCCTGAAATTCGCTCTGGCAAGTCTGAAGGACGACCAGGAGCACTGTCTAATACCAGGAGGCACTTAAGGTCCAATTTATTTTCCAGGAGGTAATTTTTCACAGTGGGGCCAAACACATGATAAAACGAGTCATAGAAAATGTCCCTAGTGACCCATGCCTTACTGTTTGCCCTCCACACCACACATAAATTAGCCTTGACAACATTGCTTTTCTTGAACACTCTGGGAGTTTCAGAGTGATACACGAGTAGAGGCGTCACTTTGCAATCCCCACTAGCATTACTACACAACATTAAGGGAGTTGACGTGTCGGCGGATGGATTTATGAAGGATGAGGTTAATCATAGAATTGATGAAGGAAAAAAGGCGAGTGGTGCATTGAGGTACATGTGGAGGTAAAAAACGTTATCTCTGGAGGCAAAGAAATAGTAGTACCAACACTCTTATATGGGTGTGAAGCCTGGGTTGTAAATGCAGCAGCAAGGAGGCGGTTGGAGGCAGTGGAGATGTCCTGTCTAAGGGCAATGTGTGGTGTAAATATTATGCAGAAAATTCGGAGTGTGGAAATTAGGAGAAGGTGTGGAGTTAATAAAAGTATTAGTCAGAGGGCTGAAGAGGGGTTGTTGAGGTGGTTTGGTTATTTAGAGAGAATGGATCAAAGTAGAATGACATGGAGAGCATTTAAATCTGTAGGAGAAGGAAGGCGGGGTAGGGGTCGTCCTCGAAAAGGTTGGAAGGGGTAAGGGAGGTTTTGTGGGCAAGGGGCTTGGACTTCCAGCAGGCGTGCATGAGCGTGTTCGATAGGAGTGAATGGAGACGAATGGTATTTGGGATCTGACGATCTGTTGGAGTGTGAGCAGGGTAATATTTAGTGAAGGGATTCAGGGAAACCGGTTATTTTTATATAGCCAGACTTGAGTCCTGGAAATGGGAAGTACAATGCCTGCACTCTAAAGGAGGGGTTTTGGGATATTAGCAGTTTGGAGGGATATGTTGTGTATCTTTATACGTATATGCTTCTAAACTGTTGTGTTCTGAGCACCTCTGCAAAAACAGTGATTATGTGTGAGTGAGGTGAAAGTGTTGAATGATGATGAAAGTATTTTCTTTTTGGGGATTTTCTTTCTTTTTGGGTCACCCTGCCTTGGTGGGAGACGGCCGACTTGTTGAAAAAAAAAAAATTAAGGTTAGCCTGACTTTCATAGGCTTGTGTCCTGGCAGTGTTTTTTCGTCCTGTGTAATGTTGGTCCTGTTTGGCATTTTCTTCCAAAACAGGCCTGTTTCGTCACAATTAAACACTTGTTGGGGTTGCAATCCTTCAGCCTCTATGTACCCCTGGAATCCCTGCACATATTTTCAGCTGCTTTTTTGTCCAAACTGGTAGCCTCACCATGTCTTATCACACTGTGTATGCCACTATGATTCTTAAATCTCTCAAACCAACCTTTGCTGGCCTTAAATTCACTCACATCACCACTAGTTGCAGGCTTTTTTAGATTGAATTGTCATGCAACTGCCTTGCCTTTTCACACATGATGAATTGAGAGATACTATCTCCTAGTATCTGTTTTCGTTTATCCACAACAACAGTCTCTCAACATCTTTGAATACTTGTGATCCGCGTTTCGAAAACATACTTGCACCTTTCGCAACAACAGCTTCCTTGATTGCCTTTCTGTTGGCCAAGATAGTAGCAATGGTTGATTGGGGTTTGTTATACAATCTGGTCAGCTCAGAGACACGCACTCCACTTTCATACGTATTAACCCTTTGAGGGTCGACAGGCCCTCTCCGAAACTCGTTCTCAGGGTCGGCCAAATTAAAAAAAAAAAAATTATTTTCTCTTATGAAAAGATAGAGAATCTTTTCCCGATCATAAAGACACCAAAAGTTTGAAATTTGATGGAAAACTTACGGAATTATGCTCTCGCAAAGTTAGCGGCAATTTTTACGCATCGGCGATTTTGCCCACTTTGAGCCCCATTTTCGGCCAATTCCACAGTACTAGTCGACAAAAAACATGAATATTTTGCTAGAACTCCATTTTTTCTATCGAATGGGTGCAAGAAACCAACCATTTATGAAATTCAACTATCCAGTACAGTGGTCAGAATTTAGCAATTTTGCCAATTTCACACAAATTTCAAAAGATGCCAATTTCCGAATAGGGTCAAGAATAAACAAGAAAGACATTCCTGGCACTGAAATGACATTTCCGCTGGTCATTAGTCACGTCTCAAGGCCCCTCTTATATTCTTTTGCTATCCACTTTGAATTTTTATTCTCACAAAAAATATAAGATTTACTGTTATGCAGACTACTGCATTAGTGTAAAAAATGGTATAAATATTATTGGTGCACTTGTAAAAGAATATTAGACTCACCAGTTGACGTGTATTGCACGCTTGGCAAGATTTGTTTACTTTTGAAATTTGGTAAAAATCGAACATTTCTGCTACTTTGAGCTCAATTTCAAGGTACCTTTCATTGTAAAACCAGTCAAAATCATCTCAATTTCTGTAATATGTCTTCCATTCTATAAAATGAGACCAAGAAAACTAGAATACAACAATAAATACCATTCGAAAATACAGTGCAAAGTCGCTGTTTTATTCCAAAAAAATTGTCAAAGTTTTTTTTTTCTCATTATGCACTGTGTGCTGCAGGATTTTTTTTAGACTGTGCACACTGACCACATAGACCCATTCTTTCATATGAAGGCATACCAGCTTTCTCCCACTAGATTTGAGGGCGCTAGAATTTAGGCGTACTAGTACGTCAAAAACCCTGGGTCGTAAGCCGTACTAGTACGTCCGAAACCCTCAAAGGGTTAATTATCTCCTTCATTTCAATTGTAATTCTCACCCTTTTTACCACAGAGTTGGCAATAGAAGCTTTCTTGGGGCCCATGGTGGCTTATTTAGCAGTTACAAGCACTAAAACTACTGGAATAATACAAAATGTACCAAATGTATGCATGGAAGCGACTGCACTGGTTTGTAAACACTGGCACACTAACTGAAGGTAGGGCAGCTAAGGCCCGCTCAGGCCAGGCAGGACATGTGGACGCGTTCGGGACGAATGATGTTAGTCGAGTTTTTCGTTGGTCGGACCAAAATTTTTATGCTTAAACGCTTCGTTAGTTGAATTTTTCATTAAACGATGCCTTTGTGGGTCGGAGGTCCACGGTACAGTGGTGCCTCGTTTTCTGTAAGCATCGGAAGTTGTAATTTTCGAAAATCTTAAAGTTTTCCCGTCAAAACATTGACTTGCGAATTGTCATTTGACTTGCAAATAGTCGTTCGTCTCAGGCGCGTACGCATGCCTCGAGCGGCCCCACACTCCATTCCTAGCCAGTGTTCCATTGTTTATCAGTGAGTGAGGACAATCTCACGCGTTTATACAAATACAATTTCATAATATTCCATGTGTTTTAGTGCTTGCAACTACTAAATAAGCCACCATGGCTCCAAAGAAAGCTTCTAGTGCCAGCCCTTTGGTAAAGAATGTGAGAAACACAAATACGGAAGTGGTGGTGGTAGAGGGTGGTAGTGGTGGTGGTAGAGGGTAGTAGTGATGGTGGCAGAGGGTGGTAGCAGTTGTGATAGTGGTGGAGGGTGGTAGTGATGGTGGTAGAGGGTGGTAGTGATGGTGGTAGAGGGTGGTAGTGATGGTGGTAGAGGGTGGTAGTGAATGTGATGGTGGTATAGGGTGCCTTCTTCAGTGATTCATCAATTCTACTAACTCCTCCAATATTGTTGGAGTTATATAGGGCTGCAGAAAACACTGCCACCTCAGCTGCAGCCTTCACCACCATTACGTACGGCTTATGCTCTCAGTGGCCTTTACACACCCAACAACAGCCCAACACAACACCAGTCATGACATACATAATGACTTATTTTATTCATTCTAGAGTATATTCCATGTTTTGTTTCTATGTTATTAATATTGTTTATTATGTCATATTAGTTGAATTGTGATAGATAAATAAGCCATACACCAACAAGAGTCTTCAATAAAGGTAAGTGTGATGTTAAATGTTCATTTATACATTTTATTAGCGCTTTACATTTATTTACATTTATTTGTAGGTAGTAGGTTGGTAGACAGCAACCACCCAGGGAGGTACTACCGTCCTGCCAAGTGAGTGTAAAACGAAGCCTGTGATTGTTTTACATGATGGTAGGATTGCTGATGTCTTTTGTCTGTCTCATAAATATGCAAGATTACAGGCATGTCTTGCTACTTCTACTTACACTTAGGTCACACTACACATACATGTACACATTTATTTATACACACTCATCTGAGTTTTCTTTGATTTTATCTTAATAGTTCTTGGTCTTATTAATTTTCCTTTTATATCCATGGGGAAGTGGAATAAGAATCTTTCCTCCGTAAGCCATGCGTGTTGTAAAAGTCAACTAAAATGCCGGGAACAATGGGCTAGTAACCCCTTTTCCTGTAAAGATTACTAAAAAGAATAAGAAGAAGAAAATTGTCAAAGTGGGAAGTCTGAATGTGCGTGGATGTTGTGCAGATGATAAGAAAGAGATGATTGTGGATGTTATGAATGAGAAGAAGCTGGATGTCCTGGCTTTAAGTGAAACAAAGCTAAAGGGGGTGGGAGAGTTTCAGTGGAGAGGAATAAATGGGATTAGGTCAGGGGTTTCAAATAGAGTTAGAGCTAAAGAAGGAGTAGCAATAATGTTGAAGGATAAGCTATGGCAGGAAAAGAGGGACTATAAATGTATTAATTCAAGGATTATGTGGAGTAAAATAAAGATTGGATGTGAAAAGTGGGTTATAATAAGCGTGTATGCACCTGGAGAAGAGAGAAGTGTAGAGGAGAGAGAGAGATTTTGGGAAATGTTGAGTGAATGCGTGGGGAGTTTTGAATCAAGTGTGAGAGTAATGGTGGTTGGGGATTTTAATGCTAAAGTGGGTAAAAATGTTATGGAGGGAGTAGTAGGTAAATTTGGGGTGCCAGGGGTAAATGTAAATGGGGAGCCTTTAATTGAGCTATGTGTAGAAAGAAATTTGGTAATAAGTAATACATATTTTATGAAAAAGAGGATAAATAAATATACAAGGTATGATGTAGCACGTAATGAAAGTAGTTTATTAGATTATGTATTGGTGGATAAAAGGTTGATGGGTAGGCTCCAGGATGTACATGTTTATAGAGGGGCAACTGATATATCGGATCATTATTTAGTTGTAGCTACAGTTAGAGTAAGAGGTAGATGGGAAAAGAGGAAGGTGGCAACAACAAGTAAGAGGGAAGTGAAAGTGTATAAACTAAGGGAGGAGGAAGTTCGGGTGAGATATAAGCGACTATTGGCAGAAAGGTGGGCTAGTGCAAAGATGAGTAGTGGGGGGGTTGAAGAGGGTTGGAATAGTTTTAAAAATGCAGTATTAGAATGTGGGGCAGAAGTTTGTGGTTATAGGAGGGTGGGGGCAGGAGGAAAGAGGAGTGATTGGTGGAATGATGAAGTAAAGGGTGTGATAAAAGAGAAAAAGGTAGCTTATGAGAGGTTTTTACAAAGCAGAAGTGTTATAAGAAGAGCAGAGTATATGGAGAGTAAAAGAAAGGTAAAGAGAGTGGTGAGAGAGTGCAAAAGGAGAGCAGATGATAGAGTGGGAGAGGCACTGTCAAGAAATTTTAATGAAAATAAGAAAAAATTTTGGAGTGAGTTAAACAAGTTAAGAAAGCCTAGGGAAAATATGGATTTGTCAGTTAAAAACAGAGTAGGGGAGTTAGTAGATGGGGAGATGGAGGTATTGGGTAGATGGCGAGAATATTTTGAGGAACTTTTAAATGTTAAGGAAGAAACAGAGGCAGTAATTTCATGCACTGGTCAGGGAGGTATACCATCTTTTAGGAGTGAAGAAGAGCAGAATGTAAGTGTGGGGGAGGTACGTGAGGCATTACGTAAAATGAAAGGGGGTAAAGCAGCTGGAACTGATGGGATCATGACAGAAATGTTAAAAGCAGGGGGGGATATAGTGTTGGAGTGGTTGGTACTTTTGTTTAATAAATGTATGAAAGAGGGGAAGGTACCTAGGGATTGGCAGAGAGCATGTATAGTCCCTTTATATAAAGGGAAAGGGGACAAAAGAGACTGTAAAAATTATAGAGGAATAAGCTTACTGAGTATACCAGGAAAAGTGTACGGTAGGGTTATAATTGAAAGAATTAGAGGTAAGACAGAATGTAGGATTGCGGATGAGCAAGGAGGTTTTAGAGTGGGTAGGGGATGTGTAGATCAGGTGTTTACATTGAAGCATATATGTGAACAGTATTTAGATAAAGATAGGGAAGTTTTTATTGCATTTATGGATTTAGAAAAGGCATATGATAGAGTGGATAGAGGAGCAATGTGGCAGATGTTGCAAGTATATGGAATAGGTGGTAAGTTATTAAATGCTGTAAAGAGTTTTTATGAGGATAGTGAGGCTCAGGTTAGGGTGTGTAGAAGAGAGGGAGACTACTTCCCGGTAAAAGTAGGTCTTAGACAGGGATGTGTAATGTCACCATGGTTGTTTAATATATTTATAGATGGGGTTGTAAAGGAAGTAAATGCTAGGGTGTTTGGGAGAGGGGTGGGATTAAATTATGGGGAATCAAATTCAAAATGGGAATTGACACAGTTACTTTTTGCTGATGATACTGTGCTTATGGGAGATTCTAAAGAAAAATTGCAAAGGTTAGTGGATGAGTTTGGGAATGTGTGTAAAGGTAGAAAGTTGAAAGTGAACATAGAAAAGAGTAAGGTGATGAGGGTGTCAAATGATTTAGATAAAGAAAAATTGGATATCAAATTGGGGAGGAGGAGTATGGAAGAAGTGAATGTTTTCAGATACTTGGGAGTTGACGTGTCGGCGGATGGATTTATGAAGGATGAGGTTAATCATAGAATTGATGAGGGAAAAAAGGTGAGTGGTGCGTTGAGGTATATGTGGAGTCAAAAAACGTTATCTATGGAGGCAAAGAAGGGAATGTATGAAAGTATAGTAGTACCAACACTCTTATATGGGTGTGAAGCTTGGGTGGTAAATGCAGCAGCGAGGAGACGGTTGGAGGCAGCGGAGATGTCCTGTTTAAGGGCAATGTGTGGTGTAAATATTATGCAGAAAATTCGGAGTGTGGAAATTAGGAGAAGGTGTGGAGTTAATAAAAGTATTAGTCAGAGGGCAGAAGAGGGGTTGTTGAGGTGGTTTGGTCATTTAGAGAGAATGGATCACAGTAAAATGACATGGAAAGCATATAAATCTATAGGGGAAGGAAGGCGGGGTAGGGGTCGTCCTCGAAAGGGTTGGAGAGAGGGGGTAAAGGAGGTTTTGTGGGTAAGGGGCTTGGATTTCCAGCAAGCGTGCGTGAGCGTGTTAGATAGGAGTGAATGGAGACGAATGGTACTTGGGACCTGACGATCTGTTGGAGTGTGAGCAGGGTAATATTTAGTGAAGGGATTCAGGGAAACCGGTTATTTTCATATAGTCGGACTTGAGTCCTGGAAATGGGAAGTACAATGCCTGCACTTTAAAGGAGGGGTTTGGGATATTGGCAGTTTGGAGGGATATGTTGTGTATCTTTATATGTTTATGCTTCTAGACTGTTGTATTCTGAGCACCTCTGCAAAAACAGTGATAATGTGCGAGTGTGGTGAAAGTGTTGAATGATGATGAAAGTATTTTCTTTTTGGGGATTTTCTTTCTTTTTTGGGTCACCCTGCCTCGGTGGGAGACGGCCGACTTGTTGAAAAAAAAAAAAAAAAAAAAAAAAAAATTTATTTGTCATTCTTTTCTGCATGTAAATCTATATTTAAGCTAGGGAAGTGACCCCTGATAAGGACTTGGTACCTAGAGTCCTTATGGAGGGGGATTCCCCTTCCAAATAATAACCTCTCTTCCCTCTCTCCTCCTCCCTGTCTTCCATCCATCAACAACAGCCTTCAATAAAAGTAACTGTCATGTTGAAAGTTCATTCTTTTGTGCATGTAAATCTATTTTTAAGGTAAAAAACAAAATTTTTTGTTGATGCTTCTGGGTGTCGTCTGGAACGGATTAGTTGTATTTACATTATTTCTTATGGGCATTATTTCTTACAGGAAAAATGGTTTCACAAATCGTCAATTTCGATAATAGTCACACTCTCTGGAATGGATTAATTACGAAAAACGAGGGACCACTGTATATTTAGACAGAATTCAACACACAGTTTAGATCAAAGCAAATTTCTTTCTTGAGTCTTTAACTTAAGTTCTGGAGGTGAGAAGTACAGTGCCTGCACTCTGTGACTGTGTTTCCTTCTTTGGGTAACCTTACCCTGATAAGAAAAGGCCAGTATAGTAAATACAATAACTATCTGAACACATTCACTTCCTCCATACTCCCTCTTTCCAATCTGATATACAAAAAATTCAGGTAATGAAAGATTGGATACTGGATTGGAAGGAGGGAGTATAGAGGAAGTGAATGCGTTCAGATATCTGGGATTGGATTTGTCGGCAGATGGGTCAATGAAAGATGAGGTGAACCATAGGAATGATGATGACAAAAAGGCAGGTGGTGTACTGAGGCATCTGTGGAGACAAAGAATGTTACCCATGGCAGCAAAAAGGAAAATCTATCAAAGTAGAGTGGCACCAACACACTTACATAAGGTTTTAAACATTGAAGAGAAAAGGAGGCTAGAGACAGTGGAGATTTTGTATCTGATAGCAATGTGTGGCATGAATACTATGAAGGGAATTCCTAACTGGGAGATGAGGTGTGGGGTAATTAAAAATATCATCCACAGGGTTGAAGAGGAGGGGGGGGGGGGGTTATTGAGGTGGTTTGGCCATTTAGAGGATGGAGCAAAATAGGATGATTGGCACGGTGTCTTATGAGAGCATCTTAGATATGACTGAGTGAAGGCAAGTAGTTTTTATGACTTGACATGATGCTGAAGAATGAGCAATGTAACATTAATGAAGGGATTTAGGGAAACAAGTCAGCCAGACTTGAGTCCTGGAGGTAGGAAGAACAGTGCCTATATTCTGATGGAGAGATTGGAGGGGCATCTAAACCATCATGTCTGCACGCCTCTAAGAAAACAGTGATGGAGTGAGTGATGGTGAAAGTATTTCTTTTTTGGGTCACCCTACCTTGGTGGGAGATAATCAGGTGTAATTTAAAAAAAAAATACTTGAAAAGTAACACTGACAAGAGTTTTGCAAAAACAAAAACAGAGATTACTAAAGGGTTCATCAATTAATAAAAGGGGTCAAAATCATTTGACACTAAACCCTCTTAAAGAAATTTCATTTGCTTGAGACGACTCTCCAACACTGAAACTGTATCCACATGTCAAAGTAATTGATGACTAACCTAATACTCTAAATATTCACATATTAGTTTTGTAATAATAAAAGTTAAGTCATTTAAAGCTTACACAAAGAAACAAAAATGTGTGACAACAATGAGGACTTACTCTCCAACACATATTTGTGGAAAATCAGGAAATAAAACAAAGGTAAATACATATATGAAAAACAGTACTAAAGAAACTGTATGAAAATCTAACTAATATATACTGTATATACAGGATGAGAGGGAGAGGGTGAAGGTGGTTTGGTGGGCAAGGGGTTTGGACTTCCAGCAAGCGTGCGTGAGCGTGTTACATAGGAGTAATGGATATGAATGGTTTTTGGGACCTGACGAGCTGTCGGAATGTGAGCAGGGTAATATTTTGTGAAGGGATTCAGGGAAACTGCTTAGCTGGTCCTGAGTCAAGGAAATGGGAAGTACAATGCCTGCACTTTAAAGGAAGGGTTTAGGATAATGGCAGTTTGGAGGGACGTCTAACCTGTCGTATCTGAGTGCCTCTGCAAAGACACTGATTATGTATGAGTGATAATGAAAGTGTTGAATAATGATGAAAGTTTTTTCTTTCTTTTTGGATCAGCCTGCCTCGGTGGGAAATGGCCAACATGTTAAAAAAAAAAAAATACAGGATACCTTTACCTTTACCTTTGAAGAATTTCGAGAGTATATCTACTCTGAGCCTGGCCATGGGCCAGGCTCGTCTGGTGCTCGCCTGGTCAACCAGGCTTGCTGCTGGAGGCCTGCTGCCCCACATATCCATCACAGCCTGACTGATCTGGCACCTGGTGAAGATACTTGTCTAGTTTCCTCTTGAAGGCTTCAACACTTGTTCCAGCAGCGTTTCTGATATCTTCTGGTAAGATGTTGAAAAGTCTGGGACCCCAGATATTGATACAGTGTTCCCTTATCGTCCCCACCGCACCCCTGCTCCTCACTGGGTTTATTTTACACTTCCTCCCATATCTCTCACTCCAGTATGTTATGGCAGTGTGCAGATTTGGGACCAAGCCCTCGAGTACCTTCCAGGTATATATTATCATGTACCTCTCTCTCCTCCACTCCAATGAGTACATGTTCAAGAGTTGCAGGCATTCCCAATAGTTTAGGTGCTTTACTGGCTCAATGTGAGCCATAAACGATCTCTGTATTTGTTCCAGCTCTGATATTTCTCCTGCCCTGAACGGGGCCGTCAGCACTGAGCAATATTCTAAGTGAGGGAGCACTAGCGATTTGAAGAGTGTCACCATCGGCATTGTTTCCCTTGTTTTGAAAGTTCTCAATATCCACCCAGTCATCTTCCTAGCTGTGGTGATCTTTGTCTTATGGTCTTTAAAAGAAAGGTCCGCTGACATAATTATTCCTAGGTCTTTTACGTGTTCCTTACATTCTATTTGGTGACCCTCTTGAGTTTTGTATATAGTGCTCCTTTTGAGATCTTCATTCTTTCCATACCCAAGCAGCTAGAACTTATCACCATTGAACGTCATGTTGTTTTCCACTGCCCACTGGAAAACCCTGTTTATGTCTTCCTGTACTTTTTCAGTGTCCTCTACCGTACTGACTTTCATGCTTATTTTAGTGTCATCTGCAAATGATGATACAAAAGTGTGCCGGGTGTTTTTGTCTATGTCTGTTATGAGGATGAGGAACAGCAGAGGTGCCAGGACAGTGCCTTGGGCCACTGAGCTTTTGACCTCGCTGATGCTGGATCTTGCCCTGTTCACTACTACTTTTTGTGTTGTGTGTGTTAGGAAACCGAAAATCCATCTGCCTACCTTCCCCGTAATGCCCATGGCCTTCATTTTGTGTGCTATCACTCCATGATCGCATTTGTCAAACGCCTTTGCAAAATCTGTGTAAATCACATCTGCGTTTTGGTCGTCTTCCAGTGCCTCCGTAATTCTATCTTGATGGTTCAGCAGCTGTGACAGACATGATCATCCTGCTCTAAAGCCATGCTGGTTCGGGTTATGTTGGTTGTGGTGGTCCATGAAATTTGTAACCTGCCGTTTCATCACTCTTTTGAAGATTTTTAGATTGTGAGAGGTTAGGGCTACTGGTTTGTAATTTTTTAGCTAGTGCTCTACTACCTCCCTTGTGCAAAGGAGCTATGTCTGCACTCTTTAAGGCCTCCGGTATTTCACCTAGATCTAAGCTCTTTCTCCAAAGAATACCGAGGGCTCGTGCTAGTGGTACTTTGCACTTCTTTATAAATAGAGCATTCTATGAATCTGGTCCAGGTGCTGAGTGAGTGGGCATGTTTTCCATTTCTTTTTCGAAATCTATGGGATTTGTACTAATGTCAGTCAGTTGGTCTGTGCAGCCTTCTTCTGGAGTGAAAAATATTTCTGCATTTTCTACCTTGCTGTCATTTAGTAGGTTGCTGAACACCGACTCATACTGTTCTTTTAGGATTTCACTCATTTTTCTGTTCATCGTCAGTATACGAGTCTCCTCTCAGTAGTGGTCCAATTCTACAGGTAGTTCTTAGCTTGGATTTTGCATAGGAATAGAAATATTTTGGGTTTCTTGCAATATCCTGTATGGCCTTTTGTTCCCTTTGTACCTCTTCTGTGAGGTATGACATCCTAAGTTTTTGCTCTAATTCAGTGATCTCTCTGCTAAGTCTATCTTTCCTCTGTTGTAGCATATTTGTGTTTTAAGCAGTTCAGCAACCCATTTTCTTCTTCTGTACCATCTCCTATGCTCTCTCTCTATATCTGATCTTCCTCTGGGTTTCCTCAATGGTACATGTTTCATACACACTTTGTATGCTTCTGTATTCAGCTTCTCTAGGCACTGGTGGGGATTTAGGGTGCTCATGTCTGATTCCCAGGGTATGTCTGATAACTCTTGGTTTATTTTTTCCCAGTTAATTCTATGGTTGTTAAAATTGAACTTACTGAACATCCCGTCTCTAACTTAAGCGATGCAGTTTCCTACCCGAGTTAATACTAGTTTGAACCTCTATGTTATGATCAGAGTAAATAGTTTTGCAAACTGTTATGTCTCTGATCAGTTCCTCATTGTTTGTGAATATCAAACCCAGGGTATTTTCATTTCTAGTGGGATCAATTACCTGTTGGTTTAAAGAGTACTTTTCACAAAGCCTCATTAGTTCCCTGGTATGTACCTGTTGAGCCAGGGTGCTTCCCGGGGATATTTCTGGTATAACATTACGTTGTACCATCTTCCATTTTACATGAGGGAGATTAAAATCTCCAAGGAGTAAAATATTTGGTGTAGGATTTTCTAGCCTATCCAGATAGCTATCTATCTTACTTAACTGATTTGTGAATTCCTCAGCGGTTGCCGATGGTGGTTTGTATACTAGGATAATTACCAAATTCTTATTTTCAACTTTAATGCCTAGAATTTCTATATCATTTGTAGAATTCAGCACTTCTGTGCAACAGAAAGTATCCTTTACATAGATTCCTACTCCTCCCTGTGACCTATTGATTCTATCACATCTATACATGTTGTAGTTTTCTATCTTTATCTCTCCGTCCAAAACATCCCTTGTGTGTGTTTCTGTAAATGCTCCGAATATGGCATTTGCTTCTGTTAGGAGCCCACTGACATAACTAACTTGTCATTTTTATTTGATTTCAAACCCTGTATATTTGCAAATATGAAGCAGGAATTACCAAGTGAGATGTTTTGTCTCGCTTTGTGTTTCATTAGTACCACTGGTGATGTACTACCTGGTATGTCCCCTGGTGTACACGCCCCTGGTTTCTCCAGTACTGGCTTCGCGTTTGTTTGCTTATTCGGCCTTGACGGGCTGATGCCTGGTTTGGTACGCCACATTTTACTGCCCACCTGTCCTCTCTGTACCAGTCCCCCAGTTTGTCTCTTCCTTTGTTTTGATCTTTTCTCTTTTTGTCTAAAAAAGAATGCTGTTCAATTTCCCTTTCTCTGCTAACTCTGTAGTGCCGCATTCCTTTTACATGATGGTCTGGGCAGCTCAGGTCATAACATTCTCTGGACTGCTTTGAAGCTTTACACATTACTGGATGGAAGTGCCTGCTGCACTCTTTGTTGAAACGACACTTTCCCTTCCTCAACATGTTCGCACATTTTCTGGTGTGTTTATTCCAACAATCTCTGCCATATAGACACATACCTTTAGAATAGTAACTGCAAATGTTCTGACTACCTATATTTATTGATTCTGTGCCATTCCTAAGTTCTGCCACCTGATCTGAGTTCCCTTGTTCACTTTCTTCCAGGCTAATTTCTTCCCTTTGCTCATTTTCGTTTGTTCCTGTTCTAGTTTTCTCATCCTCCCTTTCCCTTTCCGCTATGTTATGTATCCCTGTTTCCTTTTCCGACTTGCTCTGTATGACGTTTTCTACTCTTTCTCTTACTTTCACTCCTTGGTTATCACATCTATTTGCATGTTCCTCCTTTTCTTTTTCCTTTTCCCATTTTCCACTCTTTGTATAACTCTGGCAAGCTCCTTAATGCTTTCTAGGTTTTCACTTTTCAGGACCTGTCTTATGCTTAACCAGCTGTCCCTTTCACTGGGGCAAATCCAAAAATGACTTTCTTGTTTTTGGTCATTTGTCATTGTTGCATGAAGCTTTGTATATGATATATGTGATGTTTTACCACATATTTCACAATCAACCATCAATGCCCCTCATGTTTCTCCCAAAGATTTTTTCACATATACAACAGCCTTTATTCCTGGCCATGATTACTTTTAAACAGGTGTATGTGTGGATGGTGTATTTATTATGTGCGGCTGGTGGTGGGTGGGATGGGCTGGGCGGTGGGTATCCTTGGGGAGAGGGTAGGGACACGAGGAGGAGGGGGCTGTGCGGTGGGGTGGTAAGCTGGAAGATAGGGGTCTGTGGAAAGAAGGTGAGGGTGCGAGGGGGGCCGTGGGTGGGATTGTTGGATGGGTGGGGGTAGGATCCAGGGAATGGGGTGGGGCATGAGGCGGGGGCTTGGAGGTGGGGTGCGGGTGGCACTTGCGCACTTGTTCCCATATAATTATACCATAGTTTTACACTACACTCGGGATTAAAAGGATTAACTCTTATCTTTAAGTTCAATTTACTATATCACTCCTATTTATATCCTTTTCGTCTATTCGTTATATGTAGTAACTCATACCTTTGTGTATCACTTGTCACATGTCAACACCAGGACAAGCAGATTGACCCACCACTGCCACACTTCACAATTGTTTTTTATTTTATTTCCTTTTATTTTATCACTGGTATTTTGTCACTGTGTTGTACACTGGTTATCTCAAGGATATACAATGCATTCGTTCAAGATACACTTTTCTTTTCACTGCACTACACTGGGATGGTTATATTGTTCACACGACACTAGGCCTACGGTAACTTTCCCTGCACTTCCATAGCAGTAAACTTAGGAGAGGTAACGGTGAAAAACCCGTCACACAGTAGACTCATGCCTTTTCATCATTGTATGCTTAATTTATCTATACTGTGATTCCCTGCACCTCAATGCTACCATCACTCATTTTATTACTTTTGACTAGAAAACATTCCTCCGTTATTTCCACTTCTCTCGACCTCTGGCAATAGTTCGCTAGTGCCAGTTGCTTTTAAATATTTCCATATGCTACACCATATATTTCACGCTATACAGTGGACCCCTCGCCTAACGAACGCATCGCATAACGTTAAATCCGCCTAGCGATACATTTTAACGCAAAAATTTTGCCTCGGCTAGCACTAAAAAACTCGCTCAACGTGATTCATTCGAGATGCGTCCACGTGCGGCCTGAGCCCGCCTCACTTGTTCCGTGGGTGCCAGTGTTTACAAGTCAGCTACCGCGGTCGCTTCCAAGCATACAATCGGAACATTTCATATTATCACAGCCTTTTTAGTGATTGCACCTGCAAAATAAGTCACCATGGGCCCCAAGAAAGCTTCTAGTGCCAACCCTACAGCAAAAAGGGTGAGAATTACTATAGATATGAAGAAAGAGATCATTGCTAAGTATGAAAGCAGAGTGCGTGTCTCCGAGCTGGCCAGGTTGTACACAAAACCCCAATCAACCATCGCTGCTATTGTGGCCAAAAAAACGGCAATCAAGGAAGCTGTTCTTGCCAAAGGTGCAACTTTGTTTTCGAAACAGAGATCGCAAGTGATAGAAGATGTTGAGAGACTGTTATTGGTGTGGATAAACGAAAAACAGATAGCAGGAGATAGCATCTCTCAAGCGATCATATGTGAAAAGGCTAGGAAGTTGCATAAGGATTTAATTAGAAAAATGCCTGCAACTAGTGGTGACGTGAGTGAATTTAAGGCCAGCAAAGGTTGGTTTGAGAGATTTAAGAATGGTAGTGGCATACATAGTGTGATAAGGCATGGTGAGGCTGCCAGTTCGGACCACAAAGCAGCTGAATTTTTTTTTTTTTTTTTCAACAAGTCGCCCGTCTCCCACCGAGGCAGGAATTCAAGGAGTACATAGACAGTGAAGGACTGAAACCTGAACAAGTGTTTAACTGTGACAAAACAGGCCTGTTTTGGAAGAAAATGCCAAGCAGGACCTACATTACTCAGGAGGAAAAGGCACTCCCAGGACATAAGCCTATGAAAGACAGGCTTACTCTGTTGATGTGTGCTAATGCTAGTGGTGATTGCAAAGTGAAGCCTTAACCCTTTGAGGGTCCGTCCCGTAGATCTACGGCTTTACGTTCAGGGTCCAAACCGTAGATCTACGTCATGAGCTCAGCTCACTCTGATAAACTGTGAGTGGTACATTTGGGCCTAGATATGAGAGAATACATCTATGTAGTATGTGTGCACCACATAAAACAGATCCTGCAGTACGTTGTGTATAATGAGAGAAAAAAACTGAAATCATGATTTTTCGATTAAAACAGCGACTTTGCAGTGTTTTTTCGTATGTTTTTTATAGTTCTATTTGCGATTTCTTGGTCTCATTTGATAGAATGGAAGACATATTACAGAAATAGAGATTATTTTGAATGGTTTTCGCACTGGAAATGGCTTGAAACTGAGCTCAAAGTAGCAGAAATGTTAAATTTTTGCCGATATTCAAGAGTAAACAAACGACCTCACACGTCTAATACACGCCAGCTGGTGGGTCTAATATGCATTCACAAATATGGTGATGATATTTATACAATTATTACAGTATTGCATAACAGTAAATCTTCTATTTTTTGGTGTGAATAAAAATACATTATGTGAATAAAAAATCAAAATGGAATTTATTTGTAAAGCCTCAAAACGTAACTAATGAACAGAGGAAATGTTAGTTTAGTTCCAGGAATACCTACATTGTTTATTCTGGACCCTATTTTGAAATTGGAATATTTTGAACTTTGTGTTAAATTGGCCAAATTAACAATTTCCGATCACTTTAATTTGTAGTTGAAACAGTTGACTTGGCGATTTCTTGTGCTCAATCGATAGAATAGAAGTAATACTAGTGAAATAGCTAAGAATTTGGTTGACTGGAATAATGTAATTGGCCTAAAATGGGAGTCAAAGTCGGCAAAATCGCCGATTCGCAAATATCGCTGACACATCAAAATTCGCGAGAGCTTAATTTCGTCAATTTTCCATCAAATTTCGTACTTTTTGTTTTATTACCTTCACAAAAAGATTCTCTACCATTTCGTAAGAAAAAATAACAAATTTTTTTTTTGAAAATTCTTGGACACTGGGGCACCACTTCAGATTTGGGCCTTGGACCCTGAAGGGGTTAATTGGTGTATCACTCTGAAACTCCCAGAGTGTTCAGGAAAAACAATGTCCTCAAGGCTAATTTCTGTGTGCTGAGAAGGGCAAACAGTAAGGCATGGGTCACTAGGGACTTTTTCTATGACTGGTTACACCATGCATTTGCCCCCACTGTGAAAAATTACCTAATTGAAAAGAAATTAGACCTTAAGTGCCTCCTGGTATTAGACAATGCTCCTGGTCATCCTTCAGACGTGGCAATAACCTGCTGCCCATGGACCAGCAGGTTATTGCAAACTTCAAGAAACTGTACACATAAGCTATGTCTGAAAGGTGCTTTGTAGTGACCTCAGAAACTCAATTGACTCTAAGAGTTTTGGAGAGATAACTTTAGCATCCTCAGTTGTGTAAACATTATAGGTAAGGCTTGGGAGGAAGTGACTAAGAGGACCTTGAACTCTGCTTGGAAGAAATTGTGGCCAGAATGTGCAGACAAAAGGGATTTTGAAGGGTTTGAGGCTAACCCTGGGAATCCTATGCCAGTTGAGGAATCCATTGTGGCATTGGGGAAGTCCTTGGGGTTGGAGGTTAGTGAGGAGGATGTGGAAGAGTTGGTGGAGGAGGACAATGACAAACTAACCACTGATGAGCTGCTGGATCATCTTCAACAGCAAGAGGCCAGACCTGAAGAAACTGCTCCGGAGGGGATAGAGAAATTGAAGTTGTCTACTTCAAAGATTAAGGAAATGTGTGCAATGTGGCTTAAAGTGCAAACCTTTTTTGATGAAAATCACCCTCAGACAGCTATTGCAAGCTGTGCTGGTGACTATTACACTGACAATGTTGTGAAACACTTTAGGAATGTCATAAAGGAACGGGAGGTACAGGCCTCTATGGACAGATATGTTGTGCGACAGAGGTCCAGTGACTCTCAAGCTGGTCCTAGTGGCATTAAAAGAAGGGAAGTAACCCCGGAAAAGGACTTGCCACCTCAAGTCCTAATGGAAGGGGATTCCCCTCCAAACATTAACACCATCCAGTGTCCCCTCCTCCCATCCCATCAGTCATCACCAGATCTTCAATAAAGGTAAGTGTCATGTAACTGTGCATGTCTTCTTCAGTTTGTGTGCATAAAAATTTTTTTTTCTTCATACTTTGGGGTGTCAGGAACGGATTAATTTGATTTCCATTATTTCTTATGGGGAAAATTAATTCAGCTAACGATAATTTTGCCTAACGTTGAGCTCTCAGGAACGGATTAATAGCGTTAGGCGAGGGTCCACTGTACTGGGGATAATTTAGATTACTCGTACCTACAATTTATTTCACTATGTCACTACACATATATATGTCACTCGCCATATTACTTACAGATAGTTCAATATCTGTTTGTTTATTTCCACTTGTGTCGACATCTGGCAATAGTTCGCTAGTGCTGGTCAGGCTTATTTCCAGAGTAACCGTTGTTCTAACCAGCACTCTCCATGTGACACTGTAATCCATATTTTTCTATTTGGTGTTCACTGATATTCCTTTTATGTTGGTTCACAAGGAAGTATATCACTTTATGGTTGCACACGCTTATTTCCCGCCCTTTGTTCCCACTTGGGACTATCAGGAAAAGTAATTTTTGACGGAGCTCGACCGCGCGTGACTTCCCCTCACACTACCCTCAGGTAAGATGTGCATCTTACCTGTAAAATTCTGTAAAAGAATGATCCTTTCAGTTTAAGGTAATCCTCTTGTAATAGGTTGATGAGGAGGGTCAATGTAGTACGGCGAACTTTAATATCTGGATCACGAAGGCAAGCTGTAACCTGAGGCATCAGAGGATCTACTAAAGTTGCATACCTGTATGAATAAAAACATTATTAAAGGTATAATTTTCATAATAAAAAGGCAGTATAAGGTATACATATAATGCACTTATTCTGGTCCACCAGGGCCATATCCGATGACCACTTACACACTAGTTACAGCAGGCGAAGATATTAATTTAAAACATCACCACCTCTATTCTGAATTATGTTGGCTTGAAAAGAAATATCCAAAATGCTGCAAGCAGCTCTTTCACTGCACAATTAAACATGCCTGTAATATATGCACTGACAGGACAACCCCAAAATTTATTTGACAAATACTCATACTTAATTTTAGGCCATTACCACTACCTGTCAATGCTGATACCATCAAAATTGGCCAAAACCCAGTGCTACCAATACCCATATTTTCGCACACCTCAACCGGACAAATAAATTTGTGACCACAAAATATTTTTAAATTCAGTGAACGAAATATCTTTTTGTTCAGATTAGCTGCTTGGTGATTGGCCGATATTAACAGATTAGTCTCATCTGAGGATAAGCGACAACTACAGGCAAGTCTTTATAAAAGCCATTGAAGAAAATTTAAAGCTAACTATTCTAGACTTCAACATGATCTCAAAGCTCTCTTTAGAATTAATCCCTAAGTTTGGGAACCTAGGCCAAAAGAGGTCTCACAGCAGCAATAAGAGCAAAAAAAATTGTAACTATAAAATATGGTTTCCAGACCAATGACAATGTAAAAACAAAGATATCTAAGCTGATGGAGTTACAGTGAATGACATGAAATCTTGCTCCTTTACTAGCACAACACTCATGCTTAGAGCTCTGAGAGAGAGCAAGGTAAGTTCTAGGAAAAAATACCTACTACAATATCTTGAATAGGAAAGCTTAAACTCAAAGGAGAGGTTTCAATATTATACCTACCTGACACACATATCTGACAAGGTGAAGACAATGTTTATCCTGAGAGCTGAATATTTAGTTGTGTCTAGCATTCTTCCCAAAGCAGGAATGATGCGCTTTGCTTGATCCTCATGTTGCAAGCACATCTTGCCTAATGTAACCACAGCTAGAGCCTGTAAAAGTTTTATTATTCATCATCTGTACATTATTTACTGTGTATTGCAATTTTTTTTTTTAACACACCAGCTGTTTCCCACCAAGGTAGGTGTCATGAGAAGCAATTAATATCCCGAGAGTAAGAAGGTAGTGGCCCTTCTCCTGTATAAATTACTAAACGTAGAAAGAACTTTCCATTCTTTTATGAGTCACACCTGTCTTGGTGGGAGACAACCAATGCTGAAAAAAAAAATATATGGGAGAAGGGGATACCAGCCCCTTGCTCCTGACATTTTAGTCACCTTTTATGACACAAGTGGCTTTTGGAAGAAAGATACTTTTCCATTTCCCCATGGAGATGAGAGTAAAATAAATAAAAACAAGAACATATTTATATAGGGGCCACAGATATTCCAGATCACTTTTTAGTTGTAGCTACAGTGAGAGTAAAAGGTACATGAGATACAAGGAAAATAGAAGCATCAAGAGAGAGGTGAAGGTTTATACTCAAAGAGGAGGCAGTTAGGGTAAGATATAAACAACTATTGGAGGATAGATGGGCTAGTGGAGTATGTATAGGCAATGGGGTCGAAGATGTATGGGGTAGGTTTAACCCTTTCAGGGTTTCGGCCGTACTGGTACAGCTTACGCTCCAGGGTTTTTGACGTACAAGTACGCATAAATTCTAGCGTCCTCAAATCTAGCAAGAGAAAGCTGGTAGGTGTACATATGAAAGAATGGGTCTATGTGGTCAGTGTGCACAGTATAAAAAAAATCCTGCAGCAAACAGTGAGTAATGAGAAAAAAATAACTTTCACCGTGTTTTTGGATTAAAACAGAGACTTTGCACTGTATTTTCGTATGGTATTTACTGTTGTATTCTAGTTTTCCTGGTCTCATTGTATAGAATGGAAGACATATTACAGAAATTGAGATGATTTTGACTGGTTTTACAATGAAAAGTACCTTAAAATTGAGCTCAAAGTAGCAGAAATGTTTGATTTTTACCAAAGTTCAAAAGTAAACAAATCATGCTAAGCGTCCAATACACGTCAACTGGTGAGTCTAATATTCTTTCATAAGTGCGCCAATATTATTTATACCATTTCTACACTAATGCAGTAGTCTGCATAACAGTAAATCTTATTTTTTTTGCGAGAATAAAAAATCAAAGTGGAAAGCAAAAGAAATGTAAGAGGGGCCTGGAGATGTAACTAATGAACAGAGAAAATGTTATTTTAGTGCCAGGAATGTCTTGCTTGTTTATTCTGGACCCTATTTGGAAATTGGCATCTTTTGAAATTTGTGTTCAATTGGCAAAATTGCTAAATTCTGACCACTTTATTGGATAGTTGAAATCGGAAAATGGGCGGTTTCTTGTACTCATTCAATAGAAAAAAAAGGAGTTCTAGCGAAACAGTTATGATTTTTTGTCGACTAGTACACTGGAATTGGCCGAAAATAGGGCTCAAAGTGGGCAAAATCGCTGATGCGTAAACATCATCGAGACCACTAACTTCGCGAGAGCATAATTCCGTAAGTTTTCATACAAATTTCATACTTTTGGTGTCATTATGATCGGGTAAAGATTCTCTATTTTTTCATAAGAAAAAATAATTTTTTTCTTTCTTTTGAAATTTTAGCGACCCTGAGAACAAGTCTCTGAGAGGGCCTGGCGACCCCCAAAGGGTTAAAAATGTAGTGTTAGCATTCAGCAGAAGTTTGTGGTTACAGGAAAGTGGGTGCGGGAGGGAAGAAGAGTGATTGGTGGAATGATGATGTAAAGAGAGTACTAAGGGAGAAAAAGTTAGCATATGAGAGGTTCTTAAAAAGTAGAAGTGATGCCAGGAGAGAAAAGTATATGGAGAGAAAAAGAGAGGCTAAAAGAGTGGTGAAGCAATGTAAAAAGAGAGCAAATGAAAGTGGGTGAGATGTTATCAACAAATTTTGTTGAAAATAGGAAAAAGTTTTGCAGTGAGATTAACAAGCTGAGAAAGCTTAGGGAACAAATGAATTTGTCAGTTAAAAACAAGAGTGGAGAGTTATTAAATGGAGAGTTAGAGGTATCGGGAAGATGGAGAGAATAATTTGAGGAATTGTTAAATGTTGAAGAAGATAAGGAAGCTGTGATTTCGGGTATAGGGCAAGGAGGAATAACATCTTGTAGGAGTGACAAAGAGCCAGTTGTGAGTGTGGGGAAAGTTCGTGAGGCAGTGGGTAGAATGAAAGGGGGTAAGGCAGCTGGGATTGATGGGATAAAGATAGAAATGTTAAAAGCAGGTGCAGATATAGTTTTGGAGTGGTTGGTGTTATTATTTAATAAATGTATGGAAGAGGGTAAGGTACCTAGGGATTGGCAGAGAACATGCATAGTTCCTTTGTATAAAGGCAAAGAGGACAAAAGAGAGTGCAAAAATTATAGGGGAATAAGTCTGTCGAGTGAAGCAACTAAAATGCCAGAAGCAAGGGACTAGTAATCCCTTCTGTACAAATTACTAAATTTAAAAAAGAGAAACTTTCGTTTTTCTTTTTGGGCCACTCTGCCTCGGTGGGATACGGCCAGTTTGTTGAAAGAAGTAGTAGTCTGTCAAGTATACCTGGTAAAGTGTATGGTAGAGTTATTATTGAAAGAATTAAGAGTAAGATGGAGAGTAGGATAGCAGATGAACAAGGAGGCTTTAGGAAAGGTAGGGGGTGTGTAGACCAAGTGTTTATAATGAAACATATAAGTGAACAGTATTTAGATAAGGGTAAAGAGGTTTTTTGTGGCATTTATGGATTTGGAAAAGGCATATGACAGGGTGGATAGGGGGGCAATGTGGCAGATGCTGCAGGTGTATGGTATAGGAGGTAAGTTACTGAAAGCAGTGAAGAGTTTTTCCGAGGATAGTGAGGCTCAGGTTAGAGTATGTAGGAAAGTGGGAGATTATTTCCCAGTATAAGTAGGCCTTAGACAAGGATGTGTGATGTCAACATGGTTGTTCAATATATTTATAGATGGGGTTGTAAGAGATGTGAATGCAAGGGTCTTGGCAAGAGGTGTGGAGTTAAAAGATAGAGAATCAAACACAAAGTGGGAGTTGTCACAGTTGCTTTTTGCTGATGACACTGTTCTCTTGGGAGATTCTGGAGAGAAGTTGCAGAGGTTGGTGGATGAATTTGGTAGGGTATGTAAAAGAAAATTAAAAGTGAATATAGGAAAGAGTAAGGTTATGAGGATAACAAAAAGATTAGGTGACGAAAGATTGGATATCAGATTGGAGGGAGAGAGTATGGAGGAGGTGAATGTATTCATATATTTGGGAGTGGACGTGTCAGCAGGTGGGTCTATGAAAGACAAGGTGAATCATAGAATTGATGAGGGGAAAAGGGTGAGCAGTGCACTTAGGAGTCTGTGGAGACAAAGAACTTTGTCCTTCGAAGTAAAGAGGAGAACGTATGAGTATAATTTTACCAACGCTCTTACATGGGTGTGAAGAATGGATGATGAATATTGCAGTAAGGAGAGAGCTAGAGGCAGTGGAGATGTCATGTCTGAGGGCAATGTGTGGTGTGAATATAATGCAGAGAATTCGTAGTTTGGAAGTTAGGAGGAGGTGCAGGATTACCAAAACTGTTGTCCAGAGGGCTGAGGAAGGATTGTTGAGGTGGTTCAGACATGTAGAGAGAATGGAACAAAACAGAATGACTTTGAGAGTGTATAAAACTGTAGTGGAGGGAAGGCGGGGTAGGGGTCAGCCTAGGAAAGGTTGGAGGGAGGGCGTAAAGGAGGTTTTGTGTGAGGGGCTTGGACTTCCAGCTAGCATGCATGAGTGTATCTCATAGGAGTGAATGGAAACCAATGGTTTTTAATATTTGACGTGCTGTTGGAGTGCGAGCAAAGTAACATTTATGAAGGGATTCAAGGAAACCGGCAGTGCCAGACTCGAGTCCCGGAGATTAGAAGTACACATACAGTGTCTGCACTCTGAAGGAGGGGTGTTAATGTTGCAGTTTTATAAACTGTAGTGTAAAGCACCCCTCTGGCCAGACAGTGATGAAGTGAATGAAGATGAAAGTTTTTCTTTTTTGGGCCATCGTGCCTTGGTGGGAATCAGCCGGTGTGTAATAAAAAAAAATCTATTAAGAAAAATAGAAGAAAACTCACATGCTTGTTTACATATGTGCAATGTGACCTAAGTGTAGCAAGATGTACCTGTTATCTTGTGTGTTTCTTCTTCTTCCTTCAACAAACCGGCCGTATCCCACCGAGACAGGGTGCCTCCCCCCCCCCCGACACACACACACAAAAAAAAAAGTTTCTCTTTTTAGATTTAGTAATATATACAGGAGAAGGGGTTACTAGCCCCTCGCTCCCGGTATTTTCAGTTGCCTCTGGTGACACACATGGCTTTCTGAGAAAGAATTTTGTTCCACTTCCCCATGGAGATAAGCAGAAATAAACGAGAACAAGAACTAGTAAGAAAACAGAAGAAAATCCAGAGGCGTATGTATATACATGCTTGTACATGCATGTGTAGTATGACCTAAGTGTAGCAAAATGTACCTGATATTGTATGTGTTTATCAGACAGAAAAGACACCACCAATCCTACCATTGTGCAAAACAATTACAGGTTTTACAAGACAGCAGTACCTCCCTGGGTAGTTGCTGTCTGCCAACCTGCTATCTATATGAAAATATTTATCTTACACAATTATATCTCTTTGCTACTCAAAGTAAATTACCTTGACTCTCATGGAGGGAGTAAAGGTAATTGTGGTGGGTTGGGAGCTCTGCGTCTGTGAGGAAGGAATAGTTGTGGGGGTAGACTTATCTCCAGGCTGGTGAAAAATTATACTTTGAAGCATAAGGAACATCCTCTTGTTGACTTTTTGTGGGCACAACATAGATGCTTCTCCCAAGGTGAACAAATGCCTGCAGAAACCATCAGAAAGAAATCTCAAAATATATTACCCTCAAATTACTTCACATATAATCACCTTATAACACAAAGGACATTATTTGCTTGCACACCTTTTAATGTAACTTAAGTTCTAACATAAACTTCTGAAAAAATTTCACTGAATCGTATTACCTAAAAAGTTTCTCTTCTCCAATACTGTCCAGTGGTCCAGAATTCTCAAATAAAACATACTTAAGATGTTCATCACAAGTCTTCAGAATTGGTGCTGCCCATTTCTCAATGGCTTTCTGACCTGAAATACATCAACATTTTTTCAAGTTAAATGCTCAATAAAGTGTAATGCAAACAAGTAGTAAAAGACTCTTAATGCAGTGAAGCCTTTATTGATACAATGTTTCACCCACTTGTAAATTCCATAAGGCTATAAATTAATTTCAACAGTGTACCAATAAAAGCTTCAATGGATTGGATATCTTTCACCATTTTTTTACTACAGTATAATGCAAAAAGCAAAATGAGAACATAGTTTGATCACTAGGGTTAAATTAATTATTCAGTGATCAAAGCATTAAAGTCAATTGTGCAAGCATTTGACAAAGTGTGACTTTGTCAATGGTCCAAGTCGGACCGAAACGTCGTTGTAAGCTTCTCTCTTTTATGTGCAGGTTATTTGTGTATTGTGTATTTGACAAAGGAATCTGTGATTTTCTATACTTTTTTTTTTCTTAACACATGCCATGTTTAACCCTTTAACTGTCCAGACCCCCAATCAGAAACTTGTCCACAATGTCCAAGAATTTAAAAAAAAAAAATTATTTTTTCTTAAGAATGTTTTTCTGAGGGTAATAAAAAAAATGAATGAAATTTGTTGGAAAACTGATAAAATTATGCTCTTGCAAATTTTGTTGCATCAGCAATATTTATGCATTGGTGCTTCTTACCCACTTTGAGTCCAATTTTAGGCCAATTACATTGTTCCAGTCGACCCAATTCTTAAATATTTTGCCTGTATGTCTTTCATTTTACTGAATGAGCACAAGAAATAGCCCAATCAACTATTTCAACTAACCAATAAATGATTAGAAATTGGTAATTTTGCCAATTTCACACAAATTAAAAAATATTCAAATTTCAAAGTAGGGTTTAGAATAAGCAATGCAGGTAGTCCTGGCACTAAAATAACATTTCCTCTGTTCATTTGTTACATTCCTAGGCTTTACAAATGAATTTCATTTTCATTTTTTATTCACAAAAATTTTTTTATTCACACAAAAAATAGAAGATTTGCTGTTATGCAATATTTTAATAACTGTATAAATAGTAGTAGGTTGATAGACAGCAACCGCCCAAGGAGGTACTACCATCCTGCCAAGTGAGTGTAAAACGAAAGCCTGTAATTGTTTTACATGATGGTAGGACTGCTGGTGTCCTTTGTCTGTCTCATAAATATGCAAGATTACAGGTATGTCTTGCTACTTATACTTACACTCAGGTCACACTACACATACATGTACACGTTTATTTATACACACTCATTTGAGTTTTCTTTGACTTTATCTTAATAGTTCTTGGTCTTATTACTTTTCCTTTTATATCCATGGGGAAGTGGAATAAGAATAATAAGAATCTTTCCTCCGTAAGCCATGCGTGTTGTAAAAGCCAACTAAAATGCCGGGAACAATGGGCTAGTAACCCCTTTTCCTGTAAAGATTACTAAAAAGAATAAGAAGAAAATTGTCAAAGTGGAAAGTCTGAATGTGCGTGGATGTTGTGCAAATGATAAGAAAAGAGATGATTGTGGATGTTATGAATGAGAAGCTGGATGTCCTGGCTTTAAGTGAAACAAAGCTGAAGG
The DNA here is from genome assembly GCF_038502225.1 of Cherax quadricarinatus. Lineage (NCBI taxonomy): Eukaryota > Metazoa > Arthropoda > Malacostraca > Decapoda > Parastacidae > Cherax > Cherax quadricarinatus. The sequence goes on along the minus strand of NC_091302.1, from coordinate 47,169,001 downwards.
GGGTGGGAGAGTTTCAGTAGAGAGGAATAAATGGGATTAGGTCAGGGGTTTCAAATAGAGTTAGAGCTAAAGAAGGAGTAGCAATAATGTTGAAGGATAAGCTATGGCAGGAAAAGAGGGACTATAAATGTATTCATTCAAGAATTATGTGGAGTAAAATAAAGGTTGGATGTGAAAAGTGGGTTATAGTAAGCGTATATGCACCTGGAGAAGAGAGAAGTGTAGACGAGAGAGAGATTTTGGGAAATGTTGAGTGAATGCGTGGGGAGTTATGAACCAAGTGTGAGAGTACTTGTGGTTGGGGATTTCAATGCTAAAGTGGGTAAAAATGTTATGGAGGTAGTAGTAGGTAAATTTGGGGTGCCAGGGGTAAATGTAAATGGGGAGCCTTTAATTGAGCTATGTGTAGAAAGAGATTTGGTAATAAGTAATACATATTTTATGAAAAAGAGGATAAATAAATATACAAGGTATAATGTAGTTTGCTAGATTATATATTGGTGGATAAAAGGTTGATGGGTAGGCTCCAGGATGTACATGTTTATAGAGGAGCCACTGATATATCAGACCATTATTTAGTTGTAGCTACAGTTAGAGTAAGAGGTAGATGGGACAAGCGGAAGGTGGCAACAACAAGTAAGAGAGAGGTGAAAGTGTATAAACTAAGGGAGGAGGAAGTTCAGTTGAGATATAAGCGACTATTGGCAGAAAGGTGGGCTAGTGCAAAGATGAGTATTGGGAGGCTTGAAGAGGGTTGGAATAGTTTTAAAAATGCAGTATTAGAATGTGGGGCAGAAGTTTGTGGTTATAGGAGGGTGGGGGCAGGAGGAAAGAGGAGTGATTGGTGGAATAATGAAGTAAAGGGTGTGATAAAAGAGAAAAAGTTAGCTTATGAGAGGTTTTTACAAAGCAGAAGTGTTATAAGAAGAGCAGAGTATATGGAGAGTAAAAGAAAGGTGAAGAGAGTGGTGAGAGAGTGCAAAAGGAGAGCAGATGATAGAGTGGGAGAGGCACTGTCCAGAAATTTTAATGAAAATAAGAAAATTTTTTGGAGTTAAACAAGTTAAGAAAGCCTAGGGCACGCATGGATTTGTCAGTTAAAAACAGAGTAAAAACATAGTAGGGGAGTTACTAGATGGGGAGATGGAGGTATTAGGTAGATGGCAAGAATATTTTGAGGAACTTTTAAATGTTGAGGAAGAAAGGGAGGCGGTAATTTCATGCACTGGCCAGGGAGGTATACCATCTTTTAGGAGTGACGAAGTGCAGAATGTAAGTGTGGGGGAGGTACGTGAGGCATTATGTAGAATGAAAGGAGGTAAAGCAGCTGGAACTGATGGGATCATGACAGAAATGTTAAAAGCAAGGGGGGATATAGTGTTGGAGTGGTTGGTACTTTTGTTTAATAAATGTATGAAAGAGGGGAAGGTACCTAGGGATTGGCGGAGAGCATGTATAGTCCCTTTATATAAAGGGAAGGGGGACAAAAGAGATTGTAAAAATTATAGAGGAATAAGTTTACTGAGTATACCAGGAAAAGTGTACGGTAGGGTTATAAATGAAAGAATTAGAGGTAAGACAGAATGTAGGATTGCGGATGAGCAAGGAGGTTTCAGAGTGGGTAGGGGATGTGTAGATCAAGTGTTTACATTGAAGCATATATGTGAACAGTATTTAGATAAGGGTAGGGAAGTTTTTATTGCATTTATGGAATTAGAAAAGGCACATGATAGAGTGGATAGAGGAGCAATGTGGCAGATGTTGCAAGTATACGGGATAGGTGGTAAGTTATTAAATGCTGTAAAGAGTTTTTATGAGGATAGTGAGGCTCAGGTTAGGGTGTGTAGAAGAGAGGGAGACTACTTCCCGGTAAAAGTAGGTCTTAGACAGGGATGTGTAATGTCACCATGGTTGTTTAATATATTTATAGATGGGGTTGTAAAAGAAGTAAATGCTAGGGTGTTCGGGAGAGGGGTGGGATTAAATTATGGGGAATCAAATACAAAATGGGAATTGACACAGTTACTTTTTGCTGATGATAGTGTGCTTATGGGAGATTCTAAAGAAAAATTGCCAAGGTTAGTGGATGAGTTTGGGAATGTGTATAAAGGCAGAAAGTTGAAAGTGAACATAGAAAAGAGTAAGGTGATGAGGGTATCAAATGATTTAGATAAAGAAAAATTGGATATCAAATTGGGGAGGAGGAGTATGGAAGAAGTGAATGTTTTCAGATACTTGGGAGTTGACGTGTTGGCAGATGGATTTATGAAGGATGAGATTAATCCTAAAACTGATGAGGGAAAAAAGGTGAGTGGTGCGTTGAGGTATATGTGGAGTCAAAAAACGTTATCTATGGAGGCAAAGAAGGGAATGTATGAAAGTATAGTTGTACCAACACTCTTATATGGATGTGAAGCTTGGGTGTAAATGCAGCAGCGAGGAGACGGTTTGAGGCAGTGGAGATGTCATGTCTAAGGGCAATGTGTGGTGTAAATATTATGCAGAAAATTCGGAGTGTGGAAATTAGGAAAAGGTGTGGAGTTAATAAAAGTATTAGTCAGAGGGCAGAAGAGGGGTTGTTGACGTGGTTTGGTCATTTAGAGAGAATGGATCAAAGTAGAATGACATGGAAAGCATATAAATCTGTAGAGGAAGGAAGGCGGGGTAAGGGTCGTCCTTGAAAGGGTTGCGTGAGCGTGTTAGATAGGAGTGAATGGAGACGAATGGTACTTGGGACCTGACGATCTGTTGGAGTGTGAGCAGGGTAATATTTAGTGAAGGGATTCAGGGAAACCGGTTATTTTCATATAGTCGGACTTGAGTCCTGGAAAAGGGAAGTACAATGCCTGCACTTTAAAGGAGGGGTTTGGGATATTGGCAGTTTGGAGGGATATGTTGTGTATCTTTATACGTATTTGCTTCTAAACTGTTGTATTCTGAGCACCTCTGCAAAAACAGTGATAATGTGTGAGTGTGGTGAAAGTGTTGAATGATGATGAAAGTATTTTCTTTTTGGTGATTTTCTTTCTTTTTTGGGTCACCCTGCCTCGGTGGGAGACGGCCGACTTGTTGAAAAATTTATCAGCGCATTCATGAACAGTGGCAAAAACCTAACATTACTGCTGCTTTGTGCTCAATTTCAAGCTGTTTTCAATCCTGGAACCAATCAAAATCATCTCTATTTCTGTAACATATCTTCTATTCTATCAAATGAGACCAAGAAACTGAGAATACAAACATAAATATATGAAAATAAACTACAAATTCGCTATTTTAAACAAAAAATATGGTCAGAGTTTTTTTTCATTATGCACTGTGTGCTGCAAGATTTTTTTATATGGTATACACTTATCACACAAACCCATTCTCTCATATCCAGGTCCAAATTTACCACTCACAGCTTATCTGAATAAGCTGAACTCATGGCATGGTACTACAACACTGACAGTGACCTCAAAGCAGTAATACTATGGCAGTCAGCAAAAGGATTAACTGAGGTAAGGCACTCAAAAAAGCAGAAAGACTTCCACCATCACTCATTCAATTACCGTTTTGACAGAAGAAATACATTAGTTCACATGACCCCCCAAAATGCAGCATCCCATACCTCCTTCAGAGTGCAGGCACTGTACTTCCCACCTCCAGGACTCAAATCCAGCTAACTGGTTTCCCCAAATCCCTTCATAAACATTACCTTGCTCACACTCAAATAGTATGTCAAGTCAAAATCCTATTTGCTTTTCAGGTCACCCTGCCATGGGGGTAAACTGCTGCAGTGTTAAAAAAAATATAAAGTATATACAGGTATTATGCTTATTTATAAAAAACTGTACATTATACAGAAATTTTAACAAGCCAGCCAATTCCCACTAAGGCAGGGTGGCCCAAAAGGACAAACAAAAGTTTCTCCTTTTAAATTTAGTAATATATACAGAAGGGGTTACTAGCTCCTTGTTCCTGGCATTTTGGTTATCTCTTACAGCAATTATTCCTAGGTCTTTTACTTGTTCCCCATGCTCTATGAGATGGTCTGTGGGTGTTCTGTATTGAATCTCCACCAAGACATATATTACTGGGTGTAACAGTTCTTAAGCTCTCCGATGCCTTTTCTGGCACTGTTCTGAAGATCACTGAGGCAGAGTGCCCTAAAAAGAAAAATGAAAGTTTCTTTTTAACTTTAGTAATGTATACAGGAGAAAGGGTTACTAGCCCCTTGCTCCTGGCATGTTAGTTGCCTCTTACGACATGCATGACTTACTGAGGAAGAAATGATACCAGTTGATGAGATTTATTTAAAACAATTACTCGTTCTGTATACACATCTACAGGGTATATCTAGTTATGAAATGACCCAAGAGTTATAAATGAGTCAGGAAGAAATTCTGAAAACACTGGATATGTTGTCTTCAGTTGGCAGAAGAAAAATAGGATATGATAACCACATTTAAGATTATAAAAGAACATGAAAAAATTGACAAAGAAAACTTCCTAACTCAGAGATATTATGGATATTATGGAACAAGCTGGCATATAGCCAACAGGATTGAGCGAGACAAATGCAAAGCCCAATAAGCTTTCCTCTGCATTTATGTCAACTGCAATTGAAAGGATACTACAGTACAAAGTTTTTCCCTCACAAACAATGAATGAACATAGAAATGCTATATAAGAGAAGGCAGTAAATGCTACAATTGGAAACTTTTGTAAAGTACATTCAATATTGAAGAATACAGATCTGCTATTGTAGCTACACAAACCAACATACTCCTCAGCAACCCAGCTTATGCCTATACACCTCATACTCCTTTTTTTTTTTTTTCCAACACGTCGGCCATCTCCCACCAAGGCAGGGTATCCCAAAAAAGAAAAACGCTCTCACCATCATTCACACAGAATCTCATACTCCTACCTACAAGAAATAACTCTTACATACCCAAACAACTTGTACACCCCTATAACTCACTCTCACATTCCTCCATATAATCCGCACACTAAAAATTCTTTCCTACACTTTCCCAATACGTTTACACTTTAATACACAGTACAAATAAGAGAGTACTCACTTCTTCACTGCAGAAGATTAAAAGAGAGAAAGGAAGGGAACAACTTGGATATTTATTCCTACCACTGTTTCTCTCGTAAGATATGCAAGTACATATAACTGGCAGGAGATATTTTGGGATATCAGGATATTCTGCTTGATCATTTGAACACTGAAATATACATACTTTTTTTTAATCCACATTATTCAAATATTACACTAAAAAATATAAATGATTTGCACATAAGAGGAATTCTCACACCTTCTGCATCATCACCATGAAGACTGTAGCTGAGAAGTGTTATAGTATCCATCATATGGGATATGAGCTCTGCACCAACAGAGAAATTTGTGATAGGTGCCAAAAGTTGTTCTTGTAAGGCTTCTGCACGATTCCCAGGTATATGCTTGATACTGTTGCTTAACACTTTTAATACTTGTAGAAGAGTGTATGATCCTACCTGAGAAAAAATTAAAATTCATGGGTAAAATTGGATATAGTTTTGATGAGTGAAACTTGATTAGAATAAGACGATGACAGTAATTACGTAGTGTGTTCCCTTTTCGCAAAAAAAAAAAAAGACACATTCCTGAAACTCATTTAAAATTTAAGTATTTATAACTCGAAAACCTACCTAGTAGTATAGGCTAGTAAGCCTGCCTGCTGCAGTGTTCCTCCATTCATATTTTCCATAGACACTCATATAAGGGGTTTCTCAATGTACAAACAATTAGCACTAGAACAACAAAAAGACAAACCAACACCTAAAAAAAAAAAATTCAGTGTCAGTGTCATTCAATTGCTGAGTGGTGACATCAAAATTCAGACAACTCTCCAGATTATAACATACACACCCTTCTCTCAGAGTGCAGGCACTGTACCTCCTACCTTTGGGACTACGTCCAGCTAACTGGTTTACCAGAGTCCCTTTCATAAATATCCCTTTGTTCAAATAATACATCAAGTCATAAAGCCCACTTACCTCCACTCACTACAAGCTCACACATGCCTATGGGATGTCAACATAGCACTCAAAACCTCCTTTATCCATCACACACTAACCTTTCCATAGAGGCTCCTTATCCCTCCCTTCTTTCACACCAGATTTATAAATCTTATTTAGTCACCTTATTTAGCTCCATCCTCTCTAAATGGCTAAACCACCTCAAAAGCCCCTTCTCAGCTCTCTGAATGATACTCTTGTGCCTAACTCACTAGGACTTTGCCTGGCATGGGCGAGCTCTACCACACTGATGCACCATATACCTAATAAATCTGGAAAAATAAACATAGAAGCAGTATAATGTGATCCTTTACTGACAACATTTTGCACACACAGTGGGCTTTATCAAGTTACAAACAGATTTACCTGGGTGAAAGGTACGTGATTATAGTATATAGGATGGAGTCAGGTGGAGAATGCTGGGCAGGTTTGATCTGAGCCTGCATGTAACAATTTAGATCTGTTTGTGACTTCATAAAAGTCCACTGTGTGGGCAAAACGTTGTCAATAAAGGATGACATTATACTGCTTCTGAGTTTATTTTTCCATTGTGTGAGGTTAATCATAAAATTGATGAAGGAAAAAAGGCGAGTGGTGTGTTAAGGTATATGTGGAGACAAAAAACGCTATCTATGGAGGCAAAGAAGGGAATGTATGAAAGTATAGTAGTACCAACACTCTTATATGAGTGAAGCTTGGGTTGTAAATGCTGCAGCGAGGAGGCGGTAGGAGGCAGTGGAGATGTCCTGTCTAAGGGCAATGTGTGGTGTAAATATTATGCAGAAAATTCAGTGTGGAAATTAGGAGAAGGTGTTGAGCTAATAAAAGTATTAACCCTTTGACTGTTGCAAGCCCCTTTCTGAAACTGTCATTCTATGTCACAAAATTTTTGGAAAAAAAAAAAAAAATTACTTTTTCTTATGAAATGATACAGAATCTTTTCCCGATGGTAATGACACCAAAAGTACAAAATTTGGTCAAAATCTCACAGAATTATGCTCCCGCGAAGTTAGCGGTCTCGTCAGCATATACGCATCGGCTATTTCGCCGACTTTGAGCCCTGTTTTTGGCCAATGCCATTGTTCCAGTTGACCAAACTCAGCTATTTCTTTAGAACTCCATTTTTTCTATCAGTTGAGTACAAGAAACTGCCCATTTACCAATTTGAACTACCCAATAAAGTGGTCAGAAATTGGCAATTTGGCCAATTTCATGCAAATTAAAAAAGATGCCAATTTCAAAATAGGGTCCAGAATAAACAATGTAAACATTCTTGGCACTAAAATAACATATCCTCTGTTCCTTAGTCATATCTCTTATATTGCTATTGCTTTCTATTTTGATTTTTTATTCATACAAAAAATACAAAATTTACTGTTATGCAGACCACTGCATGGTATAAATAATATCAGTGCACTAGTGAAAGAATATTAGATTCCCCAGCTGATGTGTATTGGACGTGTGGTGTGATTTGCTTACTCCTGAACATTGGTAAAAATCAAACATTTCTGCTACTTTGAGCTCAATTTCAAGGTCGTTTTCATTGTGAAACTAATCAAAATCATCTCTGTTTCTGTAATATGTTTTCCATTTTATCGTGTGAGACCATGAAAACTAGAATACAACAATAAATACTATATAAAAATACACCTCAGAGTCGGTGTTTTAATCCAAAAAAACGGTCAGTTTTTTTTTCTCATTATGCACTGCGTGCTGCAGGATTTTTTTTATGTGGTCCACACTGACCACACAGACCCATTCTCTCGCATGTGGGCTTACCATCTTTCTCCTGCTTGATTTGAAGCCGCTCTTAATACATCCGAAACACTGGCTCGTAAGACGTATATATACGACCAAAACAGTCAAAGGGTTAATCAGAGGGCTGAAGAGGGGTTGTTGAGGTGGTTTGGTCATTTAGAGAGAATAGATCAAAGTAGAATGACATGGAGAGCATATAAATCTGTAGGGAAAGGAAGGCTTTGTAACTGTGAGTTCATTATCTTTGTACCTAGTTCAGCTATCAAAACTTTGGGGCCCAGTCCCTGGACCCATTATGTACCACTGTAATCTGTAAATACCTTTGTAGCTTGTCATGATTGTGACTAGACCTACCTGGAGTTCATTACCTTTGTAAATTGTGAGTTCATTACCTTTGTAAATTGTGAATTCATTACCTCTGTAACTTGCTCAGCTAACAAAACTTTGAGGCCCAGTCCCTGGACCCATTATGTACCTCTGTAATCTTTTGACTACCGCCCACAGGATGGGTATGGGGTGCATAATAAACATATTAAACTAAAAAAAGGAAGGCGGGGTAGGAGTCGTTCTCGAAAAGGTTGGAGGGAGGGGGTAAAGGTTTTGTGGGCGATGGAAATGGGAAGTACAATGCCTGCACTTTAAAGGAGGGGTTTGAGATATTGGTAGTTTAGAGGAATGTGTTGTGTATCTTTATACATATATATTTCTAAACTGTTGTATTCTGAGCACCTCTGCAAAAACAGTGATTATGTGTGAGTGAGGTGAAAGTGTTGAATGATGATGAAAGTATTTTCTTTTTGGGGATTTTCTTTCTTTTTGGGTCACCTTGCCTTAGTGGGAGACGGATGACTTGTTAAAAAAAAAAAATTATACCATTTATTTCTACCTAATAAATCTAAGGCTCACCTCCAAAAATAATTATTACACCAGATACTACAACCCATTCTGCATAATAGCTACACCACACACTGCCTCAAACATACCATCCTTACTGCCTCCAGCTTCCTCCTTGCTGCAATGCTTAAAGCCCATGCTGAACACCCATATAAAAGTGTTAATAATTATCAAAATAAATAAAAAAGAAAAAAGAAAATAAATAAAAGTAGAGCAAGTTGATTATGTTTTAAGAAACACAAGTGCATGCAGAACCATGAGAGAAAAAACATTTACCTAATTTTTCTAGTCATCTGTAATATTTTAGTAATAATCAATACTAAATTGTACTTGCCTCTGAATTGACTTGACAGTGTTCTTCAAAGTAGTCCACAGCAAAAGTAGCATCCTTCACAGTGACATAATTTGAAATCAGTGCCAGCAATGTCCATGCCTCCTCATTATATTCCTTGCCAATGTGAGATCGTGCTACAGTTATTATCTGAGGCCTGAACAAAAGGAAAAATAAACTCCTTCAAATATCACAAATATTTTATTAGAGACATCCTTAAGAATGGTTTACACAAAATCTTTTCTAAATAATGACCAGGTCTAAAAAAAAAAAAAAAAGACCTTCTTTTCCACTTTTTCAGTCTATTCACCTGCCTTTCCAATCATCTCCTCCCATTCCAAGTGGAAAAGAATAATATCAGTAATTTTTTTTTAGGATACTTAGAGGATCTGTAACTCCAATTAACTATTAGCATAATAAGACAAACGAATGATAGTACAGTGGACCCCCGCATAACGATATTAATCCGTTCCTGAGAGCTCATTGTTATGCGAAATTATCGTTATGCGAATGAATTTTCCCCATAAGAAATAATGGAAATCAAATTAATCCGTGCAAGACACCCAAAAGTATGAAAAAAAATTTTTTACCACATGAAATATACATTTTCCTACACACAAAGAGAAGGATACATGCACAATAGTAGAGTAGTACATGCACAATATATATTGGGCATGTACTACTCTACTAAATGAAGAATAAATGACACTTACCTTTATTGAAGATGCAGCAATGACTGATGAGACACTGTGTCCTGGGAGTGCCTTTTCCTCCTGAGTACTGTAGGTCCTGTTTGGTATTTTCTTCCAGAACAGGCCTTATCACACTGTATATGCCACTACGATTCTTAAATCTCTCAAACCAACCTTTGCTGGCTTTAAATTCACCAATATGAGCACTAGTTCCAGGCGTTTTTCCCTGTTCACCTGGGTGTTAGTCGACTGGTGTGGGTTGCATCCTGGGAGACAAGATTAAGGACCCCAATGGAAATAAGTTAGACAGTCTTCGATGACAATGACTTTTTTGGGTTATCCTGGGTGACTAACCCTCTGGGGTTAATTGTTTCTTGGTATTCTCAATAAGCCACACCAACAACGGTACTACAGCAGCAGCAGCGGCAGCAGCTGACAGTGCTACAGCAGCAGCAGACGATGCTACAGCAGCAGCAGACGGTACTACAGCAGCAGCAGACGGTACTACAGCAGCAGCAGCAGCTGACGGTGGTACAGCAGCAGCTGACAGTGCTACAGCAGCAGCTGACAGTGCAGCAGCAGCAGCAGCTGACAGTGCTACAGCAGCAGCAGACGATGCTACAGCAGCAGCAGACGGTACTACAGCAGCAGCAGCAGCTGACGGTGGTACAGCAGCAGCAGCAGCTGACGGTGCTACAGCAGCAGCAGCAGCAGCTGACAGTGCTGCAGCAGCAGCAGCTGACAGTGCTACAGCAGCAGCAGACAATGCTACAGCAGCAGCAGACGATGCTACAGCAGCAGCAGACGGTACTACAGCAGCAGCAGCAGCAGCAGACGGTACTACAGCAGCAGCAGCAGCTGACGGTGGTACAGCAGCAGCAGCAGCAGCTGACGGTGCTACAGCAGCAGCAGCAGCAGCTGACGGTGCTACAGCAGCAGCTGACAGTGCTACAGCAGCAGCAGCAGCTGACAGTGCTACAGCAGCAGCAGACGGTACTACAGCAGCAGCAGCAGACGGTACTACAGAAGCAGCAGCAGCTGACGGTGGTACAGCAGCAGCTGACAGTGCTACAGCAGCAGCAGCAGCAGCAGTTGACCATGGTACCACAGTATTTCGATAATATTTCTCACCCTTTTTACCACAGGGTTGGCACTAGAAGCTTTCTTGGGGCCCATGGTCACTTATTTTGCAGATAAAATCACCAAAAACGCTGTAATAATACGAAATGTTACGATTGTATGCTTGGATGTTACCGCGGAGGTTGGCTTGTAAACAATGCCACCGGCGGAACATGAGAGGCTGGCTCAGGCCGCACATTAGACGCGTCTCGGACGAATAGTGTTGAGCGGGTTTTTTAGCGGTATGCTAGGCAAAATCTTAGCGATAAAATGTATCGGTATGCGGATTTAACGTTATGTGATGCCAACGGTATGCGGGGGTCCACTGTACTGTATTTATGCAAAATATGTAACCCAAGTTCTAGGTACTTAGTAGGGTGGTAGACAGCAACTGCCCAGGGAGGTACTACCGTCCTGCCATGTGAGTGTAAAACGAAAGCCTGTAATTGTTTTACATGATGATAGGATTGCTGGTGTCTTTTTTTCTGTCTCATAAACATGCAAGATTTCAGGTGTGTGCTACTACTTCTACTTACACTTAGGTCACACTACACGTGCATGTACAAGCGAATATACACACACCCCTCTCTGGGTTTTCTTCTACTTTCTTACTAGTTCTTGTTCTTGCTTATTTCCTCTTATCTCCACGGGGAAGTGGAACAGAATTCTTTCTCAGTAAGCCATGTGTCATCAGAGGCAACTGAAAATGCTGGGAGCGAGGGGCAAGTAACCCCTTCTCCTGTATATACAGTGGACCCCCGGTTAACGATTTTAATCCGTGCAAGAGGGCTCATCGTTATGCGAAATAATCGTTATGCGAATGAATTTTCCCCATAAGAAATAATGGAAATAAAATTAATCCGTGCAAGACGCCCAAAAGTATGAAAAAAAATTTTTTTTACCACATGAAATGTTAATTTTAATACACACAAACTGAAAAAGGCATGCACAATTAAATGACACTTACTTTTATTGAAGATCTGGTGATGATTGATGGGATGGGAGGAGGGGAGAGAGTGTGTTAGTGTTTAGAAGGGGAATCCCCTTCCATTAGGACTTGAGGTAGTAAGTCCTTTTCTGGGGTTACTTCCCTTCTTCTTTTAATGCCACTAGGGCCAGCTTCAGAGTCACTGGACTTCTTTCGCACAAGATATCTGTCCATAGTGGCCTGTACCTCTCGTTCCTTTATGACTTGCCTAAAGTGTTTCACAACATTGTCAGTGTAATAATCACCAGCACGGCTTGCAATAGCTGTGTGAGGGTGATTTTCATCCATGAAGGTTTGCACTTCAAGCCACTTAGCACAGATTTCCTTTATCTTTGTAGTAGGCAACTTCAATTTCTCTCTCCCCTCCTCTGAACCAGTTTCCTCAGGTCTGGCCTCTTGCTCTTGAAGTTGATCTATCAGCTCATCAGTGGTTAGTTCTTCATTGTCCTCCTCCACCAACTCTTCCACATCCTCCCCACTAACCTCCAACCCCAAGGACTTTCCCAATGCCACAATGGATTCCTCAACTGGCACAGGATTCTCAGGGTTAGCCTCAAACCCTTCAAAATCCCTTTTGTCTACACATTCTGGCCACAGTTTCTTCCAAGCAGAGTTCAAGGTCCTCTTTGTCACTTCCTCCCAAGCCTTACCTATAAGGTTTACACAATTGAGGATATTAAAGTGATCTCTCCAAAACTCTCTTAGAGTCAGTTGAGTTTCTGAGGTCATTACAAAGCACCTTTCAAACAGAGCTTTTGTGTACAGTTTCTTGAAGTTGGAAATAACCTGCTGGTCCATGGGCTGCAGGAGAGGAGTGGTATTAGGAGGCAAAAACTTCACCTTAATGAAGCTCATGTCCCCATAAAGTCGCTCTGCCACGTCTGTAGGATGACCAGGGGCATTGTCTAACACCAGGAGGCACTTAAGTTCTAATTTCTTTTCAGTTAGGTAATTTTTCACATTGGGGGCAAATGCATGGTGTAACCAGTTATAGAAAAATTCCCTAGTGACCCATGCCTTACTGTTTGCCCTCCACAGCACACACAAATTATCCTTGAGGACATTCTTTTGCCTGAACGCTCTGGGAGTTTCAGAGTGATACACTAATAAAGGCTTCACTTTGCAATCACCAGTAGCATTGGCACACATCAACAAAGTAAGCCTGTCTTTCATAGGCTTATGTCCTGGGAGTGCCTTTTCCTCCTGAGTAATGTAGGTCCTGCTTGGCATTTTCTTCCAGAACAGGCCTGTTTCATCACAATTAAACACTTGTTCAGGTTTCAGTCCTTCAGTTTCTATGTACTCCTTGAATTCCTGCACATATTTTTCAGCCGCTTTGTGGTCCGAACTGGCAGCCTCACCATGCCTTATCACACTATGGATGCCACTACGCTTCTTAAATCTCTCAAACCAACCTTTGCTGGCCTTAAATTCACTCACATCATCACTAGTTGCAGGCATTTTTTTAATTAAATCCTCATGCAACTTCCTAGCCTTTTCACATATGATCGCTTGAGAGACGCTATCTCCTGCTATCTGTTTTTCATTTATCCACACCAATAAGAGTCTCTCAACATCTTCCATCAATTGCGATCTTTGTTTCGAAAACACAGTTGAACCTTTGGCAAGAACAGCTTCCTTGATTGTCTTTCTGGTGCCCACAATAGTAGCGATGGTTGATTGGGGTTTCTTGTACAGCTTGACTAGGTCGGCTATACGCACTCCACTTTCATACTTATCAATTATCTCTTTCTTCATCTCTATAGTAATTCTTACCCTTTGAGGTGTAGGGTTGGCACTAGAAGCTTTCTTGGGGCCCATGGTCACTTATTTTCCAGAAACAGCACCGAAAATACTGTAATAATACGAAATATTCCGAGTGTATGCTTGGATGTTACCGCGGAGGCTGGCTGGTAAACAATGGGACGGAGCGGCACATGTGAGGCTGGCTGAGGGCACATTGGACGCGTCTCGGACGAAAATCGGTATGCGGGTTTTTAATCGGTATGCGCGGCAAAAATTTTGCGATAAAAGTAATCGTTATGCGGAAAAATCGCTATGCGATGCCATCGTTATGCGGGGGTCCACTGTATTACTAAATCTAAAAAGAGAAATTTTTGTTTTACTTTTTGGGCCAACCTGCTTCAGTGGGATATGGCCGGTTTGTTGAAAGAATTAGATATACTCTAAGTGTTTCTTCTTTTTTGGGCCACCCTGCCTAGGTGGGAAATGGCCAGCATGCCAAAAAAAAAAAAATTTAATCTAAGATTTGAATCTACACACGTTTTAGTAAAATGTGCTGTAAATTCTTACCTTAAATAAACTGATTTGGACCAAACATGTAGAGCTTTCTTAAAGAACTTGTGGTAGCTATGTTTTGTGATGACACTAAGTATCCGCCAAGGAAGTTTGTTCTCAGGTGTGTCTGACTGAGGATGCCCATGAACCATTAAGCAGTTAAACAGCAGCTGATGAAGAACCTGTTACAATCATACAAGTACATTAATATAACTATGTATGCAGTACATAAGAATTTGAAGCAGGATTTTGTTTATATGTTTAATGTGAAAATGATTTTGTGAGTAGAGAAAAAATATATAGATATTTGCAATTTCTGGGCTATGAAGCATTTAGGTGCAGTGCTCAAGGAAATTCATTTTTTAAACAGCATCACATAATACCTATCTCAAACAAAACAAAAGTAACTCAATCATTGCTATCCCCATCTTCCAATAAATAACATACCTTGCTCATTCATAAAGAATGCATTTAACCCTTTCAGGGTCCGTCCCGTAGATCTACGGCTTTACGTTCAGGGTCCAAACCGTAGATCTACGCCATGAGCTCAGCTCACTCTGATAAACTGGGAATGGTACATTTGGGCCTAGATATGAGAGAATACATCTATGTGGTAAGTGTGCACCACATAAAACAGATCCTGCAGCACACTGTGTATAATGAGAGAAAAAAAATGAAATCATGATTTTTCGATTAAAACAGCAACTTTGCAGTGTTTTTTCGTATGTTTTTTATAATTGTATTTGCGATTTCTTGGTCTCATTTGATAGAATGGAAGACATATTACAGAAATAGAGATGATTTTGATTGGTTTTAGCACTGGAAATGGCTTGAAACTGAGCTCAAAGTAGCAGAAATGTTAAATTTTTGCCGATATTCAAGAGTAAACAAACGACCTCACACGTCTAATACACGTCAGCTGGTGGGTCTAATATACATTCACAAATATGGTGATGATATTTATACAATTATTACAGTATTGCATAACAGTAAATCTTCTATTTTTTGGTGTGAATAAAAATTCATTATGTGAATAAAAAATCAAAATGGAATTTATTTGTAAAGCCTCAAAACATAACTAATGAATAGAGGAAATGTTAGTTTAGTGCCAGGAATGCCTACATTGTTCATTCTGGACCCTATTTTGAAATTGGAATATTTTAAACTTTGTGTTAAATTGGCCAAATTAACAATTTCCGATCACTTTATTTTGTAGTTGAAACAGTTGACTTGGCGATTTCTTGTGCTCAATCGATAGAATAGAAGTAATACTAGTGAAATAGCTAAGAATTTGGTTGATTGGAATAATGTAATTGGCCTAAAATGGGAGTCAAAGTCGGCAAAATCGCCGATTCGTAAATATCGCTGACACATCAAAATTCGCGAGAGCATAATTTCGTCAATTTTCCATCAAATTTCGTACTTTTTGTTTTATTACCTTCACAAAAAGATTCTCTACGATTTCATAAGAAAAAATAACAAATTTTTTTTTTTGAAAATTCTTGGACACTGGTGCGTGACTCCAGATTTGGGCCTTGGACCCTGAAAGGGTTAAAGATCTAGACCTCCTGCCTCTCTTCCCTCTAATAAGCAAACACATTAACCCATTCACTGGACGTCGCGTAAAGCTACATCATTGAAGCCAGGGATCCCTCGCCTAATACTATGTCATTAGCTCAGCTCACACAGATAAGCTGTGAATGGTAAATTTTGACCTAAATATGAGAGAATATGTATGCAGAGTATAAAAAAAAATCCTGCTCCACATTGCGCAATACGAGATTGAAAAAAATCTCTGGCTGTGTAAACAACTTAAAATAGCGACTTTTGGGTGTTTTCTCAGGTTTTTATTGTTGTATTGGCTGTTTCTTGTATCATTTTATAGAATGGAAGACATACTACTGAAATAAATATGATTTTGATTGATTTCAGGACCAGAAATACCTTGAAATCGAAATCAAAGTAGCAGAAATATTTTATTTCACTGATATTCCTGATGTTATGGGCTTTTAATAGGCCAAACTGAATTACTGTAACAGTGTAAACCCTAACCAATCATTGCTAGTTACATTTTATTATCCAAGAAATAGAGTAAAGCTTCTATTTTTGTGATTAACCCCATGACTGTTACAACCCCAAATCCTGAAAAGTCTCCTGGTGTCAAAAAAATTTTAAAAAGAAAAAGAAAAAAAAAATCTTATGAAATGATAGAGAATCTATTCCCGATGATAATGACACCAAAAGAATGAAATTTGATGGAAAACTTATGGAATTACACTCTCACAAAGTTAGCGACCTCCGCGATATTTACGAATCTGCGATTTCGCCCATTTTGAGCCCTATTTTCGGCTAATTCCATTGTTCCAGTAGACAAAGTATATATACGTCAAACATGGTGGCTCGTAAGACATATATATACGACCGAAACAGTCAAAGGGTTAAGAATTTAAAATGGAAGGTAAGTGTAATATAGAAGAGGCCTGGGGACATGATTAATGAACAGAGGAAATTTTTTAGTGTCAGGAATATGTACATAACTTATTTTGGACTCTCTTAACCCTCTGACTGTTCTGGTCGTATATATGTCTTAAGAGCCACCGTTTTTGACGTACATATACTCATAAATTCTAGTGGCTTCAAATCAAGCAGGAGAAAGCTGGTAGGCCCACATATGAGAGAATGGGTCTGTGTGGTCAGTGTGCACTATATAAAAAAAATCCTGCAGCACGCAGTGCATGAGAAAAAAAACTCCGACCGTTTTTTTTCAATTAAAATGCCGACTTTGTGGTCTATTTTCGTAGTATTTATGGTTGTATTCTTGTTTTCTTCGTCTCATTTGATAGAATGGAAAACATATTATAGAAATAGAGGTGATTTTGATTGGTTTTACTATGAAAAGAACCTTGAAATGGAGCACAAAGTAGAGGAAATGTTTGATTTTTGCTGATGTTCAAAAGTAAACAAATGATGTCATTTTCCAATAAATGTCCAAGTAGCCTCTAATATGCAGTCATGAATGAGTTGACATTATTTATACAATTACAATATTGCAGTACTCTCCATAACAGTAAATCTTCTATTTTTTGTTTGAATAAAAATTCAACATAGAAAGCAAGAGTAATATCAGAGGAGCCTGGAAACATGACTGATGAACAAAGAAAATGTTATTTTAGAGCCAGGAATGTCTGCATTGTTCATTCTGGACCCTATTTTGAAATTGTCATATTTTTTAATTTTCGTGAAATTGGCCAAATTGCAAATTTCTGACCATGTTATTGGGTAGTTGAAATCGGTAAATTGGCAGTTCTCAATTGTACTCAATTGATAGAAAAAACAGAGTTATAAAGAAATAGCTATGAGTTTGGTCGACTGGAACAATGGAATTAGCCGAAAATAGGGCTCAAAGTGGGCGAAATCGTCGATTTGTCCATATCGCCGAAGTCACTAACTTTGCAAGAGCATAATTCCATCAGTTTGCCATCAAATTTCTTTCTTTTGGTGTCAATACAATCGGGAACAGATTCTCTATCATTTCATAAGAATTTTTTTTTTTTTTTTTTTTTTGGAAATTTTTCGACACCATGAGACACCTCAGGATTTGGGGTTGCGACAGTCAAGGTGTTAATTGGTATTTTTTAATTTAGTATAAAATTGGCCAAATTACCACCCTCTGTACACCGCAAACAACAGTTGAAATAGTTGAATGGGTGGTTTCTTGTGTTCAATTAATAAAAGGACGGCATACTAATGAAATAACTAAGAATTTGGTCAAAAGGAATTGGCTTAGAATAGGACTCAAAGTTGGCGAAACTGCCAATGCACAAACTGTGCTGAGATCGCTAAATTTATGCCTGTGTAATTCTGCAAGTTTTCTATCAAATTTCATACTTACTGGTGTTATTATCTTTAGAGAAAGATTCTCCACCATTTCAGGTTTCTTTTTTTAAAGTGGACACTGAGAGAAATATTAATTTCAGCGGTCTGAACAGTTAAAGGGTTAATGCCATGATACTTTATTTGTGTTTCTCAATTACGGGCATTAGATCATGACCAAAAATGCAGGCATCTCTAATATATCTCTTTGGCCTTTATGCAAGATTAACATAAAGCTTGCAGTGGGATATAAATAATAAATGGAAAATGGCAATGACATGCACATTTCACCAAGCTTTTACAATACAGTGGACCCCCGCTTAACGATCACCTCCCAATGCGACCAATTATGTAAGTGTATTTATGTAAGTGCGTTTGTACGTGCATGTTTGGGGGTCTGAAATGGACTAATCTACTTCACAATATTCCTTATGGGAACAAATTCGGTCAGTACTGGCACCTGAACATACTTCTGGAATGAAAAAATATCGTTAACCGGGGGTCCACTGTATTTGAAATGGCAAAGAAGTAAAGAACTTGTAGATACTGTACATTTACTGTGTCATCCAACTACGTACTGTGAGGGAAAAGTTCAATAGATAGGAGTAGCGAGGGAGTATATAGTAACAATAGTTTCATTGCCGGCTACTTGTTAAGGTAGGGTAAGTCCAGTTCCCGCTATTCCCCCCCTTTTCCCCCTCCCCGAAAGTGATAGTTTGATTGCCGGCTGCTTGTTAAGGTAGGGTCAGTCTAGCTCCCGCTATCCCTTCCCCTCCCTTCTCCCCCCCCCCACGAAAGGTGACGTGTGGGGCTCCGGTCAAACAGTAAATCACTCGACTCACAGCTCCCAACACTACTCTTGAAAGGACAGAGAGGGTCACCTGCTAATCAACGAGTAGAAATTGAAGGAGGCGGACTAACGTTCTGAGGCGTCCCAATTTCTGATCCACTTACCTGTTTGTGTATGCAAGTAGCAGGATATAACCCCTCATCATTGCAGTGGAAAAAAACCTGCTTTCCTGTCATCTGGACGGATTATTGACGGCTAGAAAATCTGTGAAGAACGAGCCGGTGGGTTGTCATCAACACCAGTGACTCCCCCCCCATCATCGGCAACGGCTACGATTTCAACAACACGCAGTCTCACCAACACCAGACACCCAAGTTTTATATATATATATTAGCATTGAATTCAGATATCATTTATATTTTTCATTTTTCATTTTCTTTAAGGTAGGATTAATATTTCATATTTAAGTGTTTATTATTTAGAAAATATAAAATATAAAAGTGTTTATGTTTGTAAGTTTTTGTTCTTTTTCTATTCATTAATTTTTCTGAGGAGGAGCCAGCCTTGGTAATACTGTCTGAAGTTGTTACAGGGCTGAGTAAGCCTTCACAAGTTGCGACCTTGCCAGGATCAACTCGACTGAATCAAGATTCAACTCCATCTCGAATCTACCATTGGAACTTCAATGCCGCATACCACAGACTGTTACCACCAGTCATGAGTAATCATTCTCTATGGTAGGACTACAGTACAGGTATTTAAAAGATTTGGTGATTGTTAGTCTCAATTTATTGTTCGAGCTTGAAACACTTTGGAGGATTAGACTCTAGGGACCCGAGATTTTCCAGTGACAATTTGTTTCATTGAGCTCTTTATTATATCAAGGGAACTGTCGTAGAACACTCTTGATTTGTTGGTGAGAAGATTGGATGGTCAAGTGACCCATTCTACTTACCGTTTGCTCGGAGCCGGCATAGAACCCTTCGTTTTCATTAATACATATTGTTTAATTGAAGCAGGGATCGAGCCCTCTGGTTTATTTACAGTTTGAGCGGAGCAGGAATTGAACCCTCTGTTTTCTTTAATACCCGTTCATTTCCCCTGATAATTTAAGTTATTCTTGCAAGTATGGAGGAATACCAGTTTTGGATGAATTCTGGAAGTTAGGAATAACAGGGAAAAATTTAGAATCTTTCATTAGTGCTAAGATCCAGGAAAGACTTGAAAGAGAGAGAATTGAGAGAGAAGAAAGACAATTAGAAAGGGAAAGAGAAGAAGAAAACGGAGAGAGAGAGAATCGAAAGAGAAGAGAAAAAGGAGTGTGAAAGACTTGATCGTGAGGAGAGAGCTAGAGTACGTGAAGAACAAGTTAAATTAAGAGAACTTGAGGAAAGAGCAAAGGATAGAGAACGTGAGGAAAAAGCTAGAGAACGTGAGGAAAAAGCTAGAGAACGTGAGGAAAAAGCTAGAGAACGTGAAGAAAAAGCTAGAGAACTCAAGTTAATAGAGAGAGAAAAGGATCGCGAGCTCGAAAAAGCTCGCCTTGAATTAGAGAATAAAAAGTTAACTCTTACACAACAATTAGAGGAAGGAGTAATTGAACATCATGCAGCTAGTGCACATATTCCAACACCTAATTTACCTCCCTTCACAGAGGGTGAAGACATTACTTCATACATTATCAGGTTTGAAAATGCCGCTACCCTCTGTGAATGGCCTGCTGACACCTGGGCTACCAGGTTAGGAATGTTATTTTCTGGTACAGCTTTGAATATCTATGCAACTTTGTCGCAGGATATCATATGTAATTATAAGCTACTGAAGAAGGCAATCCCTAAAGCATATCAAAAAACCACATATTCTTACAGGAAAGATTTCAGGTATGCCACCTTACAGCCTGGCCAAAACTTTCAGCAGTTACAAGTAACACTCTTTCGTTTGTTCGACTTTTGGATAGAGAGTTCAGGAATTGATCACAGTTATTGAATCTCTTAGAGACTTCATGGTTACTGACCAGTTCCTGACAGCTCTTCCTCACCAGATACGAACATTCATCAGAGAACGTAACCTGATTAAAGCTGAGGAAGTTGCTGAGGCTGCTGACCTGTATGCTGAGGCTCACAATTCCTATAAAGACCTAAAGGGATCGAACCCTAAGGGCAAGGGTTCATCAGACCTTAAGAAATCAAAACCTCTAGTGGAAAGTAAAATGACTTCTTTTATTCCTGTTTGTCATTTGTGTGGTGTTAAGGGACATAAACGTCCAGATTGTCCTTCTAAGAAGGTCCAAAAAGTTGGAAGATGTTTTAAAGACTGTAATGACCAAGCACCCTTCTGTTCAGGAACAGTTAATGGACTTAATGTATCTACCATTTTACGAGACACTGGATGCACATGTATAGTCATTTCTGATAAGCTGTTCCCTAATCTTAAAGAAACTCATTCCTCTGCTATACTTTCAGACTACTTGGGCCGTACGGACACTTTTCCTACCATCCGTTGTTACATTAGGTCTAAATGGTTCACAGGTTGGTCTGAAGCCGTACTAGCTCCCATCACTTCTTGCTCCGTACTAATAGGTAATGTAAAAGGTGCCATTCTTCCTTCTGAGGTTGACCTTTCATCACCAAAGGTGGACATAAGCTTTTCAGATCCTCTTCCTGTAGAGTCAGAGAAGTCCCTCGAAAGTTCAGATGAGACAATGTCTCGCGAGATTCATGTGGGATTAAAAACCAGTGATGCTACTCTTGAAAGCGAGGTAGTAGGATCACCGGTTCACTTGTTAGATGAAAGTGAAGATATCACCTCCGATACCATAAATGTCTTGACTAGGGCTCAGACCAAAGCCCAGGCTTCTCCTACTATCCATCCTTTGATTTTCCCTGACTTTAAGCATTTAGATATATCGAAGGACTCCTTTGTCAATTTACAACGTAATTGCCCTTCTCTTCAGAATTGCCATAATGCCGCTAAACAAAATCAAGTTATCCAAAGGAAAAACTTTTCATATAAATTTGAATATATAAAAGGTATCTTGTACAAGTCAGTATTCAAATTAAATTCAGATGAGATAGACTATTCCATCTTAGTTGTTCCAAGTCAATGCAGAGAGACTGTTCTTAAAATGGCTCATGACCTGCCAGTGGCCGGACATTTCTCGCATCATAAAACCTTAAATAAAATTAGGGAAACCTATTTTTGGCCAAAAATGTCCTCAGATGTCACTACCTATTGTAGATCGTGTAAAGTCTGCCAACTGTCATCCTCCCGAGGTACCAGGCGAGTACCTATAGTCAAAATGTCAGTATTTACGGTACCCTTTGAAAGAGTAGCTATTGACATCGTTGGTCCTTTATCTCCACTTTCATCTGGGGGACATAGATATATATAAACATTAGTTGATTATGCTTCGAGTTTCCCTGAAGCCGTTCCCTTAAAGACGATAACTACTACAGAGGTGGCTGAAGCCCTTTTGTCCATCTTCTCCAGAGTGGGCATCCCTAGAGAAATTTTGTCCGACTGTGGGACACAATTCACATCTGACTTAATGCAACATCTATACCAACTTCTGGGAGTGAAGCCTCTCTTCACCACACCCTATCATCCCAGCTGTAATGGGAGGATTGAGCGCCAGCATTCGATTTTCAAGTCCATTTTAAGGAAACTTTGCTCCCTTAAACCTAAGGAGTGGCATCGTTACCCACCCTGTGCTTTGTTTGCCATGAGGGAAGTTCCCAGTGACTCTTTGGGGTTTTCACCTTTTGAACTTCTCTATGGTAGACAGGCCAGAGGCCCAATGTCCATCCTTCCTGACTTATGGACTAATGAGGACGTAAAGGCTGAGATTCAGTCTTCTTATCAGGTTCTCCTTGACCTTAGATCCAAACTTGAGGAGACCTCTGACATAGTTTCGAAAAACTTAAGCTTGTCAATGGACCAGTAAAAAACCTATTTTGATTCCAAAAGTCAGAGGAGAAGTTTTAAAGTAGATGAAGTTCTTGTACTTTTGCCTATCAAGTCAAATAAATTATTAGTAGCATGGAAAGGTCCATATAAAGTATTAAAAGTTTGTGGGAAAGTTGACTACCTCATAGAAGTCAAGGGGAAACCTAAGCTTTATCATATCAACATCCTTAAGAAATATTACTGAAGAAATTCGCTTAACTGCCTTAATAACTTTGACTTAGTTTTTCCACACGAACTTGATAAAACAACTGAAGAATGTAAGGTGTGCGTAATTGACACCTCTAACTTAGACTATGATGAAGAACTACATGACTTGGTGACTCTTGACCACTCGGGCACAACAAACATTAATATTAATGAATCTTTGGATGATCATAAGAGACATGAACTACTGTACTTCAATGTGTGAGTAACTTTTCAGACGTCTTTACTAATATTCCAGGTGTTACCTCCACGGTAGTCCATAAGATTGACTTAGTAACGGACAATCCTATCAAACGAAAATTATACCCAGTTCCAGTTCACTTTAGGGATGCATTTGACCGAGAGGTAGACAAATTATTAAAACTAAAGATCACTGAACCTTCAGTATCTGCATATTGCTCACCAGTAGTCATGGTTAAGGAGGAGGATAATTCATATAGACTTGCTATTGACTTCAGAGGCCTTAATGCTATCACTCGGAGGATGCTGACCCTATGCCCTTAATAGATAGCGATCTACACAAATTTTATGACTCTTCCTTCTTTTCAGAGATTGATATTGCGCAAGCATATCATCAAGTAATGTTAGATCCTTCTTCTAAGCAGTACACCGCTTTTCCTACACACCAAGGACTGATGCAGTATAGAACTATGCCCTTCGGTTTGGTAACTGCCTGTGCTACCTACGTGAGACTGATGAGAAAGGTCTTGGGTAATATGCCAAATGTTTCAGTTTATTTTGATAACATTTACGTAATGACATCCACGTGGGGCGAGCATATCCAAACATTAACATCAGTTTTACGTAGGTTACGCTCACATGGCCTCACTACCAAGCCGAAGAAATGCTTCCTTGGGTATAACAAGATTAGATATCTTGGACTAATACTTTCTAATAACTCTGCAGCCTCTCCCCAGTAAGATCAAAGCTTTATTAGAATTTAAATTCCCCAAAACCAAGAAGCTCATGCGTAGCTTTCTTGGTTCTGTAAATTTTTATGCACGGTTTATCGCGAACGTTACTGATCTTACAAGCATCTTATCCGACTTCCTTAAAAAAGTCTGAAGGAACCTCTTGAACTTTCCGACGTAGCTCGGGAAAAGTTTAATGAGATTAAAAGTATCTTTTCGAAAGACCCTATACTTAAGATTCCAGATATTAATAAAACATTTTGTTTAAGAACTGATGCCTCCAATACTGGCTTAGGTGCGGTGTTACTACAATACCATGATGGTACTCCCTTCCCTGTATGCTTCCTAAGCCAGAAACTCCTTCCCGCAGAAACGAGATACTCCACCATAGAAAAGGAATGTTTGGCCCTTGTGTGGGGTATCTCCAAACTTAAATTTTATTTGCTGGGAAAAGAATTCATTTTAGAAACGGACCACAAACCTTTGATATACCTAGAAACTTTTAAGGGAACCAACAGTCGCCTCTTGAGGTGGACATTGGCACTCCAGGCATTTAAGTTCCATATTGTGTATATCAATGGTTCATCCAATTATTTCTCTGACTGGTTAAGTCGTGACAGTCAGTAGATGAATTGTTGCCTTACGCGACTTCCACATGTTAGAACTTTTTCCTCGCCTATTCTTCTTATACAGTGGACCCCCGCATACCGTCAGCATCACATAACGTTTAATCCGCATACCGCTCGCTTTTATCGCAAAAATTTTGCCTCGCATACCGCTCAAAAACCCGCTCACCGCTGTTCGTCCGAGACGCGTCCAATGTGCGCCCTTAGCCAGCCTCACATGTGCCGCCGGTGGCATTGTTTACCAGCCAGCCTCCGTGGTAACATCCAAGCATACAATCGGAACATTTCGTATTATTACAGTGTTTTTGGTGATTTTATCTGCAAAGTAAGTGACCATGGGCCCCAAGAAAGCTTCTAGTGCCAACCCTACAGCAATAAGGGTGAGAATTACTATAGAGATGAAGAAAAAGATCATTGATAAGTATGAAAGTGGAGTGCGTGTCTCCGAGCTGGCCAGGTTGTATAATAAACCCCAATCAACCATCGCTACTATTGGTGGTACAGCTGCTGCTGCTGCTGTACCACCGTCAGCTGCTGCTGCTGCTGCTGCACTGTCAGCTGCTGCTGCTGCTGCTGTAGCATCGTCAGCTGCTGCTGCTGTTGTACCACCGTCAGCTGCTGCTGCTGCTGTAGTACCGTCTGCTGCTGCTGTAGTACCGTCTGCTGCTGCTGTAGCATCGTCTGCTGCTGCTGTAGCACTGTCAGCTGCTGCTGCTGCTGTACCACCGTCAGCTGCTGCTGCTGCTGCACTGTCAGCTGCTGCTGCTGTAGCACCGTCAGCTGCTGCTGCTGTAGCACCGTCAGCTGCTGCTGCTGTTGTACCACTGTCAGCTGCTGCTGCTGTTGTACCACCGTCATCTGCTGCTGTAGTACCGTCTGCTGCTGCTGTAGCATCGTCTGCTGCTGCTGTAGCACTGTCAGCTGCTGCTGCTGCTGTACCACCGTCAGCTGCTGCTGTAGTACCGTCTGCTGCTGCTGTAGCATCGTCTGCTGCTGCTGTAGCACTGTCAGCTGCTGCTGCTGCTGCTGTACCACCGTTGTTGGTGTGGCTTATTGAGAATACCAAGAAACAATTAACCCCAGAGGATTTGCCACCCAGGATAACCCAAAAAAGTCAGTGTCATCGAAGACTGTCTAACTTATTTTTTCATTGGGGTCCTTAATCTTGTCTCCCAGGATGCAACCCACACTAGTCGACTAACACCCAGGTGAACAGGGAAAAATGCCTGGAACTAGTGCTCATATTGGTGAATTTAAAGCCAGCAAAGGTTGGTTTGAGAGATTTAAGAATCGTAGTGGCATACATAGTGTGATAAGGCCTGTTCTGGAAGAAAATGCCAAACAGGACCTACAGTACTCAGGAGGAAAAGGCACTCCCAGGACACAGTGTCTCGTCAGTCATTGCTGCATCTTCAATAAAGGTAAGTGTCATTTATTCTTCATTTAGTAGAGTAGTACATGCACAATATATATTGTGCATGTACTACTCTACTATTGTGCATGTATCCTTCTCTTTGTGTGTAGGAAAATGTATATTTCATGTGGTAAAAAATTTTTTTTCATACTTTTGGGTGTCTTGCACGGATTAATTTGATTTCCATTATTTCTTATGGGGAAAATTCATTCGCATACCCATCATTTCGCATAACAATGAGCCCTCTTGCACGGATTAAAGTCGCTATGCGGGGGTCCACTGTACTCCTTGACTATAAGTCTTGGTATGGGGGAGTGTGAGGGAAAAGTTCAATAGATAGGAGTAGCGAGGGAGTATATAGTAACAATAGTTTCATTGCCAGCTACTTGTTAAGGTAGGGTAAGTCCAGCTCCCGCTATTCCCCCCCCCTTTTTCCCCCTCCCCGAAAGTGATAGTTTGATTGCCGGCTGCTTGTTAAGGTAGGGTCAGTCTAGCTCCCCCTATCCCTTCCCCTCCCTTCCCCCCCCCCCGAAAGGTGACATGTGGGGCTCCGGTCAAACAGTAAATCACTCGACTCACAGCTCCCAACACTACTCTTGAAAGGACAGAGAGGGTCACCTGCTAGTCAACGAGTAGAAATTGAAGGAGACGGACTAACGTTCTGAGGCGTCCCAATTTCTGATCCACTTACCTGTTTGTGTATGCAAGTAGCAGGATATAACCCCTCATCATTGCAGTGGAAAAAAACCTGCTTTCCTGTCATCTGGACGGATTATTGATGGCTAGAAAATCTGTGAAGAACGAGCCGGTGGGTTGTCATCAACACCAGCGACCCCCCCCCCATCATCGGCAACGGCTACGATTTCAACAACACGCAGTGTCACCAACACCCGACACCCAAGTTTTATATATATATATTAGCGTTGAATTCAGATATCATTTATATTTTTCATTTTCTTTAAGGTAGGATTAATATTTCATATTTAAGTGTTTTATATTTTATATTTTCTAAATAATAAAGTGTTTATGTTTGTAAGTTTTTGTTCTTTTTCTATTCATTAATTTTCCTGAGAAGGAGCCAGCCTTGGTAATACTGTCCGAAGTTTTTACAGGGCTGAGTAAGACTTCACAACTACAATTGACTTACGATGGAGTTATGCTGTGACGACCTATCCTAAGTTGAAGATATCTTAATTCAAATATGAATTTTTTTTTTTTTAACTAGCTAGCTGTCTCCCACCAAGGTAAAGTGACCCCCCCCCCAAAAAAGAAACACTCTCATTATCACTGACTATGCAGAGGTGTGCAGATACAACAGTTTAGATGTCACTCTAAACAGCAAATATCCCAAACCCCTTCTTTAACCCTCTGGCTATTTCGGAAGTAAATGTACATCTTACGGGAGCAAGGGGCTAGTAACCTCTTCTGTATATATTACTAAATTTAAAAATAGAAACTTTCGTTTTTCTTTTTGGGGCACCCTGCCTTGGTGGGATATGGCCGGTTTGTTGAAAAAAAAAAAATATACATCTTACAAGCCAGTGTTTCGGACGTATATCTACTCAATACTTTTAGCGGCTTTAAATCAAGGAGAAAGCTGGTAGGCCCACATGTGAAAGAATGGATCTATGTGGTCAGTGTGCACTGTATAAAAAAATCCTGCAGTGCGCAGTGCATAATGAGAGAAAAAAAACTCCGACCGCATTTTTGGATTAAAACGCCCTGACTTTAAGGTATATTTTCCTATAGTATTTATGGTTGTATTCTTGGTCTCATTTCATAGAATGGAAAACACATTACAGAAATAGAGATGAGTTCGATTAGTTTCACGATGAAAATGACCTTGAAATTGAGCTCAAAGTAGCGGAAATATTCAATTTTTCCCAATGTTCAAGAGTAAGCAAATCACACCACATGTCCAATACACGTCAATTGGGGAGTATATATACGTCCGAAACACTGGCTTGTAAGAAGTACATATATATATGGCCGAAACAGTCAAAGGGTTAATAAGTAAATAAACAAATAATTACTGTAACTAATTAAATACAAGTACAGTGGGCCCTTGACCAACGATGGCATCGATTAACGATAAATCCGACTAGCGATACATTTTAACGCAAAAATTTTGCCTCAACTAGCACTAAAAAACTTGACCAACACTATTCATTCCGTCTGAGACGCGTCCACTTCTGGGCAGTGTTTACAAGCCAGTCAGCCACCGCGGTCGCTTCCAAGCATATAATCGGAACATTTCATATTATCACAGCCTTTTTAGTGATTGCACCTGCAAAATAAGTCACCATGGGCCCCAAGAAAGCTTCTAGTGCCAACCCTACAGCAAAAAGGGTGAGAATTACTATGGATATGAAGAAAGAGATCATTGCTAAGTATGAAAGTGGAGTGCGTGTCTCCGAGCTGGCCAGGTTGTACACAAAACCCCAATCAACCATCGCTACTATTGTGGGTACGAAAACAGCAATCAAGGAAGCTGTTCTTGCCAAAGGTGCAACTATGTTTTCGAAACTGAGGTCGCAAGTACTCGAAGATGTTGAGAGACTGTTATTGGTGTGGATAAACGAAAAACAGATAGCAGGAGATAGCATCTCTCAAGCGATCATATGTGAAAAGGCTAGGAAGTTGCATGACGATTTAATTAAAAAAATGCCAGAAACTAGTGGTGATGTGAGTGAATTTTAGGCCAGCAAAGGTTGACTTGAGAGATTTAAAGGGAAGGGAAGTAACCCCGGAAAAGGACTTGCCATCTCAAGTTCTAATGGAAGGGGATTCTCCTTCTAAACACTAAGACTATCAACACTCTCCCCTCCTCCCATCCCATCAATCATCACCAGATCTTCAATAAAGGTGTCATGTAACTGTGCATGTCTTTTTCAGTTTGTGTGTATTAAAATTAATATTTCATGTGGTAAAAACAATTTTTTTTTCATACTTTGGGGTGTCCTACACGGATTAATTTGATTTCCATTATTTCTTATGGGGAAAATTAACTTGACTAACGATAATTTTGACTAACGATGAGCTCTCAGGAACGGATTAATAGCGTTAGTCGAGGGTCCACTGTATTGAAAAGTAAATACATATATGAATACAAGTTTATCCTATTAATAAATGATGACTAATGAATGTGCATCATTACTGCACCATCGTAAAATCAAAATATCCTAAGTCAAACCATCATAAAATGAGAAGCCTCTGTACTATTATTATTTCAGTTTATACATCTGTCTAACACTTTGAGGAAAATTACACACAATGAGATCAGTCCTTTAACCCTTTCAAGGTCCAAGGCCCAAATCTGGAGTCACGCACCAGTGTCCAAGAATTTAAAAAAAAAAAATTTGTTATTTTTTCTTATGAAATCGTAGAGAATCTTTTTGTGAAGGTAATAAAACAAAAAGTACGAAATTTGGTGGAAAATTGACGAAATTATGCTCTCGCGAATTTTGATGTGTCAGCGATATTTACGAATCGGCGATTTTGCCGACTTTGACTCCCATTTTAGGCCAATTACATTATTCCAATCAACCAAATTCTTAGCTATTTCACTAGTATTACTTCTATTCTATCGATTGAGCACAAGAAATCGCCAAGTCAACTGTTTCAACTACAAAATAAAGTGATCGGAAATTGTTAATTTGGCCAATTTAACACAAAGTTCAAAATATTCCAATTTCAAAATAGGGTCCAGAATGAACAATGTAGGCATTCCTGGCACTAAACTAACATTTCCTCTGTTCATTAGTTATGTTTTGAGGCTTTACAAATAAATTCCATTTTGATTTTTTATTCACATAATGAATTTTTATTCACACCAAAAAATAGAAGATTTACTGTTATGCAATACTGTAATAATTGTATAAATATCATCACAAACGACGTGTGAGGTCGTTTGTTTACTCTTGAATATCGGCAAAAATTTAACATTTCCGCTACTTTGAGCTCAGTTTCAAGCCATTTCCAATGCTAAAACCAATCAAAATCATCTCTATTTCTGTAATATGTCTTCCATTCTATCAAATGAGACCAAGAAATCGCAAATACAACTATAAAAAACATACGAAAAAACACTGCAAAGTTGCTGTTTTAATCGAAAAATCATGATTTCATTTTTTTCTCTCATTATACACAGTGTGCTGCAGGATCTGTTTTATGTGGTGCACACATACCACATAGATGTATTCTCTCATATCTAGGCCCAAATGTACCACTCACAGTTTATCAGAGTGAGCTGAGCTCATGGCGTAGATCTACGGTTTGGACCCTGAACGTAAAGCTGTAGATCTACGGGACGGACCCTGAAAGGGTTAAGGAATTGCAAAATGAAACCTAGTGGAACATCAAAATACAAATACAGTGGTACCTTGACTTACGAGTGCTCCAACTTAAACAAGTTTTCCGAGTTATGAGCTGTCGCTCAGTCGATTTTTTGCTTTAAGTTGCGAGCCAAAATCCGTTATAAAAGAGAAAAAAAAATTTACTAAAAATGACTTTTGGCAAGAACCCCAGCCTAAATGGCACAACAAGAGGTGGTTTTGGGACTTGGTACTTATAAAACAATGCTAGTGCAATGTTCTCACTGGAGGTAATCGTGTAATTATCTTTAGTTATTCTACAAAAAAATAAAGTTGCTAAGTTTTTGACATTTGCAAAATATCTTGCCCTTTACTCCCACAAAAATCCCAAAATTTTTGGAATATTTCCAATATTCCACAAGCCAATTGCAGAATAATAATTTTTTTATGATTCCTGTCAATATTATTGCATTTACTTCAATAATAAATGGTGAGCTTCATGTAATAAGTCAAAAACTTATTTCTGAGATATTCATATATCACTGCACTAGTGTTCTAGTGCAGTTGGCCTCTCAAAAACTGTTTTCTGTTACCCAGGACCAAAGAACATGGAGGAAGGAGCAGTAATAATTTTATATGCTCGGACTGGTCCTGGACACTCGCCATATTATGGTCTATTTTATTCATTCCAGAGTATATATCACATTTCTATGTTACTTATATGTAGCGTTTATTATGTCATATTAGATCAATTCTGATAGATAAATAAGCCGTAGAGTTGATATTAGCGTTATACTGAAGTATTTTCTCCTGTCCCAGGGGTGTTTTTTGGTGGGCTGGAATGGATTAATGGCATTTCAATTAATTTCAGTGAGGAAAATTGATTTGATATATGAGCAAATTGAGTTACGAGCTCAGTCATGGAATGAATTAAACTTCTAAGTCAAGGTACCACTGTACAGTAATAACTTCTTAGTTTTACTATTGATGTATACAATCAAAATAAAGTTGTTAATACTAAAAAAGATCAAAATCCCGAAAAATTTAAATATGGAAAAGAAAAATTTGATCACAAAGGATAATGCTGAATCAATCAAGGTCCTAATACTATAGCAGATTTCAAGTAAAAAGAATAAATTTACCTCTACAACACGTTCTTGAACTTTTATCTCAGGATCAAGGATAAGAGGTAAGACTCCCTTTATCCAAGTTGTGATAACAGCATCATGCTCAGGGTAATTATTCACCAGAGTTGATAAAGATGTAATTATCTGTTTCCTTACAACCAGTGCTGGGTCCCGACAGTGCTCTGCCAACACCTGAAATATGTTGCCTGGTCAACAAAATTTTCAACCAGCAAAAATTTTCAAACAAAGGATATCCTTTAGCCAGTCTACATCCCCTACCCCTCTAATTTATGGCTTCCCATCCTTTCAACACTGGATCTGACAAGCTTTCTAGTCAACAGGTGCACAAACCATCCAAAACACTGCTGTTCCAGGCCAATCTGCACCTAGCACAAAACTATGCATGCATGAGCTTCAGGGATTACTGGTGTTTACAGAGCTGTCAACTGAAATTTTTAATAGTTTATAGATAATGAAGTGTTCTACACACTGATGTTTAAACATTCTCACTACTGTTTATATATTTTTATGAATTTTCAAAGGAGATTTTTGGATGAATTTTGTTATTTCGATATTTTTTAATTATTTTAAATTATCAAAAACAAAAACTGAAACATCGCAGTCAATTAGGGTGTGCCAATTCAGAGATTGTATACAGTCCTACAATACAGATGGTGGGAAAGAAAATGAAAGGTTTTTGGAGTGTAAAAGAATTTCTTATCAATGACTGCATGGTAACTTTTCAACATAATATCAACATCAATAGTGCTATTATAATGTGGTACTGTGTGTGTGGTGTATTTGGTAAAATACGCTTAATTTTTGAGAAACAAATTAAAAGGAAAAATAAATTTTTCAGTAATTTAAAAACACTTATTTGTAAGTTGATTATAACTTTGCAATTAACCTGAAAAAATTGCCCCTTGTCTTAATATAAGTTTCTACTGAATGTAATTAACTATAGCATTACTATATCAACACAAAAAAAGAAGTAAAACAACAATTGTAACACACCTCCAAGTTCTTCTCAGACAACATCTCATTGTCTAGGCGCATTAGATTCTCCAACACTTGGAGAGCAGACTTCCGAACTGTCACTTTATCATCCAGTGCTCGTCTATGCAACATTGACACAACTCTTGCTGCGTTGGGAAGTTCAAGGTCTCCATCTTCCTCAAGCGCAAGTGGTGACTCAAGGTTTATGTTATTATTTGGAATGTGTGGTGTTGTGAATATCATTGGCCGACTACGGAAGAAAATTTGTTTCATGGCTAGCACTATAGTAGGATTAGTGGAAAAGGTACAATCAGCCAGTAAGGCAAGAGCCTTCGACCGTACAGATGCAGCATTGTCACGACATCTAGAGAAAATAATGCTCAACAAAAATTTGTGAGACAGAATATTACGATCTGGAGGAACTTCAACTGGATGATCTACAGAAACAGTAAGGAAACTAATTTCTTTATCTTTTCCCTCACCTTCACCATTTTCTGAAACTGACTTTAGCTTTGACCTATGAAGATTTTCCTGTACTCCTTCTCTAGGTGTGCCATCAGCTCCTTCAGCATGCCGTTCCTCCTCTCCCAGCATCTTAGAAATCACTTCAAGCATGAACAACCTATGCCCTGCTTTCTCATTGTGAGAGAATTTGAAAAACCACTTCATAAGACGTTTGTAAAGCTGAGTGGGAAGATAACGCAGAATTTCCACTACTGACTGAGCTGTTTTTTGCCGGAATTCTGCCTTATCAGGAACACGGATACAGAGGTGTTGAATGAGAATGTATACGCCTTCATGAGCCTCTTCTTTTATTTGGGTCAACATGTATTTTATAAAAATTTGTGAATGGTCTCGAATGACTCCTAAGGAACGAGCAGATAAATCTGATGATCCACGTGATATCATGAGAATGTTATTCAAAATGTGTTTCATAATAATAGCAATGATTTTTCTAACTTTGCCATGAATAGGGTTACATATAGACTGAAGTGCAACATAGGCATTGTATGATAAAGCTGTCACTGTTGCAGGTCCATGCCGTCCAACAAATATACCCTGAGCATTATGGGTTTCACAACGTGACACGTCAATCAATATACTGATGGTTTCATCCAAAGATTCTGGAGAATGCTTCAATGAGAAAGTGTGTGTCAATCTTAGGAAATCATTAAGGAGAATATTTAATGACCTTATCAGTTTATTTGCTTCACTTGGAGAAAGCATCACCATTTCTGCTTCATCATCATCATCAGCTGCCACTTGTTCCTCCTGTGACTTGGTACGCTGGCTCTGACTCCCACGAATGATATTCTGGCGACCTTTCCTGGGGCTCGAGGCACCGACTCTTAATTTTGTAGTCAAACGCAAAATATCAAGCGTCTTCACGTACATAACAGGATGAAAGACTCTGAAAGCATTACTACCAGGGATACACAGAAGCAGTAAATACAAACTGGAAGCCTGGATGCCCAGCTCCCGGTCCTCCTCACGGGCATCGTACCTTTGACCTCTACTAGAATAGTAAAAGAGTAATGCCATTAAACCTTTCACATCCTCAGACAGATCAATCCAAAACCTGGTGTGCACGCTGGTGTCCTCAGCCGTACAATTAGAAAAAGACAGCCTGTTTTCAGAACCATCACTGGTGTTGAGGGGCAGAGTATCCACCCACTGGCGGCAACTGCCGATGACAGCACTGAACAAACCATTCATATTCGTGCTGTAGTGATGGTCTTCATATTCCGATGGTAAATCTTCCACCTCTGTGAAGTCAGCATCAATGACATTTTTTATCCAATTACGATCAAGGCTACGAATGGAGAATTTTGACAATAACTGGAGCACTTCCATCATCCTGGCCTCTTGTAGCTCCGCCATCTTGATTGTTTTGATCATTTGAAAGCTGGCGCTCAGGCGCTCACACCGCTGTATTGAGCACCCGCAGCGCAGCCTCTCAACCCTTATACAACAACCACACTTACACACCTTAATAACTTTATTTAGGTAGGATACTAAATTTATTTAGGTAAGTAAGTTTATTTAGGTAAGTAAATTTATTTAGGCACAGGTGCACATAGGTACAATTATCATATATATGTGTAATTAAATAAATACAGTTATCATACATGTGTAAATAAATAGTCATACATGAGTAAATAAGTACAGTCATACATGTGTCATTAAGTACAGTCATACATGTGTCAATAAGTACAAATATCGTACATGTGTAAATTACCTAGGATAATCCAAATGTTGGGGGCCCAGCCCCTGGACCCATTATATGTACCTCTATAAACCTTTGACTATCGCTCACAAGAATTCAATTCAATTCAATTCAAATTCAAAGTTTATTCTCTATAAGGATTACAATGCTGAGTTTACAGAATTTGGTTAATGAGTGGTTTACATGTAGTAAAATAATGATTACAGAGTGTACCACTAGAACACCTAGCATGGCTAGGCTTTTCGGGCAGACTTAGTTTAAATCTTAATTTTAAAATATTACAAATTATGAGGTAAGTTGGTATTACGGCTAAGTGACTAAATACTAATTTGTGAGTTTAGCAATGTGAATGCTTTTGTTTTGGCACAGTACATAGTTTCAGTATTGGAGTATCACAGGATTCATTATTTTAAGACTGAGATTAATATTTCTGTTTATGGTCAAATGGGTGAGTGAGTGTAAGTGTGAACCACCAGGTGGTATTCGTGTAATTAGTTGACGGGGTGTATCAGGGAGATAAGATGTTTTCTAATGGTAGTTTTGAAGGTGATGAATGTGTCTGCAGTTCTAGAGTTCTCAGGTAGGGTATTCCAGATTTTAGGGCCTTTGACATACATTGAATTTTTGTAAAGGTTTAGTCGGACACGGGGAATGTCGTAGAGATGTTTGTGTCTGGTGTTATGCCCGTGGGTTCTGTCACAACTATCAAGAAAGCGTTTTAGGTCTAGGTTGATTTTGGAGTTTAAGGTCCTGTAGATGTAGATTGCACAGTAGTAAGTGTGGATGTACTGAACAGGGAGTAAGTTTAGATCTATGAAGAGTGGGGGGGGGTGTTGACAGGGATGGGATTTAGTGATTATTCTTACTGCAGCTTTTTGTTGGGTTATTATTGGCTTTAGGTGTGTTGCTGCAGTTGATCCCCAAGCACAAATAGCATAGGTGAAGTATGGATAAATAAGTGAGTGGTATAGTGTGAGAAGGGCATTTTGCGGCACATAGTATCGTATCTTGGAGAGGATCCCAACCGTTTTGGATACTTTTTTGGTTGTGTTGGATATGGGTGCTGAAATTCAGGTTGTTGTCAAGGTATAGGCCTAGGAATTTGCCCTCATTATGTCTGGTAATTAGAGTGTTGTCGATCTTAATGTTAATTTGTGCATCTCCTGCTCTGCTACCAAACATAATATAGTAGGTTTTGTCAGTGTTAAGCGTAAGTTTATTGGCTGTCATCCAAGTCGATATTTTGATCAGCTCCTCGTTAACAATGGTGTTGAGGGTGGCAAGATTAGGGTGAGAGATGACATAAGTCGTGTCGTCAGCAAAGAGAATGGGTTTCAGGTGTTGGGATACATTTGGAAGATCATTGATGTATATGAGGAAGAGCAGGGGACCAAGGACACTTCCCTGCGGAACTCCAGTATCAAGTGGCCGTGTTGTTGATGCTGTGTCTTTAATGGTGACATACTGATACCTATTAGTAAGGTAAGATTTGAAATAAGCAAGCGCATGGCCTCTTATACCATAATAGTCAAGTTTGTGGAGTAGGATGTCGTGGTCTGCTGTGTCAAAAGCTTTTCTTAGGTCAATACAAATTGCTAGTGGATATTCCTTATTTTCCAATGCTGTGTAAAGCAGATCTAGCATTTTTATGATTGCATCATTAGTGCTTTTATTTTTCCTGAATCCAAATTGGCAGGGGTTGAGTATGTTTTGTGTCGTTATAAATGAATATAGTCTCCTGTGCACGAGTTTCTCAAAGATTTTGGATAGCAATGGTAAGTTTGATATTGGCCTATAGTTGTTTAAGTCTGTAGGGTCACCACCTTTATGTATTGGTGTAACACTTGCCATCTTGAGTAGTTTCGGGAAGGTGCTAGTTTCTAGTGACTTGTTAAAAAGTAATGAAATAGCATGCAAAAGGACATGGGCTGCTCGCTTGTACAGTAATGGAGGGACATGAGACAGATTCCCTGAGTTATTAAGTGACTTTATAATCTCGGTGACTTCCGTGGGCTCAGTTGGTGCAAGATAGAAGGAATTTGGGAAATTCCCATCTAGGTAGTCCCCAGCATGGGCATTGGTATGTGGGATTTTATTGGCGAGATTAGATCCTATGGTTGAGAAGAAGTCTTTTATCTTGTTAGCTGTGTCAGTGGGATGTAGTGGTGTTTCATTAGGTTTAGTTAGGACAATATTCTTGTTTTTTTCCAGTTTGTGGGTCTCTAGAATCTGAGAGAGTGTTTTCCAGGTCTTTTTTTTTTATATCTCCTCTAGTGTCTGTGAATCTACTGGAGTAGTATAGTTGTTTGGCTTTTTTTTATTACTTTGGTGAGAACTGATGAATAGTGTTTAAGGGTATGGGGTGCATAATAAACATATTAAACTAATCCAAAGTAAGTTTATTTAGGTACAGGTACACATAAATACAATTATCATATATAGTAACATATGTATAAATTACCTAGGACAACAGAAAAAAAAAGTCAAAGTGACTTATTTCCAATGAAGTCATAATGAGTCTTTGGCAGACCCCAGTGGACATTATTAAATCACTAGGAAGAAATATTAATCATTTCATATTTTACAATTACTTTACATACCTGATGTACACAATACAATATGGGATAGTCTCAAAAAGATATAAATCTTAATCACTGCTTACCAGCCCTCCCTACGATCCTGCGCCTCTCAAGGAAGGTTCCTTGATGCTGGTGAGGGGCTCTTGATCTAGGGAACTGGATCTGTGCTCCAGTTCCCTGAATTAACCTTGAATATTCAACCTTCCATGCCCCTACAGGCGCTGTATAATCCTACGGGTTTAGCGCTTCCCCTAGATTATAATAATAATAATAATACTACCCTGCGACGAAGACGAGATTTTGTTAATAATAATAATAATAATAAACACGCTAGATAACAGAGATATCTTGCTACTCCTACTTACACTTTGATCACACTTCACAGACACGCACATGCATATATATATATATATATATATATATATATATATATATATATATATATATATATATATATATATATATATATATATATATATATATATATATATATACATATATATATACATATATATATACAAATACATATAAATACATATATATATATATACAAATATATATATATATATATATATATACATATATATATATACAAATAAATATATATACATATATATATATATATATACAAACAGATATATATATATATATATATATATATATATATATATATATATATATATATATATATATATATATATATATATATATATATATATATATATATATATATATATATATACATACATCTAGGTTTTTCTCCTTTTTCTAAATAGCTCTTGTTCTTCTTTATTTCTTCTATTGTCCATGGGGAAGTGGAAAAGAATCTTTCCTCCGTAAGCCATGCGTGTCGTATGAGGCGACTAAAATGCCGGGAGCAATGGGCTAGTAACCCCTTCTCCTGTAGACATTTACTAAAAAAGAGAAGAAGAAAAACTTTATAAAACTGGGATGCTTGAATGTGCGTGGATGTAGTGTGGATGACAAGAAACAGATGATTACTGATGTTATGAATGAAAAGACGTTGGATGTCCTGGCCCTAAGCGAAACAAAGCTGAAGGGGGTAGGGGAGTATCGGTGGGGGGAAATAAATGGGATTAAATCTGGAGTATCTGAGAGAGTTAGAGCAAAGGAAGGGGTAGCAGTAATGTTGAAGGATCAGTTATGGAAGGAGAAAAGAGAATATGAATGTGTAAATTCAAGAATTATGTGGATTAAAGTAAAGGTTGGATGCGAAAAATGGGTCATAATAAGCATGTATGCACCTGGAGAAGAGAGGAATGTAGAGGAGAGAGAGAGATTTTGGGAGATGTTAAGTGAATGTATAGGAGCCTTTGAACCAAGTGAGAGAGTGATTGTGGTAGGGGACCTGAATGCTAAAGTAGGAGAAACTTTTAGAGAGGGTGTGGTAGGTAAGTTTGGGGTGCCAGGTGTAAATGATAATGGGAGCCCTTTGATTGAGCTTTGTATAGAAAGGGGTTTAGTTATAGGTAATACATATTTTAGGAAAAAGAGGATAAATAAGTATACAAGATATGATGTAGGGCGAAATGACAGTAGTTTGTTGGATTATGTATTGGTAGATAAAAGACTGTTGAGTAGACTTCAGGATGTACATGTTTATAGAGGGGCCACAGATATATCAGATCACTTTTTAGTTGTAGCTACACTGAGAGTAAAAGGTAGATGGGATACAAGGAGAATAGAAGCATCAGGGAAGAGAGAGGTGAAGGTTTATAAACTAAAAGAGGAGGCAGTTAGGGTAAGATATAAACAGCTATTGGAGGATAGATGGGCTAATGAGAGCATAGGCAATGGGGTCGAAGAGGTATGGGGTAGGTTTAAAAATGTAGTGTTAGAGTGTTCAGCAGAAGTTTGTGGTTACAGGAAGGTGGGTGCGGGAGGGAAGAGGAGCGATTGGTGGAATGATGATGTAAAGAGAGTAGTAAGGGAGAAAAAGTTAGCATATGAGAAGTTTTGACAAAGTAGAAGTGATGCAAGGAGGGAAGAGTATATGGAGAAAAAGAGAGAGGCTAAGAGAGTGGTGAAGCAATGTAAAAAGAGAGCAAATGAGAGAGTGGGTGAGATGTTATCAACAAATTTTGTTGAAAATAAGAAAAAGTTTAGGAGTGAGATTAACAAGTTAAGGAAGCCTAGAGAACAAATGGATTTGTCAGTTAAAAATAGGAGAGGAGAGTTATTAAATGGAGAGTTAGAGGTATTGGGAAGATGAAGGGAATATTTTGAGGAATTGTTAAATGTTGATGAAGATAGGGAAGCTATGATTTCGTGTATAGGGCAAGGAGGAATAACATCTTGTAGGAGTGAGGAAGAGCCAGTGGTGAGTGTGGGTGAAGTTCGTGAGGCAGTAGGTAAAATGAAAGGGAGTAAGGCAGCCGGGATTGATGGAATAAAGATAGAAATGTTAAAAGCAGGTGGGGATATAGTTTTGGAGTGGTTGGTGCAATTATTTAATAAATGTATGGAAGAGGGTAAGGTACCTAGGGATTGGCAGAGAGCATGCATAGTTCCTTTGTATAAAGGCAAAGGGGACAAAAGAGAGTGCAAAAATTATAGGGGGATAAGTTTGTTGAGTGTACCTGGTAAAGTGTATGGTAGAGTTATTATTGAAAGAATTTAGAGTAAGACGGAGAATAGGATAGCAGATGAACAAGGAGGCTTTAGGAAAGGTAGGGGTGTGTGGACCAGGTGTTTACAGTGAAACACATAAGTGAACAGTATTTAGATAAGGCTAAAGAGGTCTTTGTGGCATTTATGGATTTGGAAAAGGCGTATGACAGGGTGGATAGGGGGGGGGCAATGTGGCAGACGTTGCAGGTGTATGGTGTAGGAGGTAGGTTACTGAAAGCAGTGAAGAGTTTTTACGAGGATAGTGAGGCTCAAGTTAGAGTATGTAGGAAAGAGGGAAATTATTTCCCAGTAAAAGTAGGCCTTAGACAAGGATGTGTGATGTCACCATGGTTGTTTAATATATTTATAGATGGGGTTGTAAGAGAAGTAAATTCGAGGGTCTTGGCAAGAGGTGTGGAGTTAAAAGATAAAGAATCACACATAAAGTGGGAGTTGTCACAGTTGCTCTTTGCTGATGACACTGTGCTCTTTGGAGATTCTGAAGAGAAGTTGCAGAGATTGGTGGATGAATTTGGTAGGGTATGCAAAAGAAGAAAATTAAAAGTGAATAAAGGAAAGAGTAAGGTTATGAGGATAACAAAAAGATTAGGTGATGAAAGATTGGATATCAGATTGGAGGGAGAGGGTATGGAGGAGGTGAATGTATTCATATATTTGGGAGTGGACGTGTCAGCGGATGGGTCTATGAAAGATGAGGTGAATCATAGAATTGATGAGGGGAAAAGGGTGAGTGGTGCACTTAGGAGTCTGTGGAGACAAAGAACTTTGTCCTTGGAGGCAAAGAGGGGAATGTATGAGAGTATAGTTTTACCAACGCTCTTATATGGGTGTGAAGCATGGGTGATGAATGTTGCAGCGAGGAGAAGGCTGGAGGCAGTAGAGATGTCATGTCTGAGGGCAATGTGTTGTGTGAATATAATGCAGAGAATTCGTAGTTTGGAAGTTAGGAGGAGGTGCGGGATTACCAAAACTGTTGTCCATAGGGCTGAGGAAGGGTTGTTGAGGTGGTTCGGACATGTAGAGAGAATGGAGCGAAATAGAATGACTTCAAGAGTGTATCAGTCTGTAGTGGAAGGAAGGCGGGGTAGGGGTCGGCCTAGGAAAGGTTGGAGGGAGGGGGTAAAGGAGGTTTTGTGTGCAAGGGGCTTGGACTTCCAGCAGTCATGCGTGAGCGTGTTTGATAGGAGTGAATGGAGACAAATGGTTTTTAATACTTGACGTGCTGTTGGAGTGTGAGCAAAGTAACATTTATGAAGGAGTTCAGGGAAACTGGCAGGCCGGACTTGAGTCCTGGAGATAGGAAGTACAGTGCCTGTACTCTGAAGGAGGGGTGTTAATGTATCGTAGGGGTTCTTAAAAGGAGATATCGACTGTAGTGTAAAGCACCCTTCTGGCAAGACAGTGATGGAGTGAACGATGGTGAAAGTTTTTCTTTTTTGGGCCACCCTGCCTTGGTGGGAATCGGCCAGTGTGATAATAATAATAAAAATGATAATAATAATAATAATAATAATAATAATAATAATAATAATAATAATAATAATAATAACAATGCTAATAATAATAATAATAATTATGAATTATGTGGGAAATTACCTGCATGACGTTTACAGGTGGCCTGGTGGCTAAAGCTCCCGCTTCACACACGGAGGGCCCGGGTTCGATTCCCGGCGGGTGGAAACATTTCGACACGTTTCCTTACACCTATCGTCCTGTTCACCTAGCAGCAAATAGGTACCTGGGTGTTAGTCGACTGGTGTGGGTCGCATCCTGCGGGACAAGATTAAGGGCCCCAATGGAAATAAGTTAGACAGTCCTCGATGACGCACTGACTTTCTTGGGTTATCCTGGGTGGCTAACCTTCCGGGGTTAAAAATCCGAATGAAATCTTATCTTATTTTATCTTACCTGTATTATTATTTGCCTGTATTACGCCCTGCTCTACTTCTCGTTAGTGTGACTTTGTAAATGGTCCAAGTCGGACCGAAACGTCGTCGTAAGCTCCTCTCTTCTATGTGCGGATTATTTGTGTATCGTTCCAGTCACGGTATTGCGCCTTTTTCTGTTATTTATGTGCAAGTAATTTGGGCGAGGTAAGTGGGACTTAGTCACTGTGGCATGCAAAGAGTACGTAACCTTTATTCGGCACATGTACACACCCTCATTTACAGGCTATCTCCCCCAACCAGCAAACCAGGTACTAAGGGTTGACGATGGGGCCCTCTCGTTCAATCAGTACCCAGGTTCCAGCCAATGAGAAAATGATTTTGGCAATCGCAGAGTTGTTGTGGGTACCACTCGCCTGTCTACCCTTGTCATTCCCATTCTAGAGCTGGTTGAAGCATGGTCTGCTCTCTAGTGGCTTCTATTCTGCCTTGCTTACCGTGGAGTGTACTAATACCTATTGTTGTACATAGTGTATATAGTGTACATATGTTCTAAATTGGTGAAGGATAATATAAGTCAAAAGTTTTTCTCCTGTGTTTATTTTGTTCCCTTTACACCCAGGATAACAGGCCTTTGGGACTTCTGGGTTGTAATAGTCACAGTAGGTCACAGAACTGTCACTCCCTCTGTTCCCACTACACCTCTACTCTCACAAAAAGCTAGACCTAATATTAAATTAATAATTACAATATTAAACATTAAGACCAATAAGGTTTATACCAAATTATAAAATAATGTGAACTGCATATGATTTGGCATGCTGGGCACACAGATTATAATTATTGTACATAAATTATAATAGTGTTATTAGAAAATAAATACATATTACCACTTACCATTTAATTACTGTAGATGGATCAGATCGACACCATGCTCAGCTCTTCTAGGGCAGGGTAGGTGCCTGAGCCAGAGCTTGTAGCTCACAAGACTGCCATTCCCATTAGCCCCCTTAGGGCGGGGATGGCAGACCAGAGAGGCCTAGCTTCTCCCTACGAGACCCGTGAGGCTGGGGAATGTGGCTAGGCCTGGGGACAGTTGGTCCCAGCGATGAGGGGGTGCTTGTGCCTCCTCCCATGGGAGACTTAGGTCTCAGACACTCCCTAGATAGGGAGCCAAGGCCGGGTCACCACTTGGAAAAGGCCCGGGCTGGGAGAATTCCGGCGAATCAACAAGAAGTAGATGGATCACACTACACTGCCTGCCTAACAAATAGAATCTTACATTGGCCAGCGAGAAATCTAAATGGAAGGGCTAATGGTACACTTCCTGTGTGAGTGATGAGGTAGTCTTCATATCTTCCTTCATCCACATGTTTACCTGGAGAGAGTTCCGGGGGTCAACGCCCTCATGGCCTGGTCTGTGACCAGGCCTTTTGGTGGATCAGAGCCTGATCAACCAGGCTGTTCGTGCTGGCTGCATGCAATCCAATGTACGAGCCACAGCCCGTCTGGTCAGGTACCGACTTCAGGTGCTTGCCCAGTGCCTGCTCGAAGGCAGCCAGGGGTCTATTGGTAATCCCTCTTATGTATGCTGGGAGGCAGTTGAACAGTCTCGGGCCCCTGACACTTATTGTATTGCCTCTTAACGTGCTAGTGACACCCCTGCTTTTCATTGGGGGGATGTTGCATCATCTGCCGAGTCTTTTCCTTTCGTAGTGAGTGATTTTCGTGTGCAAGTTCGGTACTAGTCCCTCTAGGATTTTCCAGGTGTATATAATCACGTATCTCTCCTGCCTGCATTCCAGGGAGTACAGGTTCAGGAACTTCAAGCGCTTCCAGTAATTGAGGTGTTTTATCTCCATTATGTGTGCCGTGAAGGTTCTCTGTACATTTTCTAGGTCAGCAATTTCACCTGCCTTTAAAGGTGCTGTTTGTGTGCAGCAATATTCCAGCCTAGATAGAGCAAGCGACCTGAAGAATGTCATCATGGGCTTGGCATCCCTAATTTTGAAGGTTCTCATTATCCATCCTGTCATTTTTCTAGCAGATGCGATTGATACAAAGTTATGGTCCTTGAAGGTGAGATCCTCCGACATGATCACTCCCAGGTCTTTGACGTTGGCTTTTCACTCTATTTTGTGGCTGGAGTTTGTTGTGTACTCTGACGAAGTTTTAATTTCCTCATGTTTACCATATCGGAGTAACTGAAATTTCTCATCGTTGAACTTAATATTGTTTTCTGCAGCCCACTGAAAGATTCGGTTGATGTCCGCCTGGAGCCTTGCAGTGTCTGCAATGGAAGACACTGTCATGCAGATTCGGGTGTCATCTGCAAAGGAAGACACGGTGTTGTGGGTGACATCCTTGTCTATGTCAGATATGAAGAGGAGGAACAAGATGGCAGCGAGTACTGCGCCTTGCGGAACAAAAAGGTCCACCGTAGCCGCCTCAGACTTTTCTCTGTTGACTACTACTCTTTGTGTTCTGTTTGTGAGGAAATTATAGATCCATCTACCAA
Source organism: Cherax quadricarinatus (assembly GCF_038502225.1). Taxonomy (NCBI): domain Eukaryota; kingdom Metazoa; phylum Arthropoda; class Malacostraca; order Decapoda; family Parastacidae; genus Cherax; species Cherax quadricarinatus. The sequence goes on along the minus strand of NC_091302.1, from coordinate 47,124,794 downwards.
CTTTTCCTGTTATTCCTTTAGCACGCATTTTGTGGGCTATTACGCCATGGTCACACTTGTCGAAGGCTTTTGCAAAGTCTGTATATATTAAATAACAAAAAAGGCACAATACCGTGACTGGAACGATACACAAATAACCCGCACATAAAAGAGAGAAGCTTACGACGACGTTTCGGTCCGACTTGGACCATTGACAAAGTCACACTAACCAGAGGTGGAGCAGGACGGCTATATATAGGCGAAACGTCTATGATGGGGATGCCCGGGTGTTGTGCATGTGTCTTAATTTCATCCTGTCGGTATTATATACAATTCTTGTACTACTACTACTACTACCACCACCTCTTCCTGCCTATATATAGCCGTCCTGCTCCACCTCTGGTTAGTGTGACTTTGTCAATGGTCCAAGTCGGACCGAAACGTCGTCCTAAGCTTCTCTCTTTTATGTGCGGGTTATTTGTGTATCTGTATATATTACATCTGCATTCTTTTTGTCTTCTAATGCATCTAGAACCTTGTCATAGTGATCCAGTAGTTGAGACTGACAGGAGCGACCTGCTCTAAACCCATGTTGCCTGGGTTGTGTAATTGATGGGTTTCTAGATGGGTGGCGATCTTGCTTCTTAGGACCCTTTCAAAGATTTTTATGATATAGGATGTTAGTGCTATCGGTCTGTAGTTCTTTGCTATTGCTTTACTGCCCCCTTTGTGGAGCGGGGCTATGTCTGTTGTTTTAGTAACTGTGGGACGACCCCCATGTCCATGCTCCCTCTCCATAGGATGGTAAGATTAGATTAGATTTTGCCACCGAAGTGGCTAGTTTATTGTGCACCCCATATCGATCCTGTGGACGGTAGCGCGAGAGCATATGGATACACAAAAGGCCTAGGAACTAGGCCCCAAAGGGTTAACAGGAATACATATGGATTTATATCTACATATCTATAGTTCACTTATCTGTTGCAAGCAAATTTAGGAAATTTGCTTAGCATATCTGGTATCTTATTTTCATTAATAAGATATCTTGACATGTCACATAGGTTATTATACTGTCTGTCTCTGTATTCCTCAATAAGTGGACAATTAAGCACATAGTGTTCAAGAGAGTGACCATATGCCTGATCACATAATTTACATTTAGTTTGATCATCATCTGTGTGTCTCCCAAACTGCCAGAAGTACTTGTAACCAAGCCTAAGCCTGGCCACTACAACATCAGTCTGTTCACATTGCAAGTTGCTCCATAAACATACTTATCTACGTTCATGTTATCATAGTGGGTTATAGATCTACTCAGGCTTCTAACTGCATTCCTATAACAATCATTTTCATTATTTACTTCTCTCCTAATATTATTCCTAATGCTAGACACAGTTATACCAAAGTTATATTCTACATTCTCCTTCTGGGTACTCTTCTTGGCTAACATATCAACTTTATCATGAAGGAGTAATCCAATGTGTGATGGGATCCATAGCAATTGTACATTAATTCCTTTGTCCCTAATTTTTGAGTATCTATACCTGGCTTCTCCAATGAGTATGTTGTTGGAGTCATTATTTGAGTCAAGAGCCTTCAATGATGACATAGAATCAGTACCAACAATACCACCAGTCCGATAACATTCTTCTTTGCAAATATACAGGGTCTAAAGCCAGCAACAAACAACAAAATACCTTTCATCCGTGGACTGCTTGCAGAGGCAAAGGCAATGTTCGAGGCTTTCACTGAGACCCACATAAAGGATCACTTGGACAACGAAATATGGATCCCAGGTTACAACCTATACAGATGTGACAGAGTGAACAGGCAAAAGGGGGGGGGGGGTTGGCCTGTACATTGCAGAGTCACTTGTTTGCACAGAACTGCTAAATGCCTCAAATGATGTAGTGGAAGTTTTAGCAGTAAAGGTCGAGAACCAAAACCTAGTCATTGTGATAGTCTACAAGCCTCCGGATGCAACATCCCAGCAATTCCAGGAACAGCTGTTAAAAATTGACCACTGTCTGGAAAACCTTCCAGCTCCTGCACCCAACATCTTGCTCCTGGGGGATTTCAACTTAAGGCACCTAAAATGGAGGAATATAGCAAATAATATTGTTGCAGTAATAACACCAGGAGGCAGCTCTGATGAAAACTCACACTCACGCGAGCTTTTAAATCTCTGCACAAAATTCAATTTAAACCAGCAAATAATAGAGCCTACTAGACTGGAGAATACACTAGACCTCATCTTCACTAACAATGATGATCTGATAAGAAATATCACCATATCAAAAACAATATACTCAGATCACAACATAATTGAGGTTCAGTCATGTATGCGCGGAGCCCCAGACCGACATAATGAGATTAGTCACGAGGGAGCATTCACCAAATTCAACTTCAATAACAAAAACATAAAGTGGGACCAAGTAAACCAAGTCCTAACCGATATAAGCTGGGAAGATATACTAAGCAACACAGACCCCAACTTATGCCTAGAACAGATTAACTCGGTAGCACTCGATGTATGCACAAGGCTTATTCCTCTAAGAAAAAGGAGGAGTAGATGTAAAACAGAAAGAGACAGGCGCTCCCTTTACAGGCGACGGAAAAGAATAACAGAGCGGCTAAAAGAGGTCAATATATCTGAAATGCGTAGGGAGACACTGGTCAGAGAAATAGCAAGCATCGAACTTAAGCTAAAAGAATCCTTTAGGAGTCAGGAATCGCGGGAAGAACTAAAAGCCATAAATGAAATCGAAAGAAACCCAAAGTATTTCTTCTCCTATGCCAAATCAAAATCGAGAACAACGTCCAGTATTGGGCCCCTACTTAAACAAGATGGGTCCTACACAGATGACAACAAGGAAATGAGTGAGCTACTCAAGTCCCAATATGACTCAGTTTTTAGCAAGCCGCTAACCAGACTGAGAGTCGAAGATCAAAATGAATTTTTTATGAGAGAGCCACAAAATTTGATTAACACAAGCCTATCCGATGTTATCCTGACGCCAAATGACTTCGAACAGGCGATAAATGACATGCCCATGCACTCTGCCCCAGGGCCAGACTCATGGAACTCTGTGTTCATCAAGAACTGCAAGAAGCCCCTATCACGAGCCTTTTCCATCCTATGGAGAGGGAGCATGGACGCGGGGGTCGTCCCACAGTTACTAAAAACAACAGACATAGCCCCACTCCACAAAGGGGGCAGTAAAGCAACAGCAAAGAACTACAGACCAATAGCACTAACATCCCATATCATAAAAATCTTTGAAAGGGTCCTAAGAAGCAAGATCACCACGCATCTAGAAACCCATCAGTTACACAACCCAGGGCAACATGGGTTTAGAACAGGTCGCTCCTGTCTGTCTCAACTATTGGACCACTACGACAAGGTCCTAAATGCACTAGAAGACAAAAAGAATGCAGATGTAATATATACAGACTTTGCAAAAGCCTTCGACAAGTGTGACCATGGCGTAATAGCGCACAAAATGCGTGCTAAAGGAATAACAGGAAAAGTCGGTCGATGGATCTATAATTTCCTCACTAACAGAACACAGAGAGTAGTCGTCAACAGAGTAAAGTCCGAGGCAGCTACGGTGAAAAGCTCTGTTCCACAAGGCACAGTACTCGCTCCCATCTTGTTCCTCATCCTTATATCCGACATAGACAAGGATGTCAGCCACAGCACCGTGTCTTCCTTTGCAGATGACACCCGAATCTGCATGACAGTGTCTTCCATTGCAGACACTGCAAAGCTCCAGGCAGACATCAACCAAATCTTTCAGTGGGCTGCAGAAAACAATATGAAGTTCAACGATGAGAAATTTCAATTACTCAGATATGGTAAACATGAGGAAATTAAATCTTCATCAGAGTACAAAACAAATTCTGGCCACAAAATAGAGCGAAACACCAACGTCAAAGACCTGGGAGTGATCATGTCGGAGGATCTCACCTTCAAGGACCATAACATTGTATCAATCGCATCTGCTAGAAAAATGACAGGATGGATAATGAGAACCTTCAAAACTAGGGAGGCCAAGCCCATGATGACACTCTTCAGGTCACTTGTTCTATCTAGGCTGGAATATTGCTGCACACTAACAGCACCTTTCAAGGCAGGTGAAATTGCCGACCTAGAAAATGTACAGAGAACTTTCACGGCGCGCATAACGGAGATAAAACACCTCAATTATTGGGAGCGCTTGAGGTTCCTAAACCTGTATTCCCTGGAACGCAGGAGGGAGAGATACATGATTATATACACCTGGAAAATCCTAGAGGGACTAGTACCGAACTTGCACACGAAAATCACCCACTACGAAAGCAAAAGACTTGGCAGACGATGCACCATCCCCCCAATGAAAAGCAGGGGTGTCACTAGCACGTTAAGAGACCATACAATAAGTGTCAGGGGCCCGAGACTGTTCAACTGCCTCCCAGCACACATAAGGGGGATTACCAACAGACCCCTGGCAGTCTTCAAGCTGGCACTGGACAAGCACCTAAAGTCAGTTCCGGATCAGCCGGGCTGTGGCTCGTATGTTGGTTTGCGTGCAGCCAGCAGCAACAGCCTGGTTGATCAGGCTCTGATCCACCAGGAGGCCTGGTCTCAGACCGGGCCGCGGGGGCGTTGACCCCCGGAACTCTCTCCAGGTAAAACTCCAGGTAAACTCCAGTGTCATAGGTTAGCTTTAGCGCCATTAGGATTGCAAACAATTCAGTTTGCAGTGTAGACGCCCAGTTGTTAATTCTTATGCCTAACTCAACAAATTTATTATCGTTTTTAACAAGGGAGGTGGCAACAAGAGCAGATGCAGCCCTGCCAGAAGACTCCTGTTTAGATCCATCAGTGTATATAACTTGTGATAACTTATTACTACCAGCTAGGTGAGAAATTTCTTCTTGAGCAGTTGCTCTAACAAGAGATTATTACCAGTACAGATGAGAATGGTGGAAAATGAGGAGTTTGAGGTAATCACAAGTTTCTCAGTCACCAATTAATCCAGACCACCTTAGCATCTGGAAGACCTCCTGGGCGCATAAAGACCTTGAAGTTAATAATATGAAGCTTCTAAGTTTCGACGTTATAGCTCTATTTACTTAGCGCCAGTGGACTAATCCATCGACCTCCTACGTAAGGTGATTACTGGAGATGCAGACTGATCAATACCTTGCAGAGATTTTATAGACCTGATTGAGCTCTGTGCTCATTATAACTGCTTCACCTTCGAAGGCAATCAGTCCATCAGCGCAGCTGAGGCTGAGGGATTGATTACCTCAAACTCCTCGTCTTACACTGTTCTTCCCTGTATTGGACTGCTGAAACCACTGGCTGGTTTTCTAAACCATTTTTACAATGTATATAGAAGATTTGGAATCCAGCCGAATTTTAGCTACTATTCCCAATTCAGTCAAATAATTCTGGCATATGGACGATATTTTAGTGGTATTATAAACACATATGCAGTATAATGTGATCCTTTATTGACAACGTTTCACCCACACAGTGGGCTTTTTCAAGTCACACACAGATCTACCTGGGGTGGAAGGTACGGGAGTATTTATAGTCATGTTCAGAATGTTGAGGTCAGGTGGAGAATGCTGCATCTGATGAACTACCGGGTGGGGTTATAGTCTTGGGTAGCTTGGCAGGGGTATTGGACAAGTTGTGAGTAGACCTTCTGCAGTGTTCTATGTTCTTATGTGGGATAGCGATGAAGAAGTTTCTTGGCGAGTGGTTCAGCTATGTTATAGAAGCCGTTGTTCTGGTTGAAATTGTTGGTTATAGAGATAAGCGATGATTCCAGGATTCTTCGGTATTGAGTGTTGTCTTCTGTGGCGATAAGTCTTGAGTTTCTGTAGTTAATTAAATGGTTGTGTGAATTGCGATGTTGTACACAGGCATTCCTTGTATCGTCAGTCCTGCTTGCATATTGGTGTTCTGAAATACGTGTTTGGAGGTCTCTTGATGTTTCGCCCACATATAATTTGTTGCAGTCATTACAAGTTTAGCAATGTGAATGCTTTTGTTTTGGCACAATACAAAGTGTCTGTATTGGAGTATCATAGGTAAACTTATGACTAGTTAGGATTTATTATTTTAAGATTAAGATTAGTATTTCTGGGTTTATAGTCAGTGGGTGAGTGAGTGTAATTGTGAACCATCAGGTGGTTATCATGTAGTTAGTTGTCGGGGTGGATCAGGGAGATAAGATGTTTTCTAACTGTGGGTTTTGAAAGTGATGAATGTGTCTGCAGTTCTAGAGTTTTCAGGTAGGGTGTTCCAGATTTTAGGTCCTTTGAAATACATTGAATATTTGTAAAGGTTTAGTCGAACACGGGGAATGTCATAGAGATGTTTGTGTCTGGTGTTATGCCTGTGGATCCTGTCACAACTATCAAGAAAGCATTTTAGGTCAAGGTTAATATTGGAATTTAAGGTCCTGTAGATATAAGTGTGGATGTTCTGAACAGGGAGTAAGTTTAGATCTATGAAGAGTGGGGTGGGGGGGGCTGTTGCCAGGGATGGGATTTAGTGATTATTCTTACTGCGGATTTTTGTTGGGTTATTATTGGCTTTAGGTGTGTTGCTGCAGTTGATCCCCAAGCACAGATAGCATAGGTGAGGTTTTTTTTTTTATATATTTTATTTAAAACAGGATATTACAAAAAATATAATATATAAAACTCATGTAGGGCTATAACATTAACACAATCCTACCTACAGCTAACATTACACACCACACTTACAGCTCCGTGTGGGTACAACCCCCCCCTCCCTCTGTTCCCTCATCCAATCACTTAAACCAAACCTGTTGGAGATACCCAACAGAATTACACAAAATGAACAACACTTATCTACACATTCCTCGAAATGTTACATAATCTGTACCCTCAGATACATCCATTTTCTTCCCACATTCAGAATGTAATCGACCACTACAGACCATGCAATTCACTGCACTGAACATATTACACACAGACATATTACCCCCCCCCCGTGGTTATCCAACCACCCCACTATTTACAACCTAACAACCTACTACAATCGATGGATGTTTACCTGGAGTTTACCTGGAGAGAGTTCCGGGGGTCAACGCCCCCGCGGCCCGGTCTGTGACCAGGCCTCCTTGTGGATCAGAGCCTGATCAACCAGGCTGTTGCTGCTGGCTGCACGCAAACCAACATACGAGCCACAGCCCGGCTGATCCGGAACTGAAACTATATAAAAGCATTCACATTGCTAAACTCATAAACTAGTATTTAGTCACTTAGCCATAATACCAACTTACCTCATAATTTGTAATATTTTACAATTAAGAATAAAACTAAGTATGCCCGAAATGCCTAGCCATGCTAAGCGTTCTAGTGGTACACTCTGTAATCACAATTTTACTACATGTAAACCAAACAATAACCAAATTTCTGTAAACTCAGCATTGTAATCCTTATAGAGAATAAACTTTGAATTTGAATTTGAATTATTAATTACAGTCCCCTCTCCCCACCAATGAATACAGTCCGCATTCCCTTGTTCACTTAAAATTAAAAAAAAATGAACAAGGACAACATCAATAAAACAATATATAAATACAAAACAATCCAGGCAACATCTGACAGTCTACTATATACAAGTTTTTAAAACATATCACAATTTAAGAAGGAATAAAGGTATAATAACAAAGACCACAAAATGGCTATAAATAAAACTCCTAAAATTACAACCTCAACACAATAATGCACCAAGCTTAATGACAATCACCCGTAATACAACTCGCAACAAATTACACCAGACCTACAATATGCCTTATTAAGAAACCTGTGCTGCAACACAGGTGACCCATCATCCCTCCCCCGCCCCCATTCACACACACACATTGAAAACTAACCCCGTCACCAACCTGAATAATCATGACATTAATTATCCTCAATTTAGGATTATTATGACACATGTCACTTGAGGAAACATTATTTACAACCATGAATGGTACAGGACTACCAAAATTACAATACCTTAAATAAGAATAATAATAATAATAGGTAATTACGTCAAAACTGATGCTGGACCACGTTACAAAAAAAGGCAAAAATAACTCAGTGCTTCAAGGAAATAGTGAAAGGAAAACCCTCTCAAGAAAATTCAAATTCAATTGCAATACCAGTGCAAGTGGAACATAATACGCTACCAAAGAAATATACATGTTATATAATTTATAGGTTATACATTAATACATGTTATATATTTAATCTGCTCCTTACACCTTCCCCAGCAAGGGAACTAAGCATAACTAATCTTGCACAACCTCTCATCTGGTCACACACTAGTACCTCCAATCACACCCAACCACATCACTGCATACCCAAGGAGGTGAGCCCGTTGAAATCCCCTGAACCCCCCCCCTCCCTTTTACCAACCTACTCACCCCGGCAGTTAAAGCCCCTTATAACGCCAATAAATTCCCTATTGTTAGTCCTCTATAACCCTCAGAAAAATACTCTTCTCACCTTTTCCCAAAAAGTCTCTATTTACCTGGAGTTTACCTGGAGAGAGTTCCGGGGGTCAACGCCCCCGCGGCCCGGTCTGTGACCAGGCCTCCTGGTGGATCAGAGCCTGATCAACCAGGCTGTTACTGCTGGCTGCACGCAAACCAACGTACGAGCCACAGCCAGGCTGATCAGGAACCGACTTTAGGTGCTTGTCCAGTGCCAGCTTGAAGGCTGCCAGGGGTCTGTTGGTAATCCCCCTTATGTATGCTGGGAGGCAGTTGAACAGTCTCGGGCCCCTGACACTTATTGTATGGTCTCTTAACGTGCTAGTGACACCCCTGCTTTTCATTGGGGGGATGTTGCATCGTCTGCCAAGTCTTTTGCTTTCGTAGTGAGTGATTTTCGAGTGCAAGTTCGGTACTAGCCCCTCTAGGATTTTCCAGGTGTATATAATCATGTATCTCTCCTGCCTGCGTTCCAGGGAATACAGGTTCAGGAACCTCAAGCGCTCCCAGTAATTGAGGTGTTTTATCTCCGTTATGCGCGCCGTGAAGGTTCTCTGTACATTTTCTAGGTCAGCAATTTCACCTGCCTTGAAAGGTGCTGTTAGTGTGCAGCAATATTCCAGCCTAGATAGAACAAGTGACCTGAAGAGTGTCATCATGGGCTTGGCAGCCCTCGTTTTGAAGGTTCTCATTATCCATCCTGTCATTTTTCTAGCAGATGCGATTGATACAATGTTATGGTCCTTGAAGGTGAGATCCTCCGACATGATCACTCCCAGGTCTTTGACGTTGGTGTTTCGCTCTATTTTGTGGCCAGAATTTGTTTTGTACTCTGATGAGTACTCTGATTGCGACACAAAGTTCGATAAAACGTCGCCGCCAAAGTCCTTCTCATCACATCCCCACCCACCTTTCCCCTCATACCCCATAAAACATATATGTAGTCCACGATGACATATGCTAAACCTCTTACCACACTCTCTTCCACAGCACTCATATCAAGACTCAACGCTCGCAATACCGACACACCTTGACCCCCCACCCTCACCACTACCTTACTCATCCATACCCTGATGCACTCCAAACCTTCACAAAAATAGACGACATGATACGCAGTCTCTTCCCCACTGCATCTGCCACACCCCCCACCCTCAATAACCCTCCTATCTCGGAGCATCGCTCCCGTTGGCAAAATCCCATGCAGGAAACGGTACATAACCTCACGCGCCCTAGGTCGTATCCTTAATTTACTAAATCTTCGCCATATTACATCCCATGCATACATGGGGTAGATCCCTTCAACTGGTGCCACTACATATCCCCCTAACGATTTACACGAAGTTCCCACCTTTACTTTTCCCGGTTCCCTGGCTAACATTAAGGCACGTAACACTGTTTCACATTCCTTCATTTCCGCCCCTCCATACCATTTCCTCATGTGAGCATGTACCTTATCTAGCTGACCCTCCCTCCATCCACCTGCACTCATCAATTCCCTCTTAATAAACACACATTTCACGCGCTTTCTCAAGTCCAACAAACCCAACCCTCCCCTACATACCGGCAATGTCACTACCTCCCTTCGCAACCAGTTGCACCCTGAACCCCACAAAAATTTGAACACCATTCTAAGAATACTCGTAATCGCCGTTCCTGTTAACGGTATCACAGCCGAAACAAACCAGACATTACTATATAGTAATACATTGATGACAATTGCACGTTGCCTAAGGGTTAAATGGTGAGGTCGCAGCATTCCCAACCGTCGCTGCACCTGTTCCACCATCCTATTCGAATTGCTAACCCTTGCAGCACTCAGGTCAGCCTCATACATGACACCGCAGATTTTCAGACTCCCGGTCCTCCGCTGCACAACATCACATCCCCAATCTAATCTCTCTGCCCACTCTCCAAGGCCCATGATCATTGACTTTTCCAGATTTACCTTCATCCCAGTAGCCCTCCCAAAAGTGTGTACAACTTTCCCCAAAAGTCCTAACCGTGTCTCCTCACTTACCAAAATAGTGGTATCATCAACATAGCCCACCAAACCAGGCCACGGCTTCAGCTCACCATCCCTACCCCCCATCCTTAGACGATCCTCCACCATCCTATAAAAGGGATCCTGAACACATGCAAACAATATTTGTGATAAAGGACATCCCAGTCCCTGGACCCATTATGTACCTCTGTAATCTGTAAATACCTTTGTAACTTGTCATGATTGTGACCAGACTTACCTGGAGTTCATTACCTTTGTAAATTGTGAGTTCATTACCTTTGTAAATTGTGAGTTCATTACCTTTGTAAATTGTGAGTTCATTGCCTCTGTAACTTGCTCAGCTATCAAAACATTGGAGTCCAGTCCCTGGACCAATTATGTACCTCTGTAATCTTTTGACTACCGCCCACAGGATGGGTATGGGGTGCATAATAAACATATTAAACTAAAACTGCCGAAGACCCCGCTCCATGTTGACTCCCCCCCCACACACCCATTGATTTGCACCCTTACCTTCGCGTTTGAGTACAACGTATCCACCCACCCCACTATTTCTTCGCCAAACCCCTGTCGTAGGAGAATATCCCTCAAAGCCTTTCTTTCCACCCTATCATAAGCCCCTTGCCAATCCAATGCCACCTACGCCCCTCTTCCCCTTTCCATGTCCTCCAGGAACCCCTTGATAATCCCGTGGCCCTCGCCCATTGACCTACCAGGTAACCCAAACTGAGACTCAAACACGACCCTCCCCACAACACATTTAAGCCGATTCCCAAGAATTTTCGCAAATAATTTATAATCAGCACAAAGCAACGAAATGGCTTGGTGATCCCGAAGGGTACTCTGCCGTTTACCCTTTGGGACCAACATCACCACCGCCGTTGCCTGAGATTCTCCCATCTTACCTCCGTCTTTCATGGCATTCATTAACCTTACTAGGAAACCCCTAAGCAGACCCCAGTGCTGTACATAAAATTCGCTTGGTAAACCATCGATCCCGGGTGCCTTACCCTTCATCATGTCCATAAGGGCTCTCCATATTTCCCCCTCCTCAATGACCCCACCCAGTGCCTCCCGATCACTCCTCCCCAGTTTGCACGGCACATACTCACATACCTTCCCAAGAACCTCGCCATCCACCCCACTACTTTTCCCGTATTCCGCAAACCATCTATCTGCATATGGACTCATCCCCTTGGTGTCCCTTAATACCTGACCCTCTCTAAAACCCCCCACAGAAGATATGACTTGCAAACCCGGTATTGTAGTCGTTCACTGTCGTACCTTCTGTCCTCACAGCACACAAGCTGATGGCTTGTCGCCCCAGAGTACTTCGTCCAACCCCGCCTGTACCCGTATGGCTGCAAAACGTTCTTCTTGCAAATCCCGTATCCTGTCCTTCAACATGTGTATATCCTCCACTGGGTACACCCCGGCCACCGCCCCCCCTCGTAACAATCCCGTAATCTAGATTCTAAATAATTTGACAAACCATACCGCAATTGATTAATGCGTTTGCCCTCCCTCACATAAAATTGACGTATTCTTAACTTAGCCACACTATCCCACCATCCTACCACATCTTCCTCAGTCCTTCTGTCGGCACAGAGCTGTTCCCAAAATATTGCAAACGCTTCCACTCCCTCCCTATCCCCCAAAACCATCGTGTTCAGTTTCCAATAACTTCCCTGCCTACGAGCCAAAGCATCCCATCCCACCTTCACTAATACCGCCCTATGATCGGAAGACACCATCTCAATAGTTTTAAAAGACTCTACCAAAACCCTCTGAGATAAATATAACCTGTCCAAACGAGCCGCATATCCCCTTCTTATAAACGTATGTTCCACCTCCCACAGACTTCCCCTGAAAGCATCACGTAACTGAAGATCTCTAAGCAGGCCCCCCAAGACTGAGGAAAAATATCCCGCTCCTCTGGGTTCCACGTCTGTCCTCTTAATTACACAATTCCAATCCCCCCCCCCACAATCGCCACAGACGGTAATGTGCGTAGGTAGTACACGAGCTCCTCCCGCACAAAATCCATCTTCCCTTTCACGTCACTTTCTGCTGGGGCATACACACACACAAACACCACTCTCCCATCCACCATCCTTCCACACGTAATACTCTCCCCCTCCCCCTCCTCTTTCCTATGCAATACAAACGGGCTTGCCTCCCTGATCAACACACCCACTCCTCCTTTTAAACGCTCAGACGGCAACACATAAGCCTGATACCCAGGCACCACTAATTCACGACCAAGCTTAAAATTGTGCTCCTGCACAAAAGCTACGTCAACCTTGTACCTATTCAAAAACATCCTGAAGCACTCCCGTTTAACACCATCACACAGACCATTAATATTTATTGTTACACACCTGAGGCCAGTTTAAGGTTTCCTTCCCCGCCTCATGTCAAGATTCTTCCCTTTCAGACCGTTCCCCTGGACTGTGCCTTTGCCACAGACTCCCCCCTCCTTCCCAACCATCCCCCCCCTTCTGTTGTGGCCCTCTCGGAGAGTCACTCTGGGTACCATAACCCCATGTCTTTTTCCCCGGCCTTTGCGCCAGCGTCAGAACATCGTCCGAATCTGACACTGCTGCCCTTTTCCTTGTAGCTCCCTCAGTTTCCATATCTGAGTCCTGGGAGCCAGCACAATGGACTTCCACCTCTACCACCCTTAATCCGCCTCCATGTCCTTCCATGGCACTCGCACTGTCCACCACAGGTGCCACCTGATCCTCCCCTTCCCCACACACACCTTCTGCCCTGATCCCAGGTTCTTGTTCGCTGGAACTCTCCACCTCCGTAGACTGTAACATAGCCTGTATCACCGTCTCCAACTCCTCCTCAATAGCCTTCACTGCTGCGCCCTCCTGCACCTCCTCACTTGACAACTGTACTGTTGATGGGCCAGGTGATTCATGGATCACCACTTCTTCCGATTCCACAAGAGGAGCCACCACCTCTTCACTCCACATGCGACCACGCCCTCCTCCTTGCACCCATTCTTCCTTAGGCATCGGGTGCTCATGCGCAGGTGTTCCGCCCCTTGCCGGCCCAGGAGCCACTGTTGATGGGCCAGGTGATTCATGGATCACCCCTTCTTCCGATTCCACAGGAGGAGCCACTACCTCTTCACTCCACATGCGACCACGCCCTCCTCCTTGCCCCCGTTCTTCCTTAGGCATCGGGTGCTCATGCGCAGGTGCTCCGCCCCTTGCCGGCCCAGGAGCCATACTCCGCTTGCCACAGTCTGCCGCTATATGATCATATTCGCCACACAGTCGGCACGTACGTCTCTGCCCCGCATACGCTACCATTGCCTGGGTTCTAAACTCTTCGAGATATACATACGAGGGTATAGGATGCCTTAGCGTCATCTTGAGATTAAAAGAACCCTCAGGAAATCCTGTGTAAGCACCTTTTACCCATTTGCCAGGTTGGGCTAGATGTACAGTTCCATAACGTTCGAATACATTTCGAATATCTACCTCATCAGCCTCAAAAGGCACGTTGCGGAGCTTAACCCACGAATAATGTCGTGATACATCCGTCAACTTGACCCTCACTGCCGGTGTTACGTTAATGCTGACATCTTGGTAACGATCAACCAAAGCCTCATATACTTGAGCAGTTAGCACTTTCACGAAAATTCTATATACACCGTTCAGTGCCACTCCATATAAATCCTCGTTTCTGATGCCGTATGTCTCTCTTATAATTTTGGGCAATAACACATCGACTGACGTAGGCGTTAAAGCCCCACTAATGAGTTCAATGCCAACAGTATTCACTCTCCTGCGCACACCTGGCGCCATGTTGTTGACTGAGTAGCTCGTCTGGGAAAACAGTAGAGGGGTGCAAAACACGACCGCACTCTACCTCATCCAGGCAGCGAATATAGATGAGGTATGGATAAATAAGTGAGTGGTATAGTGTGAGAAGGGCAGTTTGCGGCACGTAGTATCGTATCTTGGAGAGGATCCCCACCGTTTTGGATACTTTTTTGGTTATATGTTGGATATGGGTGCTGAAATTTAGGTTGTTGTCGAGGTATAGGCCTAGGAATTTGCCCTCATTATGTCTGGCAATTAGAGTGTTGTCGCTCTTAATGTTAAGTTGCGCAGCACCTGCTCTGCTACCAAACATAATATAGCAGGTTTTGTCAGGACTGTATACCTTGTACATGTACTTGTAGAAATTAAGATATTGTTAAGGTATTACTGTATGGGTCACTACAGGATTCAGTTCAGTTATTACATTGATGGGGAGGAACTAAACGTGTCAGGGTCAAACAGCGTCTTGGAATGGGAAGTAATCAGGTTCGATCCTAGGAAGGGAAGGGTACCTCTAATTCCTTAGATCAAGAACTTTCCATCGACATCAAAACATCTCCCTTGAAGAGGCTGAGATCAGCTAAAACAGAAAACGAAGTGTAATAAAAAAACAGAGCTGCATGTAGAGGCGGGGCTGAGGTGAGGCGGTGAAGGTAGTGCTGCTCAGACCAGTGTGTGTGGTGGTATACTCTTGGTCTGCCTCCCTCAAACCTTCTCAAATGCGTTTGTGGAAAATTCTCGTGGCTTAAGTCCATCTAGCATTGGTGGTTAGTGTGCAACTCTGCGAGTTAGCAGTTCACAGGCTCAGCAGCCGCTAGCAATAAGTGCTTGCTGAGGTGACCGTAGTGATGCACATCTGTGGAAACAGGATTTTCATACGGGGGATTTACCTTTTGCATTAACTTATCAATCTGTCACTGCCACCAACACCAGGGGGAAAGCTAAAGCTCCTGTTTACTAGACATTCGGGGAAAATAAGCAATGTCTATTCTAGTTAGGTCTGTGAATAAGCAAAATTGTGATTTTTAATATTGAAGTTTAAGCCACTTGAATCTCTTGATAAGACAAGTGGTGGAGGGATGAGCTCTTTCAGTGTGATGGATGGCAGAGGAAGTGTAGTGGCTGCTTGCTGCCTCACAAGCTATTAATGATGACATTGCACTAGTAATAGTAGATAGTCTTTTTAGTATGATAATAAGATGTTATCTTCATTATAGAATAATAAGAAATACTATAACCTTTATATAATAATAAGGTAAAAGGACCCCAATGGAAATAAGTCACTCTGTCTGACTTTTTTGGGTTATCCTAGGTTCTCTACACATGTTGCAATGTATGATAATTCTATGTAACTATTTGTGTATACCTGAATAAACTTACTAGTCAGGTTACTAGTTTGCACTCTAGGCACGAGGATGAATTCTTTTAGTTCCTGGAGCTCTTAATTACCGTTTTCACAGCAATTCCCATTGGAATTGTAAAGTTTAAATTATTATTATTATTATCAAAAGAGCGCTAAGCCACAAGGGCTATACAGCTGTAAAGTTTAAAATGCCCTGTACTGTGTAGCTACAGTATTTATCATGCTGAAGCATATTACTATAGTACAATAGACCCTCAATTTAATGGACTTCAATTTAACAGACTTTGGAACTCTGAGACAAATGCCACTGGGTCATTTGATTCAGAAACAAAGTTAATTACAGTATTGTATGATCATGGTCAGATAATGTCATCTGTACCCTATCACTATTATTGGCTTTTCCCCACCCACTCTTCTCTTGATTAGTTTATTAAATTGAGGGTTTACTCTTCAAGCATTACTTTTAGAGTCAACTGGTGTGGCAGTGACAAGCTGTCAGTGTGCAACATGATTTAAGTGGCAAGTGATGGTTATTATGGTATTGATGATGTCCTGACATCATATATGAGGGGCCACCATCAAGTGTGAACTTAGCTATGCCCCTGGTGTGACCCAGAGAAAGAAAGAGACTTGTGTAACCTGTCGATTAGGCAGTCACCATGGGTCCTGAAGGCTCTGCCTCCTTCTTGCATATGGGTGATATTGTATCCCTTTATGCAGAAGGTAGTGTATCAGGATTCATCAGCACCCTTGGGTAAGTTTTATGATACAGCACACGATTTTAATATTATTTATGATTATTTTTAATAATGAAAATAGCTAGTCAGTAATTGTACAGAAAAACTACAATTCAATATACATGATGCATGCACCATATGTCTTCTGCTATGAAAATCTGTTTTGTAACTAGCATACTGTATTGCTTTAAAAATGTTCTGGAATCAAATTTTAGTAATTTTTTTTCTCCTTGAAAACCTTGTGCAGAATGGGGGTTAAGCAAGTTTATTTTTGTACAGGTACATGTAAGTAAAATTGGGTAGGTTGATGTTGTGGCCAGAGAAGTGGCAGATGCAATTCAAAGCAATAGTGTAGATGTTTGTCAAAGTGATTGAAAAAAAAATAATTAAGAGTTAGCAAGAATTTAAAACCAAGACAACAGAGCACTGAGTGTTCACAATAAAGCTAATAGAATTGTTGGCTTCATATCAAGAAGTGCAAGAGGGCCTCGCTGATACAGCAAGTTAGGTTCTGAGCTAGCCAACTCAGCTCACACACTGAGGTCTGGAGTTCGAATCTCCCCTGGTACGGCTGGTAAACATTAGGGACATGTTTCCATATGACACCTGCTGCCCATGTTCACCCATCAGTATGAAATGGGTACCTGGGTGTTAGTCGACTGGTGTTTACCTGGAGAGAGAGTTTACCTGGAGAGAGTTTCGGGGGTCAACGCCCCCGCGGCCCGGTCTGTGACCAGGTCGCATCCTGTGTAGGTCGCATCCTGGGACAAAACTGACCCAATTTGCCCGAAATGCTCAGTACAGCAAGCGGCTTTCTATATACAGTGGTCCCTCAATTATCGTCTATAATCCATTCCTGGAAGTGGGACTATTATCGAAATAGGCGATTTTCGATTCAATTTTCCTCATAAGAAATAATGTGAATACAATTAATCCGTTCCTGACACCCAGAAGTATTAAAACAAAAAAATTTTACATGAAATAAGATGTAGTACATAAACAATACAATGGCACATGATGAATGAAACATTAACAGCATAACACTTACCTTTATTGGCGATTCTTCTTAGTGTATGGAAGACTGGAGGAGGAGAGACATTGAATTACTGTTTGGAAGGGGAATCCCCTTCCATCAACACCTCAAGTACCAAGTGCTTTTCTGGGGTTACTTCTCTTCTCTGTTTCTTAATGCTGCTAGGACCAGCTTGAGAGTCACTGGAGTCCTGTCTTGCAAAAAAACTGTCCAGAGAGCTCTGTTTCTGGCATCTCTTTAAAACTTCCCTAAAATGGGCCAAGACTCTGTCACTGTACAAGTTGCCAATATGGCTTGCAACATCCTTCTCAGGGTGATGTTTCTCCATAAATCTTTCCATCCTACCCCACATTTCAAAAATCTCCTTAATTTCTGAAGAAGGCACCTTCTTCCATCTCTCTTCCTCCTCCTCTGCAGCAAGATTCTGAGCTGCGATCTGTTGCTCTTCCTGCTGAAACTCTTGCTCCTTTCATATTGTTCAATGATGTTTTTCTTAAATTCAATCGTATTTCTCACCTTTACCAAAGGTTTGGCACTAGGAGCTTTCTTTGGAGCCATGGTAGCTTATTTAGCACTTGCAAGCACTAAAATGAATGGAATATTATGAAATATTTCGTATGAACATGTGAGGGGACAGTCGCTTACTGGTAAACAATGGCACACTGGCTGGGAATAGTTCAGAGCCATGAGTACGCGTCCAGGACGAAAGACGATTAGCGAGTTAACGGACCATTTGCGAGCCAATGTTTAGACGAAATAACGGGGCTACCTGTATTTCCGAAATGGACGACTTTCGGGCCGGACGATTATTGAGGGACCACTGTAGTAGTATGTTGTTGGTGTCAGCTAGGTCTGTATACCATGTACATGTACTTGTAGTAAATAAAGATATTAATATTAATATTATTAATTGATGTCAGCTAGGCCTATATACCATGTACATGTACTTGTAGTAAATAAAGATATTATTATTACTGTTGTAAAGCGAAAATTGCTGTAAAGTGAAACATATACTTTTTCCCTTTTAAATTCATATAACAGCCTAATAACATGGTTTACACTATCATGTAAGTGAGCAATAGAGCTAGGCCTAAAAACTGCATGTACATACAATACACACATTGCTTACCTTAAAATATTTTCATCCTTAGCTTATAGTGAATAGTGAATATATTTATTGTAGGAAGTCTGATTAAATGAAGAATAGGTATAGTAATTGAAAACTACTGCATCAGCGAAACACCGTAACGTGAAGCACTGTAAAGTGGGGCCCACTTTTATAATAGAAGCCCTGATGTTATAGTACTTCATCTTTATGTATCTTTGGTTAGACCTCATTTAGATTATGTTGCTCAGTCCTGGTCTCCATATTACTGTATGGACATACATGCACTTGAACGTACGTATACAGAGGATGACGACGACGTTGATTTCGTGTATTAGAAACTTTTCCTATGAAAACAGGTTGAAAGCATTGAACTTGCACTCTTTGGAAAGGCATTGAACTGGGGAGATATGATTGAAGTGTATAAATGGAAAACAGGAATAAATGGAGGGAATATACAGTTCCTGAAAACTGTGCTACCCATCATTTCTGTGATTTATGGAGTGAAAAGCACATTGGAAAAATAGGGTGATGTTTCTCTGACCTCCCATAGCAGTACTGCAAAATATAATACTACTTTCTCTACCTAATTTGTTGATGAGCATGCTCTGTCATATACCTGAACTCTAGTGAGGTTCAGGCAGTTAAAAGGAAGAGTACATGTAGCTAAAAAAAACGGCACCACCAGGCCATGGTGCCCCGTGGCCTGGTGGCTAAAGCTCTCACTTCACATGGCAAGGGTCTGGGTTTGATTCCCAGTGAGGGTAGAAACATTGGGTGTGTTTCTTTACATTGGTTGTCTGTTCCCCATCAGTGAGATGGGTACCTGAGTGTTAGGCAACTGGTGTGGGTTGCATCCTGGGACAAAACTGACCTAATTTGCCTGAAATGCTCTGCATAAACAAGTGGCTTTCTATATAGTAAGTCAATGATGTCAGCTAGGCCTGTATACCTTGTACATGTACTTGTAGAAATAAAGATATTAACATCCTAAAGCAAGTGGAGAGGGTAGCTGTGGCCCTACTGGGCTGAAGTTGATTGTTGGGGGTTGGTGATGTGATGTTGAAGGGTGGGGATCTTGTTGATTGAGCTTTGTTAGTTCATTGTTGCAGTGAAGTTCTTATATATTTTGTCATATGCTGCTGGTTTGTTTTACCATGCAGTTCTTTTTAAGTTCACTGCACATTCTAATCATTCAGTAATTAAGAACTAAATGTGCACTCATTTTTGAGCTGTCCTTCCTTCTCACACAGTTTTATAGTTTGATAAAGCTTTCCCCAATAATGTAAAGCTTCACTTTTATGAACATCCAATTAACGGATTTTGGAAAGAACAGACAAAATCCACTGGGTAAATTAATTTTGGAAACAGTGGACAAAGTCAGCTGGGTACAGAATTATCCATTGTGAGGGCAAATAATGAACAAATTATGGAAGTAAATGACATAATCCACTTGTACAAAATTCTCTTATTGTCACAGCAAAATGATCTCGTCTGTCTACTCGTAGAAGTAAGTCAAATTGCTATACTGTAGTATTGGCGCCTTTATTTTCAGTGTTTATTATTGTATTATGTATACAGTAGAGTACTGTAGTTTTTCCTTTTTTTTTTTTTTTTAACCCTTTGAGGGTCGACAGGCCAAAAATATGAAATTTGATGGAAAACTTACGGAATTATGCTCTCGCGAATTTAGCGGTCTGGGCGATGTTTACGGATCGGCGATTTTGCCCACTTTGAGCCCCATTTTCGGCCAGTTCCACTGTACTAGTCGACAAAAAACATAAATATTTCGCTAGAACTCCATTTTTTCTATTGAATGAGTGCAAGAAACCACCCATTTACCAATTTCAACTATCCAGTACAGTGGTCAGAATTTAGCAATTTTGCCAATTTCACACAAATTTCAAAAGATGCCAGTTTCCGAATAGGGTCCAGAACAAACAAGAAATACATTCCTGGCACTAAAATGACATTTCCTCTGTTCATTAGTCAGGTCTCAAGGCCCCACCTACAATCTTTTGCTTTCCACTTTGAATTTTTCTTCTCACAAAAAATAGAAGATTTACTGTTATGCAGACTACTGCATTAGTGTAAAAAATGGTATGAATCATATTGGCGCACTTGCAAAAGAATATTAGTCTCACCAGTTGACGTGTATTGGACGCTTGGCATGATTTGTTTACTTTTGAACTTTGGTAAAAATCGAACATTTCTGCTACTTTGAGCTCAATTTCAAGGTACTTTTCATTGTAAAACCAGTCAAAATCATCTCGATTTCTATGATATGCCGTCCATTCTATAAAATGAGACCAAGAAAACTAGAATACAACAATAAATACCATACGAAAATACAGTGCAAAGTCACTGTTTTATTCCAAAAAAATGGTCAAAGTTTTTTTTTTCTCATTGTGCACTGTGTGCTGCAGGATTTTTTTTATACTGTGCACACTGACCACATAGACCCATTCTTTCATATGGAGGCCTACCAGCTTTCTCCCACTAGATTTGAGGGCGCTAGAATTTAGGCGTATTAGTACGTCAAAAACCCTGCGTCGTAAGCCGTACTAGTACGTCCGAAACCCTCAAAGGGTTAACATTCACATTTCAAGTCCCTCTTCACGAGGACAGCCAAGAGCTAACTGCATTCTCCACTCCTACAGGTCATTATCACTTCCTCTGTATGGCGTTTGGATTACGATCCTCCCCTATTACGTTCTCAAGGCTCATGACTAATATCTTTAGAGGTCTCATAGGTAATGCACTTATGGTGTACTTAGATGACGTAATCGTCATGTCTAAAGACGTGGATACACACTTGAAAAGACTTGATGTAGTACTTGGTAAGCTTGAAGAAGCCAATTTAAAGATCAAACTGTCTAAATGTCAATTTTTCAGATCAGAAATTAAGTTTCTTGGTCACGTAGTCACTCCTAGACGGGTTACGACTGACCAAAGTAAAGTAACTGCAGTACTAAATTTTCCAACACCCAAGACTGCTGATGCCGTAAGATCCTTTGTGGGCTTAGCAGGTTTTTATAGATCTTTCATTGCCAATTTTTCTTCCATAGCTGCTCCTCTAACTGAGTTGCTTAAGAAAGATGCTCCTTTTGTTTGGACCTTCCGTCAAGAAAGAGCATTCCAAACTCTAAAAGAAAAACTAACATCTGCTCCAATTTTGAAATTTCCAGATTTTTCTAAGCCCTTCTATCTGACAACTGATGCTAGTTAGTTCTATTGGCATAGGTGCTGTACTAGCTCAGAAGACTGATGGCAAGTACAACGCAGTTGCATTTGCTAGCCGAGTCCTTATGAAGGCTGAACATAATTATACAGTAACTGAGCAAGAAGCTTTAGCGTAGTATGGTCTTTAAAGCACTTCCGAGACATTATTTATCAGTACTCTGTTCATGTCTTGACAGACCACGCTCCACTGATACGTTTATTCCAGAACAAACAACCTACTGGAAGGTTAGCCAGATGGACCTTGACTATCCAAGAGTTCAATCCCACCTTTGAACACTTACCTGGCAAGTCAAATGTAGTCGCAGATGCCTTATCGCGACAGGTTAGTATAGTAACTGCAGACCCTCCATTTAGTGCTGAGGATGTAAAGAATGCTCAACGAACAGATCCCATGTGGTCTGGTGTGATTCGATTCCTGCTCCAGGAAGATCTTATTCTGACTGTGAAGCCACCAGCACCCATCAGTGACTTTGTTATGAA
Source organism: Cherax quadricarinatus (assembly GCF_038502225.1). Lineage (NCBI taxonomy): Eukaryota > Metazoa > Arthropoda > Malacostraca > Decapoda > Parastacidae > Cherax > Cherax quadricarinatus. Next base: position 47,102,500 of record NC_091302.1, on the reverse strand, counting down.
CCAAGAATTACTGTATTGAACAGCCGAGTTGGGTACTCCTAGCAGAAGAGTTTACCAGTTAGTAATTCTACAGTCACTAGTAAATGTAGCCTTACAGCTAGTTCACGATGTACCAGGTGTTGCACACCCTGGTATGGATCGTTCAGTAAAACAAGCCAGATTGAAATACTTTTGGCCTCGTATGGCAACTGATATTTCAGAGTATGTTAAGAAATGTAGTGTCTGCATGCAACATAAAGGTAATGCTAATGGTCCTAATCCAATCCAAGTATATCCAACCACTAGCGAACCATGGGAAAGAGTTGCGCTAGATTTGTTAACTAATTTCCAATGTTCCCTCCAGGGCAACAAACATCTATGTGTTATGGTAGACTATTTCACCAGATATTGTGAGTTAGTTCCTATTGCAGATAAGACTGCCGAGACAGTAGCTAAAGCGTTTAAAGAATGCATTATCTGCAGGCATACCACCCCCAAGTCCCTAGTAACAGATAATGGAGGTGAATTCTGTAATGAGATTCTTGAAAATTTGTGCACCTTGTACAAGATCTCTAAATCCACCATTGTTCCTCATCATCCTGCCAACAATGGGTTAGCGGAACGAACCAATAAGAAAGTACTTGATGTCTTGAGAGCCACTATCAATCCCAACAGTGACACTTGGGATGAAGTTATACCTGATGTGCAGTGTGCTATAAATTCTGCTTACAATGTTTCTATAGGTGACACTCTACATAATGCATTGTATGGTGTAGATAAACGTTTGCCTTATGAGTTGCTATATTCTAATCCGAAGCCAAATTACAACCCTGATGATTTCATAGCAACTCGTACCAGCTTAGCTCAAAGTGTCTTTAGAAGAATCCGTGAAACACTTATAAATCAACAGCAGAATTTACAAGAGTCGCAAACACTCGAGCAAAGCCATCCAAAATCAAAGTAGGTTCGAGAGTTATGCTGACTAACTTTAACAAAACGTCTGCAATGCCTAAGCTTGATCAAAAGTTTGTTGGTCCTTATCGAGTAGTTGAACATATCACTGGTAATAAGTATAAGGTTAGAGAAATTAGTACTGGTCAGTATAAAGAATCGCATTTAGATCATATGAAATTAATATGTGATGATAATGATGCTCCAACCCAGACTAATGTGACAGACTCTGACAATCCTCCTGATCCTGTACTCTCTACCTCTGATACTCAGTCAGACGATCAACCTGAATGTCGTTATTCCCTACGTACACGACAAGTATTGAGAAATCCTCAAGTATCATTTGTAACTACCAATTCAGATTTGCCTCAAATACAGCATGAGTTAGCCAGTGCAACAGAGTTTGATCCTCCCAGAGATGACACCCATTCTGCATATATCAATCTCACCCTAGCAGAGTTGGGGTTAAATGTAAATAACCTGTATAGATGAATAATTACAGTATCAACTTATCAGTATTCAAGAATTTTTTTTTTGTGTTCACGTTCTCTCCGAATTCTGAGAGTTAACAGTCTAGATTTGAGTGCACCGAATCTGCCTTTCTGTTAAACACTTCTTTCTTTGTAGATATTCCTTCCTCAGAATCCATAGATCACATGAATACAGATCGATCGATCAAATTTTTTTTTATCACTTCTATTGTATTTGATGAGTTGTGCTATATTATACCTTGTATTGCATTACAGTTTTATTACAGTTTCAATTACGTAAGCTTCCATTCCAATATTCTACTTATGTATGTTATAATGTTCAATTGTTGTGTACTTTGACATTGTATAGAATCAGCCCAAGCAGCACACCTGCCGTCTCTAGTTTGTATTAGTTGTATGTCGGGACGACATACGTTAGTGTCGCCGAGCTCTCAGTAGTAGTACCAGTTCCTAGCAACCAGTTGCCAGTAACCAGTGTACCAGGAAATGACTCACTACCAACCGTCTGTGTGAATCATTGACTGTATTCATATTGCTGCTGACCATAGCAGGATTTCAAACACCCTCACCTGTAGGCACTATGGGTTAGTCGACGATAGGCAGGAGAGAGAGACAGGTCGGCTGTTGGCGCTTTCCATACTTCCCGTTATATATTATACGTACTACCAGCCTACGTGAGTATTTTTACCCATCCACGTATCGAAAACCCACATGACACACTGGGATGGCCCAATAGTAGAGAATATAGCCTCAATAATGCTTCAGTGTGTGTCAGGGAAGGATAGAGCCCGCATCCTTGTAGTCAGAGCTCCTCACGCAGGGGACTTTCTATTGGCTGTTCCCAACTCCAGCCTTGGCACACGCCTCGGCCCACAGACCATCCACATTGATGTTGCCCTTCGACTTGCAGCCCCTATTCGCCAAACACAGGTGTATTTGTGGTAGTGAAGCAGCAGACCGATTCAGGTACCATGTTTTTGTATGTTGTAAATCTGAGGGAAAGATTGCAAGACCTGAAGAGGTTAATAACATTATCAAGAGGAGCCTCACAACAGTCGGATGCCCAGCAGTAAGGGAGCCACCCCAGCTATGCAGATATGATGGCAGCCAAAAGTGTCCAGATGGTATCACCTTTCAAACCTGGACTGATGGCAAGCAGGTGGTGTGGGACACACACATGTGCATCTACCTTGGCTGATACCTATCTCCAATACACCAGGGAGGAAGGAGGGGCAGCTGCCAGCTTCAGGGAGTACCAAAGGTCGAGAAAATACAGAGAACTTGCCCATCATTATATGTTAGTTCCCAAAGGCTCAGAGATCCTTGGCTCATGGGAAAAGAGTGCATCTAAGCTCCTCAAGAAGCTAGACAAAAGACTTAACAGGGTAACTAGGGATCCCAGGGCAGCTAGTTTTCTGTTCCAGCAACTCAGTGCTGCTGTTCAGAGAGGTAATACCTGCTGTATTTTGGGCACGTGTCCCAGCTCTGAGGAGCTGGATGAGATTTTCGCATTATAGTTAGTAACAAACACGTAACAATATGCATTAGACATGTATCTTTCACACCTCATGTACTGTATATGCACTGTATATGCCATCTTTATATCAACAATGTATCTCATAAATCTTTTGTACCATGTTATGTAATAAAATATGCCTATCGGTAAAAAAAATTGAAAAGATGGCGTGGTAGGGGAAGAGTGGAATATTCAAATGGCTTCAGGAAGGATACAGGTATAAATTAGATTAAAATTTTAATGTGCAGTGGTGGTATGGTAATTACACCATGTATGATATTGTACTTATGTGTACCTGTGACTAAATAAATTTACTTACCAAAAGTAAAAGTTCAAAGATGAGTTACAAAATTAATCCCAGAGCTAAAAAAAAAAAAAAAAAAAAAAAAGTTATGAAAAGAAGGTGAGCATTGGACATGCTACCTTTGGTTGACAGCAAAAAAGAAGACACAAAAATTATGGAAAAATATGGAAGAATAGTTAGTTTAATCTGATAGCTTTATTATGGACCCCCACACCATCTTGTCAGCAGTTTTATAAGCTTACAGAGGCACATAATAGGTCCTCAATGCTGTGACCCCTTGTGAATTTAGCACTTAGTTTTGATTGTAATAACATAATAGGTCCGGCAACTGGGGGCTTCAACATTTTGTTTGCTAAGCTAGTTAACAGTAGTAATGAACTATTAACAGAAGTGTTTACATAATTCATGAATTCCCTCAAATAAATAATGTAGTGAAGGTACATAATATTCAAAGTTACAGGGACATTGGGCCATGGGACTGGCAAAGGTGATAGATTAAGCAAGTCACAATGGCTCACAGGTCACAGGATGAGTTATTTATAGTTGGCAAAGTTTGTGTTCTCTACAATTTTGGTTAGTACTGTATAGCATTTTGTCATTGTGACTGGAGTGTTTCAGTTAAGACATTTCTTGAACATGTATGAGTAAGTTGTCTCAATTTTTTTCATATCAAGTACAGTGGTCCCTCAATAATCGTCCGCCCTGAAAGTCGTCCATTTCGGAAATAGTCCTGTTATTTCGTCTAAACATTGGCTCGCAAATTGTCCGTTAACTCGCTAATAGTCCTTCGTTCGGGACGCGTACTCACGCTCTGAGTCGCCTGGGCCTTCCCTTCCCAGCCAGTGTGTCATTGTTTACCAGTGAGCGACAGTCCCCCTCACTTGCTCCAACACAATATTTCATAATATTCCATTGATTTTAGTGCTTGCAAGTGCTAAATAAGCTACCATGGCTCCAAAGAAAGCTCCTAGTGCTAAGCCTTTGGTAAAGAAGGTGAGAAATACGATTGAATTTAAGAAAAACATCATTGAACAATATGATAGTGGCATACGTGTGGGCGAACTGGCCAGGATGTATAACAAATCCCGTACAACCATATCTTCCATCATAGCCAAGAAAAAGGAAATCAAGGATGCTGTTGTTGCAAAGGGGGTAAATATGCTGACAAAAATGAGATCACCAATACTCGAAGATGTTGAGAAGTTATTATTGGTGTGGATAAACGAGAAGCAATTAGCAGGAGATAGTCTTATGACGTCGCTTATTTGTGAAAAGGCTAGGCAATTGCATGACGATTTGGTAACGAAATTGCCTGCAACTAGTGGTGATGCGAGTGAATTTAAGGCCAGCAAAGGCTGGTTTGAGAGATTTAAGAAGCGTACTGGCATACACAGTGTGGTAAGGCATGGTGAGGCTGCCAGTTCTGACAACAAAGCAGCTGAAAAATATGTGCAGGAATTCAAGGAGTACATAGAGACTGAAGGACTGAAACCTGAACAAGTGTTCAATTGTGACGAAACAGGCATCTTTTGGAAGAAAATGCCAAAGAGGACCTACATTACTCAGGAAGAAAAGGCACTGCCATTACACAAGCCTATGAAAGACAGGCTGACGCTAATGTTCTGAGCTAATGCTAGTGGGGATTTCAAAGTGAAGCCGTTACTAGTGTACCATTCTGAAAATCCCCGAGTGTTCAAGAAAAACAATGTTATGAAGAGTAAATTGTGTGTGTTTTGGAGATCTAATAGTAAGGCATGGGTCACAAGGGACATTTTCGTCGAGTGGTTCAATGAAGTGTTTGGCCCTAGTGTGAAGAATTACCTCCTGGAAAAGAAATTGGATCTCAAGTGCCTCCTAGTAATGGACAATGCACCTGCTCATCCTCCAAACTTGGATGACCTGATTCTGAAGGAGTTTGGGTTCATCACAGTAAAGTTCTTACCCCTGAATACCACTCCTTTCCTCCAGCCCATGGACCAGCAAGTCATTTCAAACTTTAAAAAGCTTGACACCAAAGCAATGTTTGAAAGGTGCTTTAATGTGACCTCAGACACTCACTTGACCCTAAGAGATTTTTGGAAAGAACACTTCAGTATTGTCCATTGTGTAAACCTTATAGGTAAGGCTTGGGAGGGAGTGACTACCAGGACTTTGAACTCTGCTTGGAGAAAATTGTGCCCAGATTGTGTCCACAAGAGGGATTTTGAAGGGTTTGAGGCAGCCCCTGATGAGCCTATGTCAGTTGTGAACTCTACTGTCGCACTGGGGAGTTCCATGGGGTTGGATGTGAGTTTGGAGGATGTGGAAGAGTTGGTGGAGGACCACAACAAAGAGCTAACCACTGAGGAGCTGCAAGAGCTTCAGCAGGAAGAGCTACAGATTGCAGCTCAGAATCTTGCTGCAGAGGAGGAGGAAGAGAGATGGAAGAAGGTGACTTCTTCAGAAATTAAGGAGATTTTTGAAATGTGGGGTAGGATGGAAAGATTTATGGAGAAACATCACCCTGAGAAGGATGTTGCAAGCCATATCGGCAACTTGTACAGTGACAGAGTCTTGGCCCATTTTAGGGAAGTTTTAAAGAGACGCCAGAAACAGAGCTCTCTGGACAGTTTTTTGCTAGACAGGACTCCAGTGACTCTCAAGGTGGTCCTAGTGGTATTAAGAAACAGAGAAGAGAAGTAACCCCAGAAAAGCAATTGGTACCCGAGGTGTTGATGGAAGGGGAAGAAGAATCGCCAATAAAGGTAAGTGTTATTCTGTTAATGTTTCATTCATCATGTGCCACTATTGTTTATGTACTACATCTATATTTCATGTAAAAAAAATTTTTGTTTTAATACTTCTGGGTGTCAGGAACGGATTAATTGCATTTACATTATTTCTTATGGGGAAAATTGATTCGAAAATCGTCTATTTCGATAATAGTCCCACTTCCAGGAACGGATTATAGACGATTATTGAGGGACCACTGTATACATGTATAATGATGCAGGGCAGGACATGAGAATAGTTCTGCTGGTAAGTTTAAAAAACTGAATAAGAGCAAAAACTAAGGATGTCATACCTAACAGAAGAGGTACAAAGGGAACAAAGGGGCCATACAGGATATTGCAAGAAACCCAAAATATTTTTATTCCTATGCAAAATCCAAGCTAAGAACTACCTAAGAACTAAATGACAGCAAGGTAGAAAATACAGAAATATTTTTCATTCCAGCAGAAGGCCATGCAGACCAACCAACTGACATTAGTACAAATCCCATAGATTTTAAAAAAAAAAGATGGACAACATTCCCACTCACTCAGCACCTGGACCAGATTCATGGAATGCTCTATTTATAAAGAAGTGCAAAGTACCATTAGCATAAGCCCTTAGTATTCTTTGGAGAAAGAGCTTAGATCTAGGTGAAATACCGGAGGCCTTAAAGAGTGCAGACATAGCTCCTTTGCATAAGGGAGGTAGTAGAGCACTAGCTAAAAAAAACTTCTCACATCGTAAAGAGTGATGAGACGGTAGACTACAAAGTTCATGGACCAGCACAACCAGTATAACCCGAACCAGCATGGTTTTAAAGGAGGACGATCATGCCTGTCACAGCTGCTGAACCATTATGACAGAATTACAGAGGCATTGGAAGATGACCAAAATGCAGATGTGATTTACACAGATTTTGCAAAGGCGTTTGACAAATGCGATCGTGGAGTGATAGCACACAAAATGAGGGCCATGGGCATTACGGGGATGGTAGGCAGATGAATTTTTGGGTTACTAACACACACAACATAAAAAGTAGTAGTGAACAGGGCAAGATCCAGCATCAGCGAGGTCAAAAGCTCAGTGCCCCAAGGCACTGTCGTGGCACCTCTGCTGTTTCTCATCCTCATAGCAGACAGATAAAAACACCCATCACTTTTGTATCATCATTTTCAGATGATGCTAAAATAAGCATGCAAGTCACAATGGTAGAGGACACTGAAAAAATTACAGGAAGACATAAGCAGGGTTTTCTGGTGGGCAGTGGAGAACAACATGACATTCAGTGGTGATAAGTTCCAGCTGCTTAGGTATGGAAAGAATAAATAACTCAAAAGGAACACTACATTACCTGGAGAGTACTTGAGGGCTTGGTCTCAAATCTGCACACTGCCATAACAACATACTGGAGTGAGAGATATGGGAGGAAGTGTAAAATAAACCCAGTGAGGAGCAGGGGTGTGGTGGGGACAATAAGGGAACACTGTATCAACATCCAGGGTCCCAGACTATTCAATATCTTACCAGAAGATATCCGAAACATGGCTGGAACAAGTGTAGAAGCCTTAAGTGGAAACTGGACAAGGATCTTCACCAGGTGCCAGATCAACCAGGCTGTGATGGATATGTGGGGCAGCAGGCCTCCAGCAGCAACAGCCTGGTTGACCAGGCAAGCACCAGACAAGCACCAGACAAGCCTGGCCCATGGCTGAGCTCAGAGAGTAGAGAAACTCTCGAAACCCTTCAAAGGTATATCAAAGGTAAGTTAGGTTTGTTGGTTGGTATACCTGGATACCTGGAAGGTGTTCTGGGGGTGAACACTCCTGTGGCCTGGTCTATGACCAGGCCTCATGGTGGATCAGGGCCTGATCAGCCAGTCAGTTACTGCTGGCCACACATAAACCAGCGTACGAACCACAGCCTGGTTTGTCAGGTACTGACTTTAGGTGTCTGTCCAGCTCCCTCTTGAAGATAGCCAGGGGTCTATTGGTAATCCCCCTTATGTATGCTGGGAAGCAATTCAAAAGTATATATATACACCCCCCCTGGGTTTTCTTCTATTTTCTTATTAGTTTTTGTTTATTTATTTATTTATTCATTTATTTAGTAATTTGAGCATACATACAGAGGTACAAAAAAATACAGGTAAGAGCAGCATGCCAAAGCCACTTGTATGCATAGCATTACGGGCTGGCTTAAAATTAACTTAAGATTAACTAAGCAATGATGTAATCAGTGATAAAACATTATTGTAAACAGATAACAATAAAGCACAAATGAGTATTGCAAAGACAGGTCATATGGTTGCATGCATTGCTGTACATTCAGTCGAATGGAGTATTCTGTTAGGTAGTGTATTTAAAAAATAACAAAGTTAGATTGGGTCTTAGGTTTAACATTTATGTGATGTAATTGTGAGAAACATTTAAGATATACAATTTATAAGGTTCAGTTATTCAGTATTTATTTGGTTTTGGGTTAGTAAGTGATCTTTGAGAAGAGACTTGAATTTATAAACAGGTAGTGTTTCTTTTATATTTACAGGTAATGAATTCCAGATTTTAGGGCCTTTTATGTGCATTGAGTTTTTGCATAGCGTGAAATGGACACGAGGAACATCAAAGAGTGATCTGTGCCTTGTGTTATGGTCATGTGTTCTGTTGAGGTTGGCAAGGAGATGTTTGAGGGGAGGTTTAATATCAGAGTTCAGTGTTCTATGTATGTATGTAATAGGTGCAGTAATAAGTATGGATGTTTTGTATGGTGAGTAGGTTTAGTGTTTTGAATACTGGTGGAGTGTGCTGCCTGTAGTGGGAATTTATCATCATTCTGACTGCAGCCTTTTGTTGGGTAATTAGTGGTCTGAGATGGTTACTTGTTGTTGAGCCCCATGCACAAATTCCATAGGTGAGATAGGGGTAAATAAGAGAGTGATATAGGGCCAGGAGGGCTGACTGTGGAGCATAGTACCGTATCTTCAATAGTATGCCTACAGTCTTGGAAATTTTCTTAGAACTTTGTTGTATATGTGTATGAAATTTGAGTCTATTATCAAGGTGGATTCCTAAGAATTTTCCCTCTGTTAGCTTTGTGATAGGTGATCCGTTTATCATTATGTTAAGAGGGACATCTGTAGCTCTGTTACCAAACTGAATGAAGTAGGTTTTGTCAATGTTTAGTGTAAGTTTGTTAGTCCTCATCCAGGTAGATATTTTCTGTAATTCGGTATTTACAGTATTGGCTAGCGTGACTGGGCTCGGGTGAGAGAAGACGTATGCAGTGTCATCTGCAAATAGTGTGGGTTTGAGTAATTGCGAAGCATTTGGTAAGTCATTTACGTATAAGAGAAAGAGAAGAGGGCCAAGGACACTTCCCTGTGGTACACCAACTGTAATTGGTTGTGCAGAAGAGTTTGCCCCATTTGCGTACACATATTGGCTTCTGTTGTTGAGGTATGACTTGAGGTAGTTGAGGGAGTGCCCTCTTATACCATAGTGTGACAATTTTATGTGGAGCAAGTCATGGTCAACTGTATCAAAAGCTTTACGTAAGTCAATGAAGATCCCCAGTGGGACTTCTTTTTTCTCTATTGCAGTGTATATATGTTCTAGCATGTGTATAATAGCATCATTAGTATTTTTATTAGGCCTGAATCCAAACTGGCAGGGGTTGAGTATGTTTTGGGAGATGAGGTAGGAGTAGATTTGTTTATGAATTAATTTTTCGAAGATTTTTGAGAGAGGGTGTAAGTTGGATATTGGCCTATAGTTATTCAACTCTGTTTGGTCTCCTCCTTTATGGATTGGGGTGACCCTTGTTATTTTGAGAACTGTAGGGAAGGTGGAGGATTCAATGGATTTGTTAACCCTTTCAGGGTCCGTCCCGTAGATCTACGGCTTTACGTTCAGGGTCCAAACCGTAGATCTACGCCATGAGCTCAGCTCACTCTGATAAACTGTGAGTGGTACATTTGGGCCTAGATATGAGAGAATACATCTATGTGGTATGTGTGCACCACATAAAACAGATCCTGCAGCACACTGTGTATAATGAGAGAAAAAAATGAAATCATGATTTTTCGATTAAAACAGCAATTTTGCAGTGTTTTTTCGTATGTTTTTTATAGTTGTATTTGCGATTTCTTGGTCTCATTTGATAGAATGGAAGACATATTACAGAAATAGAGATGATTTTGATTGGTTTTAGCACTGGAAATGGCTTGAAACTGAGCTCAAAGTAGCAGAAATGTTAAATTTTTGCCGATATTCAAGAGTAAACAAACGACCTCACACGTCTAATACACGTCAGCTGGTGGGTCTAATATACATTCACAAATATGGTGATGATATTTATACAATTATTACAGTATTGCATAACAGTAAATCTTCTATTTTTTGGTGTGAATAAAAATTCATTATGTGAATAAAAAATCAAAATGGAATTTATTTGTAAAGCCTCAAAACATAACTAATGAACAGAGGAAATGTTAGTTTAGTGCCAGGAATGCCTACATTGTTCATTCTGGACACTATTTTGAAATTGGAATATTTTGAACTTTGTGTTAAATTGGCCAAATTAACAATTTCCGATCACTTTATTTTGTAGTTGAAACAGTTGACTTGGCGATTTCTTGTGCTCAATCGATAGAATAGAAGTAATACTAGTGAAATAGCTAAGAATTTGGTTGATTGGAATAATGTAATTGGCCTAAAATGGGAGTCAAAGTCGGCAAAATCGCCGATTCGTAAATATCGCTGACACATCAAAATTCGCAAGAGCATAATTTCGCCAATTTTCCACCAAATTTCGTACTTTTTGTTTTATTACCTTCACAAAAAGATTCTCTACGATTTCATAAGAAAAAATAACAAATTTTTTTTTTGAAAATTCTTGGACATTGGTGCGTGACTCCAGATTTGGGCCTTGGACCCTGAAAGGGTTAAAGAGTGTTGCAATGATTGGTGATAGCACTTGTGACACTTTTTTGTATATAAAGGGTGGTAAGGTATTTAAATCTCCTGCCTTGGTTTTTAGTGTGTTGATAATAAGGGAGACTTCGTATGGGTTAGTCGGAGCTAGGAACAGTGTGTTCGGGTAGTTGCCAGTGAGGTAGTCATTTGGTGGGGTATCTGAGCTTGGGATTTTATTGGCAAGGTTTTGTCCTATAGTGGAGAAGAAATCATTGAGTCTGTTTGCTGTTTCTGTTGGTGGGAGTTGGGGTTCATCTGATTTTGCTAATTTTATTTTGCTATTTCGTGACATCTTTTTTGTTCCTAGAATTTCTGATAGGGTTTTCCAGGTCTTTTTTATATCACCTCGTAAGTTGGATAATCTGTTCTCATAATACAATTTTTTTGCCCTTCTTATCAGGCTGGTTAGGATTGACGAGTAACGTTTTGTTTGGTCTCTGGTTATGTGACCCATTCTGTACTGTTTTTCATATAGGTGCTTTGTATTTATGGATCTGAGAATGCTGGGTGTTAGCCAGGGACTGTTCAGTCTCTTAGCTGTCATCTGTTTAGTTTTTTTAGGGCAGTGCTTGTTATAGAGGTATTGGGTCTTTTTTAGAAAATGATTAATACATTCGTCAATATCTGTATAGATTTCTAGCTCAGTGTGCCAGTCAATGTTTGTTACTGCTGTTGTGAAGTTATTAATGGCTGCCTCATTGTGAAGTCTGAAGGTGACTTTAGTAGTGTCTTGGGGTAATTTACCAAGAGTTGTTATGAGGAAAGTAGGGTAGTGGTCTGTGGTATTATCTGTAATTATGCCTGATTTTAAAGGGGATATGGTGTTGGTCCAGATGTGGTCAAGTAGGGAAACACAAGTCTCTGTAACTCTTGTAGGTTTTGTTACTGTTGGTAGCAACATGCAGTTACTCATTGTGTTTGTGAATTCAGTAACGTGTGGGTCCTGGTCTTGCAGGAGATTTACATTGAAGTCACCTGAGAGTAGTAAGTGATCTCACTCATGTATTTTTTTTATTTTATTATCACACTGGCCGATTCCCACCAAGGCAGGGTGGCCCGAAAAAGAAAAACTTTCATCATTTACTCCATCACTGTCTTGCCGGAAGGGTGCTTTACACTACAGTTTTTAAACTGCAACATTAACACCCCTTCTTCAGAGTGCAGGCACTGTACTTCCCATCTCCAGGACTCAAGTCCGGCCTGCCAGTTTCCCTGAACCCCTTCATAAATGTTACTTTGCTCACACTCCAACAGCACGTCAAGTATTAAAAACCATTTGTCTCCATTCACTCCTATCAAACACGCTCACGCATGCCTGCTGGAAGTCCAAGCCCCTCGCACACAAAACCTCCTTTACCCCCTCCCTCCAACCTTTCCTAGGCTGACCCCTACCCCGCCTTCCTTCCACTACAGACTGATACACTCTTGAAGTCACTCTGTTTCGCTCCATTCTCTCTACATGTCCGAACCACCTCAACAACCCTTCCTCAGCCCTTTGGACAACAGTTTTAGTAATCCCGCACCTCCTCCTAACTTCCAAACTACGAATTCTCTGCATTATATTCACACCACACATTGCCCTCAGACATGACATCTCCACTGCCTCCAGGCTTCTCCTTGCTGCAACATTCATCACCCATGCTTCACACCCATATAAGAGCGTTGGTAAAACTATACTCTCATACATTCCCCTCTTTGCCTCCAAGGACAAAGTTCTTTGTCTCCACAGACTCCTAAGTGCACCACTCACCCTTTTCCCCTCATCAATTCTATGATTCACCTCATCTTTCATAGACCCATCCGCTGACACGTCCACTCCCAAATACAGTGGACCCCCGGTTAACGATTTTAATCCGTGCAAGAGGGGTAATTGTTATGCGAAATAATCGTTATGTGAATGAATTTTCCCCATAAGAAATAATGGAAATAAAATTAATCCGTGCAAGACACCCAAAAGTATGAAAAGAAATTTTTTTTACCACATGAAATGTTAATTTTAATACACACAAACTGAAAAAGGCATGCACACTTACATGACACTTACTTTTATTGAAGATCTGGTGATGATTGATGGGATGGGAGGAGGGGAGAGCATTATCTTCTTACTGTTTAGAAGGGGAATCCCCTTCCATTAGGACTTGAGGTAGCAAGTCCTTTTCTGGGGTTACTTCCCTTCTTCTTTTAATGCCACTAGGGCCAGCTTCAGAGTCACTGGACTTCTTTCGCACAAGATATCTGTCCATAGTGGCCTGTACCTCTCGTTCCTTTATGACTTCCCTAAAGTGTTTCACAACATTGTCAGTGTACAGGTTGCCAACACGGCTTGCAATAGCTGTGTGAGGGTGATTTTCATCCATGAAGGTTTGCACTTCAAGCCACTTTGCACAGATTTCCTTTATCTTTATAGTAGGCAACTTCTTCAATTTCTCTCTCCCCTCCTCTGAACCAGTTTCCCCAGGTCTGGCCTCTTGCTCTTGAAGTTGATCTATCAGCTCATCAGTGGTTAGTTCTTCATTGTCCTCCTCCACCAACTCTTCCACATCCTCCCCACTAACCTCCAACCCCAAGGACTTTCCCAATGCCACAATGGATTCCTCAACTGGCATAATCATCTCAGGGTTAGCCTCAAACCCTTCAAAATCCCTTTTGTCTACACATTCTGGCCACAGTTTCTTCCAAGCAGAGTTCAAGGTCCTCTTAGTCACTTCCTCCCAAGCCTTACCTATAAGGTTTACACAATTGAGGATATTAAAGTGATCTCTCCAAAACTCTCTTAGAGTCAGTTGAGTTTCTGAGGTCATTACAAAGCACCTTTCAAACAGAGCTTTTGTGTACAGTTTCTTGAAGTTGGAAATAACCTGCTGGTCCATGGGCTGCAGGAGAGGAGTGGTATTAGGAGGCAAAAACTTCACCTTAATGAAGCTCATGTCCCCATAAAGTCGCTCTGCCACGTCTGTAGGATGACCAGGGGCATTGTCTAACACCAGGAGGCACTTAAGTTCTAATTTCTTTTCAGTTAGGTAATCTTTCACATTGGGGGCAAATGCATGGTGTAACCAGTTATAGAAAAATTCCCTAGTGACCCATGCCTTACTGTTTGCCCTCCACAGCACACACAAATTATCCTTGAGGACATTCTTTTGCCTGAACGCTCTGGGAGTTTCAGAGTGATACACTAATAAAGGCTTCACTTTGCAATCACCAGTAGCATTGGCACACATGAGAAGAGTAAGCCTGTCTTTCATAGGCTTATGTCCTGGGAGTGCCTTTTCCTCCTGAGTAATGTAGGTCCTGCTTGGCATTTTCTTCCAGAACAGGCCTGTTTCATCACAATTAAACACTTGTTCAGGTTTCAGTCCTTCAGTTTCTATGTACTCCTTGAATTCCTGCACATATTTTTCAGCCGCTTTGTGGTCCGAACTGGCAGCCTCACCATGCCTTATCACACTATGGATGCCACTACGCTTCTTAAATCTCTCAAACCAACCTTTGCTGGCCTTAAATTCACTCACATCATCACTAGTTGCAGGCATTTTTTTAATTAAATCCTCATGCAACTTCCTAGCCTTTTCACATATGATCGCTTGAGAGACGCTATCTCCTGCTAGCTGTTTTTCATTTATCCACACCAATAAGAGTCTCTCAACATCTTCCATCACTTGCGATCTTTGTTTCGAAAACACAGTTAAACCTTTGGCAAGAACAGCTTCCTTGATTGTCTTTTTGGTGCCCACAATAGTAGCGATGGTTGATTGGGGTTTCTTGTACAACTTGACTAGGTCGGCGATACGCACTCCACTTTCATACTTATCAATGATCTCTTTCTTCATTTCAATGGGAATTCTCACCCTTATTGGTGTAGGGTTGGCACTAGAAGCTTTCTTGGGGCCCATGGTCACTTACTTTCCAGAAACAGCACCGAAAACACTGTAATAATACGAAATATTCCGAGTGTATGCTTGGATGTTACCGCGGAGGCTGGCTGGTAAACAACGGCACGGGCGGCACATGTGAGGCTGGCTGAGGGCGCACATTGGACGCGTCTCGGACGAAAATCGGTGAGCGGGTTTTTAATCGGTATGCGCGGCAAAAATTTTGCGATTAAAGTAAGCGGTATGCGAAATAATCGCTATGTGATGCCATCGTTATGCGGGGGTCCACTGTATCTGAATACATTCACCTCCTCCATACTCTCTCCCTCCAATCTGATATCCAATCTTTCATCACCTAATCTTTTTGTTATCCTCATAACCTTACTCTTTCCTGTATTCACTTTTAATTTTCTTCTTTTGCACACCCTACCAAATTCATCCACCAATCTCTGCAACTTCTCTTCAGAATCTCCCAAGAGCACAGTGTCATCAGCAAAGAGCAACTGTGACAACTCCCACTTTATGTGTGATTCTTTATCTTTTAACTCCACGCCTCTTGCCAAGACCCTCACATTTACTTCTCTTACAACCCCATCTATAAATATATTAAACAACCATGGTGACATCACACATCCATGTCTAAGGCCTACTTTTACTGGGAAATAATTTCTCTCTTTCCTACATACTCTAACTTGAGCCTCACTATCCTCGTAAAAACTCTTCACTGCTTTCAGTAACCTACCTCCTACACCATACACCTGCAACATCTGCCACATTGCCTCCCTATCCACCCTGTCATACGCCTTTTCCAAATCCATAAATGCCACAAAGACCTCTTTAGCCTTATCTAAATACTGTTCACTTATATGTTTCACTGTAAACACCTGGTCCACACACCCCCTACCTTTCCTAAAGCCTCCTTGTTCATCTGCTATCCTATTCTCCGTCTTACTCTTAATTCTTTCAATAATAACTGTACCATACACTTTACCAGGTACACTCGACAGACTAATCCCCCTATAATTTTTGTACTCTCTTTTGTCCCCTTTGCCTTTATACAAAGGAACTATGCACGCTCTCTGCCAATCCCTAGGTACCTTACCCTCTTCCATACATTTATTAAATAATTGCACCAACCACTCCAAAACTATATCCCCACCTGCTTTTAACATTTCTATCTTTATTCCATCAATCCCAGCTGCCTTACTCCCTTTCATTCTACCTACTGCCTCACGAACTTCCCCCACACTCACTACTGGCTCTTCCTCACTCCTACAAGATGTTATTCCTCCTTGCCCTATACACGAAATCACAGCTTCCCTATCTTCATCAACATTTAACAATTCCTCAAAATATTCCCTCCATCTTCCCAATACCTCTAACTCTTCATTTAATAACTCCTCTCCTATTTTTAACTGACAAATCCATTTGTTCTCTAGGCTTCCTTAACTTGTTAATCTCACTCCAAAACTTTTTCTTATTTTCAACAAAATTTGTTGATAACATCTCACCCACTCTCTCATTTGCTCTCTTTTTACATTGCTTCACCACTCTCTTAACCTCTCTCTTTTTCTCCATATACTCTTCCCTCCTTGCATCGCTTCTACTTTGTAAAAACTTCTCATATGCTAAATTTGAAACTACCCGTTGTTTTAGCTTCGATCACCCTACTAGGCAGACCGTTCCACTCATCAACTACCCCTATTACGAATGTTCATTTATACATTTTATTAGTGCTTTACATTTATTTGGCATTCTTTTCTGCTTGTAAATCTATATTTATGCGAGGGAAGTGACCCCTGAAGTGACCTAGAGTCCTTATGCAGGGGAATTCCCCTTCCAAACAATAACCTCTCTTCCCTGTCTCCTCCTCCCTGTCTTCCATTCATCAACAACAGCCTTCAATAAAGGTAACTGTCATGTTGAATGTTCATTCTTTTGTGCATGTAAATCTATCTTTTAGGTAAAAAAAAAAATTGTTGTTGATACTTCTGGGTGTCTGGAACGAATTAATTGGATTTACATTATTTCTTATGGGGAAAATTGATTCGAAAATCGTCAATTTTGATAATAGTCCCACTTCCAGGAACGGATTAAGGACGATAATTGAGGGACCACTGTACATCTCATCCTGCTCAGAAATGAACCCAGGTTCTTCATTTGTGAGCTGAAGGTGCTATGGGCCATCTTTAAAAAATCAAGAGATAGGTCAAAAAGTTTGTGCTTAAAGTTTTGAACCTTCTGTTTTTTTTATTTGATGCTGGTGAAGGGCTTTTGATAAAAAAAAAAATTGGAGGTACCCTCCATTTTCTTGGCTCAAATCTGATTCCCTCTCATTCCCTCATTCCTCTCAGTTTTTATGCAAAGCTATTTATGAATGTGTACACTGTTCTTCATAGGTTGGTGGATGCCCGTTGTGTAGTGAGCCCAGAGGCTGGTGACCTCAGCAACCCTCCAAAGAAGTTCAGGGGTAAGTTGCAATCTTGTTTCCAAGTATATATACAGTATATTCAGCCTGATAGTTTTAAGTTACATTGAAGGGACATTAATCAGTTGCCATGGGTAGCAGATTAGGTAATAGGATATTAACAGGAAAGTCCTTTATTTATATAACAGGAGGGCCCTACTTATACAGCAGGTTAGGTTCCAGGCTACTGCTATAAAGTGAAAATCACTGTAAAGTGAATCTTAGCCTTTTTTTACTCTCAGATGCATATAAAAACCAGTTAACATGATACACTATCATATATGTATTAAGTGAGCAATATAGCTAGGCCTAAAAAAAAAATGCATGTACAGTACACATATTATTTAAAATATTTTTGTCCTTGCCTTATAGTAAGTAATGAATATATTTATTGTAGGAAGTCTGAATAAATGAAAAATGGTTATATTTGAAAGCCACCATTTTAGCAAAATGCTGTAAAGCAAATGTTTTCTATTGTGATAGTTTTACAAAACATAGGTAATTATACATTAATTGGCAAAGGATTGTGTTTAGCTCCAGGTGTTGGTATTAACTAAGGTTTCATTTTGTTTGTCAGATTGCTTGTTCAGCATCTGCCCCAGCAACCGGTATTCAGCCCAGAAACAGTTCTGGAAAGCAGCAAAACAGAGTGGCACCTCGAGCACTGATCCCAGTTTGTTGAGCCGCCTCCATGTGAGTATCCATTATACCCTTCCCCCTCCCCTGTGTTATTTCACATGTACAGTGCTTTCACATTTTTTCCTATTAACTATTGTTTGTTGAAATGCTGATCCTTCTCATTTTTCATTTTTCTTGACTGTCCTTCATGCGATGTATAGTAGGGCCCCACCTATATGACAGGTTAGGGTCCGGGCTACCGCTGGAAAGCGGACATTGCCGGAAAGCAGAACACCATTTTTTACACTTATAAATGCCAGATAACAAATTTACACCAACATATATTAAGTTAGCAATAGAACTAGGCATTAAAAACAATGAAAAGCAAAATATGCACACAGTACACTCATTACTTACCTTAAAATATTTGTAGTCTTAATCTAAGGTGAGAGGTGAGTAGTATTTATTTGTAGGAAGTCAGATGTGGGAGGTATGGTAGCCCGCCAGGCCAACCCACCCAACCCACATATAATATACTGCGACATTTAAAGCGCTCCAAAGCGATAAAATGCATATACAGTACATTCATTATGTACCTTAAAATATTTGTAGTCTTACTGTAGGGTAAGAGAGGAGCAGTATTTATTTGTAGAAGTCAGGTGTGGGAGGTATGGTAGCCAGCAAGGCCACCCCACCCACACATAATATACTATGACATTTAAAGCGCTCTAGAGCAATAAAATGCATATACAGTACACTCATTACTTGCCTTAAAATATTTGTAGTCTTAACCCTTTGACTGTTTTGGTTGTATATACAGTGGTCCCCCGCTTTTCGTAGTTCCCGGCAATCGTAAAATTCGCCAATCATAGGGGTATTTTCGTATAAACATGGACTCGCTTTTCATAGGTTGACTCGCGAGTCGTAGTTCGTCCGGGACACGTACACACGGCGTAGGCCAGGGCGGCAGCCAGTCTGGCATTGTTTACCAGTGAGCGAAGGTCCCCTCGCATGCTCCAGCGGAATATTTCATAATATTCCATTTATTTTAGTGCTTGCAAGTACAGTGGACCCCCGCATACCGATTTTAATCCGTGCAAGAGGGCTCATTGGTATGCGAATGAATTTTCCCCATAAGAAATAATGGAAATCAAATTAATCCGTGCAAGACACCCAAAAGTATGAAAAAAAAATTTGACCACATGAAATATACATTTTCCTACACACAAAGAGAAGGATACATGCACAATAGTAGAGTAGTACATGCACAGTATATAGTGTGCATGTACTAGTCTACTAAATGAAGAATAAATGACACTTACCTTTATTGAAGATGCAGCAATGACTGATGAGACACTGTGTCCTGGGAGTGCGTTTTCCTCCTGAGTACTCTAGTTCCTGTTTGGCATTTTCTTCCAGAACAGGCCTTATCACACTGTGTATGTCACTACGATTCTTAAATCTCTCAAACCAACCTTTGCTGGCTTTAAATTCACCAATATGAGCACTAGTTCCAGGCATTTTTCCCTGTTCACCTGGGTGTTAGTCGACTGGTGTGGGTTGCATCCTGGGAGACAAGATTAAGGACCCCAATGGAAATAAGTTAGACAGTCTTCGATGACACTGACTTTTTTGGGTTATCCTGGGTGGCAAATCCTCTGGGGTTAATTGTTTCTTGGTATATTCTCAATAAGCCACACCAACAACAGTGCTACAGCAGCAGCAGACGATGCTACAGCAGCAGCAGACGATGCTACAGCAGCAGCAGCAGCAGCAGCTGACAGTGCAGCAGCAGCAGCAGCTGTACCACCAATAGTAGCGATGGTTGATTGGGGTTCATTATACAACCTGGCCAGCTCGGAGACACGCACTCCACTTTCATACTTATCAATGATCTTTTTCTTCATCTCTATAGTAATTCTCACCCTTATTGCTGTAGGGTTGGCACTAGAAGCTTTCTTGGGGCCCATTGTCACTTATTTTCCAGATAAAATCACCAAAAACACTGTAATAATACGAAATGTTACGATTGTATGCTTGGATGCTACCGCGGAGGCTGGCTGGTAAACAATGCCACTGGCGGAACATGTGAGGCTGGCTAAGGCGCACATTGGACGTGTCTCGGACGAACAGCGGTGAGCGGGTTTTTGAGCGGTATGTGAGGCAAAATTTTTGCGATTAAAGTGAGCGGTATGCGGAATAAACGGTATGTGATGCCTACGGTATGCGGGAGTCCACTGTACTAAATAAGCTACCATGGCTCCAAAGAAAGCTCCTAGTGCCAAGCCTGTGGTAAAGAAGGTGAGAAATACGATTGAATTTAAGAAAACCATCATTGAACAATATGAAAGTGGTACAAGTGTGGCCGAACTGTCCAGGATGTATAAGAAACCCTACACAACCTTATGTTCCATAGTGGCCAAGAAAAATGAAATAAAGGATGCTGTTGTTGCAAAGGGAGTAACTATGCTGACAAAAATTAGATCACCAGTACTGGAAGAGGTTGAGAAGTTATTATTGGTGTGGATAAATGAGAAACAATTAGCAGGAGATACTCTTATGACTTCGTTTATTTGTGAAAAGGCTAGGCAGTTGCATGAAGATTTGGTAAAGAAATTGCCTGCAAATAGTGGTGAAGTGAGTGGATTTAAGGCCAGCAAAGGCTGGTTTGAGAGATTTAAGAACCGTACTGGCATACACAGTGTGGTAAGGCATGGTGAGGCTGCCAGTTCGGACCACAAGGCGGCTGAAAAATATGCGCATGAATTCCAGGAGTACATAAACAGTGAAGGACTGAAACCTGAACAAGTGTTCAGTTGTGATGAAACAGGCCTCTTTTGGAAGAAAATGCCAAAGAGGACCTTCATTACACAAGAGGAAAAGGCAGTGCCAGGACATAAGCCTATGAAAGACAGGCTGATGCTAATGTTCTGCGCTAATGCTAGTGGGGATTTCAAAGTGAAGCCATTACTAGTGTACCATTCTGAAAATCCCAGAGTGTTCAGGAAAAACAATGTTATGAAGAGTAAATTGTGTGTGTTTTGGAAATCTAATAGTAAGGCATGGGTCACGAGGGAAATTTTCGTCGAGTGGTTCAATGAAGTGTTTGGCCCTAGTGTGAAGGAATATCTCCTGGAAAAGAAATTGGATCTCAAGTGCATGCTAGTAATGGACAGTGCACCTGCTCATCCTCCAAACTTGGATGACCCAATTTTCGAGGAGTTTGGGTTCATCACAGTAAAGTTCTTGCCCCCAAATACCACTCCTCTCCTCCAACCCATGGACCAGCAGGTTATTGCAAACTTTAAAAAAAACTACACAAAAGCAATGTTTCACAGGTGCTTGATTGTGACCACAGACACTCACTTGACCCTAAGGGAATTTTGGAGAGAACACTTCAGCATCCTCCACTGCATAACCCTTATAGGTATGGCTTGGGAGGGAGTGACTATCAGGACTTTGAGAAAAATTGTGGCCAGATTGTGTCGACAAGAAGGATTTTGAAGGATTTGGGACTGACCCTAATGAGCCTATGTCTGTTGTAAAATCAATTGTGGCACTGGGGAGTTCCATGGGGTTGGATGTGAGTTTGGAGGATGTGGAAGAATTGGTGGAAGACCACAATGAAGAGCTCACCACTGAGGAGCTGCAAGAGCTTCAGCAGGAAGAGCAACAGATCGCAGCTCAGAATCTTGCTGCAGAGGAGGAGGAAGAGCGATGGAAGAAGGTGCCTTCTTCAGAAATTAAAGAGATTTTTACTATGTGGGGTAAGATGGAAAGCTTTATGGAGAAACATCACCCTAACAAGGTTGTTGCAAGCCAGGTTGGCAACATGTTCAGTGACAAAGTCTTGGGCCATTTTAGGGAAGTGTTAAAGAGACGCCAGAAACAGAGCTCTCTCCACAGTTATTTTGTGAGACAGGACTCCAGTGACACTCAAGGTGGTCCTAGTGGCATTAAGAAACAGAGAAGAGAAGCAACCCCAGAAAAGCAAATGGTACCTGAGGTGTTGATGGAAGGGGATTCCCCTTCCAAACTATAAACAATCCACTCTCTCTCCTCCTCCAGTCTCCCATACACTAAGAAGAATCTCCAATAAAGGTAAGTGTTATGCTGTTAATGTTTCATTCATCATTTCCCATTGTATTGTTTATGTACTACATGTATATTTCATGTAAAAATTTTTTTTGTTTTAATACTTCTGGGTGTCAGGAATGGATTAATTGTATTTACATTATTTCTTATGGGGAAAATTGATTCGTAAATCGTAAATTTCGTTTATAGTAACGGCTCCAGGAACGGATTAATTACGAACAACGAGGGACCACTGTATATGTCTTATGAGCCAATGTGTTTGACGTATATACGTATACTCAAAAATTCTAGCAGCTTCAAATCAAGCAGGAGAAAGCTGGTAGGCCCACATGTGAGAGAATGGGTCTTTGTGGTCAGTGTGCGCAGTATAAAAAAGATACTGCAGTACACAGTGCATAATGAGAAAAAAAACTCAGACCGTGTTTTTTGGATTAAAACGTCGACTTTGAGGTGTATTTTTGTATAGTATTTATGGTTGTATTCTTGTTTTCTTGGTCTCATTTGATAGAATGGAAAACATATTATAGAAATAGAAGTGATTTTGATTGGTTTTACTATGAAAAGGATCTAGAAATGGAGTTCAAAGTAGCAGAAATGTTTGATTTTTGCCGATGTTCAAGGGTAAACAAATGACGTCATTGTACAATAAATGTCCTGCTAGCCATTCTAATACGCAGTCACGACTGGGTTGACGTTATTTATACAATTATTACAATATTGCAGTAGTCTGCATAACAGTAAATCTTCTATTTTTTGTGTGAATAAAAATTCAAAATAGAAAGCAAGAGTATTATAACAGGGGCCTGGAGACGTGACTGATGAACAGAGAAAATGTTGTTTTAGTGCCAGGAATGTCTGCATTTGTCATTCTGGACCCTGTTTTGATATTAACATATTTTTTAATTTGCATGAAATTGGCCAAATTGCCAATTTCTGACCACTATTGGGTAGTTGTAATCGGTAAATGGGTGGTTTCTTGTACTCAGTCGATAGAACAAATGGAGTTATAAAGAAATAGCTATGAGTTTGGTCGACTGGAACAATGGAATTGGCCAAAAATAGGGCTCAAAGTGGGCGAAATCGCCGGTGCGTAAATGTCGCTAACTTCGCGAGAGCATAATTCCGTAAGTATTCCATCAAATTTCATACTTTTGGTGTCGTTATCATCGGTAAAAAAATCACTTTCATTTTATAAGAAAAAATAATTTGTTTTTTTAAATATTTTGCGACACTAAGAGACACTTCAGGATTTGGGGTTGTGACAGTCAAAGGGTTAATGTAGGGGGAAAGGTGAGTAAACAAGGTAAAACGAATAAATGACAGAGAGAACGAGTAAATGAGAGAGGAGAAAGAGACGTGGAGCTATGTAAACAGGCAGACAAATGCGTCTGGTTTTGGTCCATACATGTAACATCTTATATTTATGTTAATTTATTCTACTGTGGGGTGTATTTATCATGTTTATGTTATGTAGCATGTTTATTATAGAATTTTGAAAAAAATATCATAGATGGATTAATGAAAATGTTTATATTAATGTAATATACAATATTTAACCCTTCAACTGTCCAAACGTAGATCTATGTTTTTTCAACATTTGAAAGCATGTAAAAAAAAGTAGATTTTTTTTTTTTTACATTTGAAAATGTAAAAAAGCTTTGATCTACGTTTTTTTTTTTGTTATATTTGAAAATATGTAAAAAAAACGTAGATCTACTTTTGGAGCACTACGCATGTGAACGTAGATCTGCTTGGACAGTTTAAGGGTTAATGTGCCTCAGAGTGATTATTATTGTGTGTTATTACAGTGGAACCCCGCATACCGTCGCCATCACATAACGTACAATCCGCATACCGCTCGCTTTTATCGCAAAAATTTTGCCTCGCATACCGCTCAAAAACCCGCTCACCGCTCTTCGTCCGAGACGCGTCCAATGTGCGCCCTTAGCCAGCCTCACATGTGCCGCTGGTGGCATTGTTTACCAGCCTGCCTCCACGGTAACATCCAAGCATACAATCGGAACATTTCATATTATTACAGTGTTTTTGGTGATTTTATCAGCCAAATAAGTGACCATGGGCCCCAAGAAAGCTTCTAGTGCCAACCCTACAGCAATAAGGGTGAGGATTACAATAGAGATGAAGAAAGAGATCATTGATAAGTAAGAAAGTGGAGTGCGTGTCGCCGACCTGGCCAGGTTGTACAAGAATCCCAAATCAACCATCGCTACTATTGTGGGCAACAGAAAGGCAATCAAGGAAGCTGTTCTTGCCAAAGGTTTAACTGTGTTTTCGAAACAGAGATCGCAAGTGATGGAAGATGTTGAGAGACTCTTATTGGTGTGGATAAATGAAAAACAGCTAGCAGGAGATAGCGTTTCTCAAGCGATCATAAGCGAAAAGGCTAGGAAGTTGCATGAGGATTTAATTAAAAAAATGCCTGCAACTAGTGATGATGTGAGTGAATTTAAGGCCAGCAAAGGTAGTGTGATAAGGCATGGTGAGGCTGCCAGTTCGGACCACAAAGCAGCTGAAAAATATGTGCAGGAATTCAAGGAGTACATAGACAGTGAAGGACTGAAACCTGAACAAGTGTTTAATTGTGATGAAACAGGCCTGTTTTGGAAGAAAATGCCAAGCAGGACCTACATTACTGAGGAGGAAAAGGCACTCCCAGGACATAAGCCTATGAAAGACAGGCTTACTCTTCTCATGTGTGCCAATGCTACTGGTGATTGCAAAGTGAAGCCTTTATTAGTGTATCACTCTGAAACTCCCAGACCGTTCAGGCAAAAGAATGTCCTCAAGGAGAATTTGTGTGTGCTGTGGAGGGCAAACAGTAAGGCATGGATCACTAGGGACTTTTTCTATAACTGGTTACACCATGCATTTGCCCCCAATGTGAAAGATTACCTAACTGAAAAGAAATTAGAACTTAAGTGCCTCCTGGTGTTAGACAATGCCCCTGGTCATCCTACAGACGTGGCAGAGCGACTTTATGGGGACATGAAATTCATTAAGGTGAAGTTTTTGCCTCCTAATACCACTCCTCTCCTGCAGCCCATGGACCAGCAGGTTATTGCAAACTTCAAAAAACTGTACACAAAAGCTATGTTTGAAAGGTGCTTTGTAGTGACCTCAGAAACTCAACTGACTCTAAGAGAGTTTTGGAGAGAGCACTTTAATATCCTCAATTGTGTAAACCTTATAGGTAAGGCTTGGAAGGGAGTGACTAAGAAGACCTTGAACTCTGCTTGGAAGAAACTGTGGCCAGAATGTGTAGACCAAAGGGATTTTGAAGGGTTTGAGGCTAACCCTGAGAGGATTATGCCAGTTGAGGAATCCATTGTGGCATTGGGAAAGTCCTTGGGGTTGGAGGTTAGTGGGGAGGATGTGGAAGAGTTGGTGGAGGAGGACAATGAAGAACTAACCACTGATGAGCTGATAGATCAACTTCAACAGCAAGAGGCCAGACCTGAGGAAACTGGTTCAGAGGAGGGGAGAGAGAAATTGAAGAAGTTGCCTACTACAAAGATTAAGGAAATCTGTGCAAAGTGGCTTGAAGTGCAAACCTTCATGGATGAAAATCACCCTCACACAGCTATTGCAAGCCGTGTTGGCAACCTGTACACTGACAATGTTGTGAAACACTTTAGGGAAGTCATAAAGGAACGAGAGGTACAGGCCACTATGGACAGATATGTTGTGCGAAAGAAGTCCAGTGACTCTGAAGCTGGTCCTAGTGGCATTAAAAGAAGAAGGGAAGTAACCCCAGAAAAGGACTTGACACCTCAAGTCTTAATGGAAGGGGATTCCCCTTCTAAACACTAACACTCTCTCTCCCCTCCTCCCATCCCATCAATCATCACCAGATCTTCAATAAAAGTAAGTGTCATGTAATTGTGCATGCCTTTTTCAGTTTGTGTGTATTAAAACTAACATTTCATGTAGTAAAATTTTTTTTTTCATACTTTTGGGTGTCTTGCACGGATTAATTTGATTTCCATTATTTCTTATGGGGAAAATTCATTCGCATACCGAACATTTCGCATAACAATCAGCCCTCTTGCACGGATTAAAGTCGCTATGCGGGGGTCCACTGTATTATTATTATTATTAATATGATGTCCTCAAGACTAGTAAGACACTCTTAGTGATTTTAATGTGTACCTGCATGCCAGTACAGTGTGTAAATTTATTTAGGTGCAGGTACACATAATTGAAATGCAATTAATCCGTTCCGGCTCTCTGGAGGCACAACAAGATACAGTATGTACTTCAGTATTTCGCTAATATCATCTATATAGCTTATTTATCTATCACAATTCATCTAACATGACATAATAAGCAATATAAATAACATAGAAACCTGATATATACTCTAGAATGAATAAAATGTCATTACGTACGTGGCTACGTAGTGGTATCTGCAGCGTCGGCGGTGGACGAGAGTTTGTTTGGAGACAGGACAAAATACTCCTTGAATATTTCTCTAATATCAACTCCATGGCTTATTTATCTATCACAATTCATCCAATATGACAAAATAAACAATATAAATAACATAGAAACCTGATATATACATACTCTAGGATGAATAAAATATGTCATTATGTGACAAGTGGAGGCAGCCACAACCGCTCCCGCATTGTTGTGGTAATCACTGCCATCTAGTGATGGCCTTTCGAAGCCATCTATTATTATAATTATTATATAGTACATTATTATTATACATGTATTGTTATTATATGTTTTATATTATTATTATTATTATTATTGAACTATTATTATTTTATTTATTTTTTATTATCACACCGGCCGATTCCCACCAAGGCAGGGTGGCCCGAAAAAGAAAAACTTTCACCATCATTCACTCCATCACTGTCTTGCCAGAAGGGTGCTTTACACTACAGTTTTTAAACTGCAACATTAACACCCCTCCTTCAGAGTGCAGGCACTGTACTTCCCATCTCCAGGACTCAAGTCCGGCCTGCCGGTTTCCCTGAATCCCTTCATAAATGTTACTTTGCTCACACTCCAACAGCACGTCAAGTATTAAAAACCATTTGTCTCCATTCACTCCTATCAAACACGCTCACGCATGCCTGCTGGAAGTCCAAGCCCCTCGCACACAAAACCTCCTTTACCCCCTCCCTCCAACCCTTCCTAGGCCGACCCCTACCCCGCCTTCCTTCCACTACAGACTGATACACTCTTGAAGTCATTCTGTTTCGCTCCATTCTCTCTACATGTCCGAACCACCTCAACAACCCTTCCTCAGCCCTCTGGACAACAGTTTTGGTAATCCCGCACCTCCTCCTAACTTCCAAACTACGAATTCTCTGCATTATATTCACACCACACATTGCCCTCAGACATGACATCTCCACTGCCTCCAGCCTTCTCCTCGCTGCAACATTCATCACCCACGCTTCACACCCATATAAGAGCGTTGGTAAAACTATACTCTCATACATTCCCCTCTTTGCCTCCAAGGACAAAGTTCTTTGTCTCCACAGACTCCTAAGTGCACCACTCACTCTTTTTCCCTCATCAATTCTATGATTCACCTCATCTTTCATAGACCCATCCGCTGACACGTCCACTCCCAAATATCTGAATACGTTCACCTCCTCCATACTCTCTCCCTCCAATCTGATATTCAATCTTTCATCACCTAATCTTTTTGTTATCCTCATAACCTTACTCTTTCCTGTATTCACCTTTAATTTTCTTCTTTTGCACACCCTACCAAATTCATCCACCAATCTCTGCAACTTCTCTTCAGAATCTCCCAAGAGCACAGTGTCATCAGCAAAGAGCAGCTGTGACAACTCCCACTTTGTGTGTGATTCTTTATCTTTTAACTCCACGCCTCTTGCCAAGACCCTCGCATTTACTTCTCTTACAACCCCATCTATAAATATATTAAACAACCACGGTGACATCACACATCCTTGTCTAAGGCCTACTTTTACTGGGAAAAAATTTCCCTCTTTCCTACATACTCTAACTTGAGCCTCACTATCCTCGTAAAAACTCTTCACTGCTTTCAGTAACCTACCTCCTACACCATACACTTGCAACATCTGCCACATTGCCCCCCTATCCACCCTGTCATACGCCTTTTCCAAATCCATAAATGCCACAAAGACCTCTTTAGCCTTATCTAAATACTGTTCACTTATATGTTTCACTGTAAACACCTGGTCCACACACCCCCTACCTTTCCTAAAGCCTCCTTGTTCATCTGCTATCCTATTCTCCGTCTTACTCTTAATTCTTTCAATTATAACTCTACCATACACTTTACCAGGTACACTCAACAGACTTATCCCCCTATAATTTTTGCACTCTCTTTTATCCCCTTTGCCTTTATACAAAGGAACTATGCATGCTCTCTGCCAATCCTTAGGTACCTTACCCTCTTCCATACATTTATTAAATAATTGCACCAACCACTCCAAAACTATATCCCCACCTGCTTTTAACATTTCTATCTTTATCCCATCAATCCCGGCTGCCTTACCCCCTTTCATTTTACCTACTGCCTCACGAACTTCCCCCACACTCACAACTGGCTCTTCCTCACTCCTACAAGATGTTATTCCTCCTTGCCCTATACACGAAATCACAGCTTCCCTATCTTCATCAACATTTAACAATTCCTCAAAATATTCCTTCCATCTTCCCAATACCTCTAACTCTCCATTTAATAACTCTCCTCTCCTATTTTTAACTGACAAATCCATTTGTTCTCTAGGCTTTCTTAACTTGTTAATCTCACTCCAAAACTTTTTCTTATTTTCAACAAAATTTGTTGATAACATCTCACCCACTCTCTCATTTGCTCTCTTTTTACATTGCTTCACCACTCTCTTAACTTCTCTCTTTTTCTCCATATACTCTTCCCTCCTTGCATCACTTCTACTTTGTAAAAACTTCTCATATGCTAACTTTTTCTCCCTTACTACTCTCTTTACATCATCATTCCACCAATCGCTCCTCTTCCCTCCTGCACCCACTTTCCTGTAACCACAAACTTCTGCTGAACACTCTAACACTACATTTTTAAACCTACCCCATACCTCTTCGACCCCATTGCCTATGCTCTCATTAGCCCATCTATCCTCCAATAGCTGTTTATATCTTACCCTAACTGCCTCCTCTTTTAGTTTATAAACCTTCACCTCTCTCTTCCCTGATGCTTCTATTCTCCTTGTATCCCATCTACCTTTTACTCTCAGTGTAGCTACAACTAGAAAGTGATCTGATATATCTGTGGCCCCTCTATAAACATGTACATCCTGAAGTCTACTCAACAGTCTTTTATCTACCAATACATAATCCAACAAACTACTGTCATTTCGCCCTACATCATATCGTGTATACTTATTTATCCTCTTTTTCTTAAAATATGTATTACCTATAACTAAACCCCTTTCTATACAAAGTTCAATCAAAGGGCTCCCATTATCATTTACACCTGGCACCCCAAACTTACCTACCACACCCTCTCTAAAAGTTTCTCCTACTTTAGCATTCAAGTCCCCTACCACAATTACTCTCTCACTTGGTTCAAAGGCTCCTATACATTCACTTAACATCTCCCAAAATCTCTCTCTCTCCTCTGCATTCCTCTCTTCTCCAGGTGCATACACGCTTATTATGACCCACTTCTCGCATCCAACCTTTACTTTAATCCACATAATTCTTGAATTTACACATTCATATTCTCTTTTCTCCTTCCATAACTGATCATTTAACATTACTGCTACCCCTTCCTTTGCTCTAACTCTCTCAGATACTCCAGATTTAATCCCATTTATTTCCCCCCACTGAAACTCTCCTACCCCCTTCAGCTTTGTTTCGCTTAGGGCCAGGACATCCAACTTCTTTTCATTCATAACATCAGCAATCATCTGTTTCTTGTCATCCGCACTACATCCACGCACATTTAAGCAACCCAGTTTTATAAAGTTTTTCTTCTTCTCTTTTTTAGTAATTGTATACAGGAGAAGGGGTTACTAGCCCATTGCTCCCGGCATTTTAGTCGCCTCATACGACACGCATGGCTTACTATTTTTTTTAACAAGTCAGCCGTCTCCCACCGAGGCAGGGTGACCCAAAAAGAAAGAAAATCCCCAAAAAGAAAATACTACTCTCATCATCATTCAACACTTTCACCTCACTCACACATAATCACTGTTTTTGCAGAGGTGCTAAGAACACAACAGTCTAGAAGCATATACGTATAAAGAGAGACAACATATCCCTCCAAACTGCTAATATCCCAAAACCCCTCCTTTAGAGTGCAGGCATTGTACTTCCCATTTCCAGGACTCAAGTCCGGCTATATAAAAATAACTGGTTTCCCTGAATCCCTTCACTAAATATTACCCTGCTCACACTCCAACAGATCGTCAGGTCCCAAATACCATTCATCTCCATTCACTCCTATCGAACACGCTCATGCACGCCTGTTGGAAGTCCAAGCCCCTCGCCCACAAAACCTCCCTTACCTTTTCCTTCCAACCTTTTCAAGGACGACCCCTACCCCACCTTCCATCCCCGACAGGTTTAAATGCTCTCCATGTCATTTTACTTTGATCCATTCTCTCTATATGACCAAACCACCTCAACAACCCCTCTTCAGCCCTCTGACTAATACTTTTATTAACTCCACACCTTCTCCTAATTTCCACACTCCGAATTTTCTGCCTAATACTTACACCACACATTGCCCTTAGACGGGACATCTCCACTGCCTCCAACCGCCTCCTCGCTGCTGCATTCACAACCCAAGCTTCACACCCATATAAGAGTGTTGGTACTACTATACTTTCATACATTCCCTTCTTTGCCTCCATAATGTTTTTTGTCTCCACATATATCTCAATGCACCACTCACCTTTTTTCCCTCATCAATTCTATGATTAACCTCATTCTTCATAAATCCATCTGCCGACACGTTAACTCCCAAGTATCTGAAAACATTCACTTCTTCCATACTCCTCCCCAATTTGATATTATTATAAAAATGTAAATACTACTGTAATTTGTAATTTTTATTCACACAAAAAATAGAAGATTTACTGTTATGCAGACCTGGAGAGGGTTTCGGGGGTCAACGCCCCATAGCCCGGTCTGAGACCAGGCCTCATGGTGGATCAGGGTCTGATCAACCAGGCTGTTACTGCTGGCCACACGCAAGCTGACGTACGAACTACAGCCTGGTTGGTCAGGTACTGACTTTAGGTGCCTGTCTAGTGCCTTCTTGAAGACAACCAGGGGTCTATTGATAATCCCTCTTATGTACTTATGTACTTTTTGCTGTGAAACCAATCAAAATCATATCTATTTCTATAATATATCTTCTATTCTATCAAATGAGACCAAAAAAAAAAAGACTACAACCATAAAAACCATACGAAAATACCGCTAAGGGGCGGCTAATGGCTGAGAAGTGAACTCCATTATCATACATTGCCCAAGTTTCAAAAATATAGTCCAACAAACAACTGGGATTCAATTCCCTAAATCAAGAGCAAGAGCCCCTCACCAGCGTCAAGGAACCTCCCTTGAGGCCCGCTCGCATCTGGAAATTTCGCTCATGTCTGGAAGCAGAAAATTGACTGAGCAACTGCTCGTATCTGGAAAAACTTACACGTGGATGCACTCGTAAGTAGAGGTTCCACTGTATAAATAAAACATGAAATAACTTTAAAACACTTGCAAGTTTGGACAGTTTCCAGATATAATGGAGAGATGCAGTGCTCAAGGAGCTCATGGAGGATGTAAACAAACTGGGTGGGGCACCTTGACCATATTAGAAAATCAGATGAGGGGAGCTGTATAGCGAGTTTTGGTTATAATTTGGAATGTTCATATTAGTGGAACACTGTTAGGCGAAATGCCGTAAAGCGGGGTCCTACTGTATACAGTGGTCCCTCGCTTTTCGTAGTTCTCAGCAATCGTAAATTTCGCCAATCATAGGGGTATTTTCGTATAAACATGGACTCGCTTTTCATAGGTTGATTCGCGAATAGTAGTTCGTCCGGGACGCGTATGCACGGTGTGAGCCGGGGCGGCCTCCCTACCCAGCCAGTCTGGCATTGTTTACCAGTGAGTGAGGGTCCCCTCAAGTGCTCCTACGAAATATTTCATAATATTCCACTCATTTTAGTGCTTGCAAGTATTAAATAAGCTGCCATGGCTCCAAAGAAAGCTCCTAGTGCCAAGCCTGTGGTAAAGAAGGTGAGAAATATGTACAGTGACAAAGTCTTGGGCCATTTTAGGGAAGTGTTAAAGAGACGCCAGAAACAGAGCTCTCTCCACAGTTACTTTGCGAGACAGGACTAGAGTGACTCTCAAGGTGGTCCTTGTGGCATTAAGAAACAGAGAAGAGAAGCAACCCCAGAGAAGCAATTGGTACCTGAGGTGTTGCTGGAAGGGGATTCCCCTTCCAAACTGTAAACAATCCAATCTCTCTCCTCCTCCAGTCTCCTATACACTAAGAAGAATCTCCAATAAAGGTAAGTGTTATGCTGTTAATGTTTCATTCATCATTTCCCATTGTATTGTTTATGTACTACATGTATATTTCATGTAAAAATTTTTTTTGTTTTAATACTTCTGGGTGTCAGGAACGGATTAATTGTATTTACATTATTTCTTATGGGGAAAATTGATTCGTAAATCGTAAATTTCGTTTATAGTAACGGCTCCAGGAATGGATTAATTACGAAAAACGAGGGACCACTGTAATTTTTTTCTGATTTTGTCTTGATCAATGACCTTTACTTTGGATACAGTTTATGAATCTTCTTACGACTTATGACCTTCTCAACATACAACCACTCAACTTACGACTGTGTTTTGTATGCCAGATTTCTGGGAAATAACTGTTTGTGATGTACACAGTGTTTATCCTAAACGTTACAGTATAAAACACAGTACTAACAACATAAAAAATAATGTAAAAAATAAAATACCAGAATAAAACAATAAAATAAAGTCATTACAAAAATGTGATGTTGATATTCAGTAGTACGGTTCGACTTACGTCCATTTTGACTTGCAACCAGTTGGTCAGAACCAAGCTTGGTCGTAAGTCGGATAGTAGGTGTATATATCTAGCTTTATCTCATTGGGGAAGTGGAACAGAATTGTTCCTCCATAAGCCATGTGTGTTGTAAGAGGCGACTAAAATGCCGGCAGCAAGGGGTTAGTAACCCCTTTTCCTGTATACATTACTAAATTTAAAAGAGAAGCTTTCGTTTTTCTTTTCAGGTCACCCTGTCTCGGTGGGATATAGCCAGTTTGTTGAAAAAAAAATCTAGCTGCATACATGTATCTGTATTCATCTACAAATGCCAACAACATGGAACTTTCTCGTAACAGCATGAACAGTGTTAAGCCTGGGTGTAGCCATAGCACCTATATATGTATGTTGAAGGGACCACTTGACCAGGCATGATTTTTCTTGGGTCTTTGACTTCAATCATAATTGTATTAATGCAGTTTTAGCACAAATGAAACTGTCCACTCATGTTTAGTAAGAGAGAGCTTATGAACTTTCACATTAAAGCAAGGATTCTCAGTGTCATCTGTAATGTTTTGCTTTTATTTATTGGCAGTCTTTTTCTACTTTTTTTTTTTTGTTAACCCCCTTCCATCACTGATGTTATTATTCCCACTGCCCCCTCTCTTTGCTCATGCTTCTGCTCTGTCCTCTCCTGCACTTTCATCCTCTCCTGTTCTTTCATCCTTTCTACTGCTGCTGCTCTCTAATAATAATATAATATCTTTATTTCTACAAGTACATGTACAAGGTATACAGGCCTAGCTAACATCAGTGTCATACTGTACTACTATATAGAAAGCTGCTTGTTATGCAGAACATTTCAGGCAAATTAGGTCAGTTTTGTTCCAGGATGCGACCCCCACTTACTGATAGGGAATGTAGACAATTGGTGTAAGGAGACACGCCCAATGTTTCTACTCTTGCTGGGAATCGAACCCAGACCCTTGCCATGTGAAGCGAGAGCTTTAGGCACCATGCCACGGGGCCTGGCGCTCTCATTCTCTCGCTCCTGCTCTCTCATTCTCTCTCTTGCTCCTGCTCTCTCATTCTCTCTCTTGCCCCTGCTCTCTCATTCTCTCTCTTGCTCCTGCTATCTCATTCTCTCTCTTGCTCCTGTTCTCTCATTCTCTTGCTCCTTCTCTCTCATTCTCTTGCTCCTTCTCTCTCATTCTCTTGTTCTTGCTCTCTCATCTTTTCTCCTCTCCTGCCCCTCATTTCCCTCTTCTCTTCTGCCTCCTCATTTCCTTCTCTCTCTCTCTCTCTCCCTTTACATAATGGTTTTACAGGGTTGGGTTAAGGGTTTCTACATTTATTTACAAGCTAAGAGCTGTTTTACATGAATGGTATACAATACTGACAAGATGAAGAATTAGACATATTTGCAACATCTGGGTATCTTTATTTGTAGAAGTTTCACCATCCAGTGGCTTTATCAGTATAAATTCAAGGACATAATGGGAACATTAGAAAACTATATAAGACTTATTAGAGCTAATCTTCATGCCTGTGCTTCAAATTTTTCAAGACTTTGGTGTTCTTCACCAACTCCATGGCTGAAGGACTGATTGCCTTGTCTTTTGTATATTATTCTACAGTCTTCCCATTATGTACTTGAATTTGTTTTGGTAAAGCCACTGGATGGTGAAACGTCTACAAATAAAGATGCCTAAATGCTGTATAATTCTTCATATAAGAGCTGTTACCTACCTTAGCTCATTTGAAAGCCTTGTTATTATTATGAGACGTACAAATATTGAATAGGATAAGGTTGGATCCATCTGTGGGACAGTGATTTTGTTTGGTCAGCTGATTTTATTTCTTGCTGTGTGAGCATGTTCTAGACTGTCATTCTAGGAACGAATGATCTCAGATGAAGTGTTGGTCTTGAGAAAGGTACAACTAGAGTATAGTTACTGTTCACTACCATCTTGTTGTGTAGAAGCTCTTTTCTTGCTGACTACAAAGTGAAGCCAAGTGTGGTATCTTAACAACATTGGCTTTGTACATAACAGTAAGGCCACCCACATCCCTCCAGTGTTGAATGCTCTGCTGAAATGACAGATTTGTTCAGGCGAGAGATGAATCATCTGCTCTATTTTCTATTCTGTCAAGAAGTCGTAAGTGAAATGGGGAGCAGGCAATCCAAGGAAGTGGAGCATACTCAAAATGTGAGCACACTTGTGCCTCATACAGAGTCATGCAGCCTCTACTGTTGAGCAGATGTGAGATATGTCCTAAGTGCTGTAAGCTTTCTGGATGTTTTGTTTGCAAGATTTACTACATGGTTCTTCATAGTCAGTTTGGAATTAGATTTCATCCCATGGTATCAATCTCATCCCTGGGTTCCAAAGTTCTCCCATTCATTCTTACCACTGCTCTAACATTACCATCATGGTACCTAGAGACCATCATCATTTGTATTTTCTCAGAAATAAATATAATTTGCCATTGGACCTGGGAGTGGTAATGTCTGAGGATCTCACTTTCAAGGATCACAACAGTGCCACAATCACAGCTACAAAGGAAATGATGGGATGGATAATGAGAACGTTCAAAACAAGATATGCCAAGCCATTGATGATCCTTTTCAAATCATTTGTTCTCTCTAGGCTGGAATACTGCTGTACATTAACATCTCCGTTCAAAGCAGGTGAAATTGCAGATCCAGAGTGTGTACAGAGAACCTTTACTGCACATATAAGTTCCATCAAACACCTCGACTACTGGGAATGTTCAGAAGCACTTGACTTGTACTCGCTGGAATGCAGGCAAGAGAGATGTATTATAATCTACACTTGGGAAATGCTAGAAGGACTGGTCCCAAATCTGCACACAGAGATCACTCCTTACAGAAGTAAAAGACTGGGCAGGCAGTGCAAAATATGCCCAATGAAAAGTAAGGGTGCCATTGGTACACTAAGAGAAAACACAGTAAGTGTCTGGGGCCCAAGACTGTTCAACAGCCTCCCATCATGCATAAGGGGAATTACCAATAGGCCCCTGACTGCCTTCAAGAGGGAGCTGGACAGATACTTAGTCGGTGCCGGATCAGCCAGGCAGTGGTTTGTACGTTGGACTATGTGTGGCCAGCAGTAACAGCCTGGTTGATCAGGCCCTGATCCACCGGTAGGCCTGGTCATGGACCAGGCCACGGGCGTTGATCGCCGGAATACCATCCAGGTGCCTCTTTCTTTCCCCCCCTCTCTATATTTCTTTCTCTCCCCATCTCTATACCTCTTTCTTTCCCCCCTCTCTATACCTCTTTCTCTCCCCCTCTCTATACCTCTTTCTCTCCCCCTCTCTATACCTCTTTCTCTCCCCCTCTCTATACCTCTTTCTCTCCCCCTCTATACCTCTTTCTCTCCCCCTCTTTATACCTCTTTCTCTCCCCCTCTCTGTACCTCTTTCTCTCCCCATCTCTATACCTATTTATCTCCTCGCCTTTATACCTCTTTCTCTCCCCCTCTCTATACCTCTTTCTCTCCCCATCTCTATACCTATTTCTCTCCTCGCCTTTATACCTCTTTCTCTCCCCGTCTCTATACCTCTTTCTCTCCCCCTCTCTACACCTTTTTTTCTCCCCCCCTCTCTATACCTCTTGCTCTCCCCTCTCCTCCTTTCCCCTGCCCTTTCTTCTTCTAAACTCTCTCCCTCTTTCTCTCTCCCCCTCTTCCTTCACCTGCTTCTTTCTCTGCTTCTTCCTTCCTCATCTTCTCCTTCCTCATTTTCTCCTGCTCTTTCTCTCCATCTTTCTCCTGTTCCTCCCCCTTTCCTTTTTTTGCATTCCCTTTCCTGAACCTTCTCCCCACCTTTGTCTCCTGTTCGTTCTCCCCATCTTCCTGTCTCCTGTTCCTTCACTCCATGTTCCTCGCTCTATTACCCTCTTCTCTCCTCTCAGTTACTCTTAAGCATTGTGATGCGTGGAAGCTAATAATTACACCAATACTACTACATTCACCGTGTCATCTTCAGGTCTTGCAAAGAATTGTTACAGTGTGGACATATTTGTCATGTTTGGCTGTGCATTTAGCTTTATTAAAGTTGTCTTCAGTGTTTAAGCTCTTTCCTTGTTGCTGTTTGTCATTATACCGTTGCTGCTTGTTGTGTCCTTGTGTTGCTCTCACGCCTTTATTACCCCTGATGTTTTTAAAGAATTCTTTTCATTACTGTATTATTTTATTGATAGGAAAGTAGTCAGTCTCCCAGGGGTGATACAGCTCCTTGTGAATTAGAGAAAAATCATGTTTGACCCAAGGAAAGAGAGAGAGTAGCTACAGGTCCTTTGATCAGGTGTCCTTGAACATCAAGGCACTTCTCCCTTGAATAGAGAATTCTTTAAGTTAGCTTTGATGTGCAAGTTTAACGAGTACTCGTTTACTGTTTGTTTTTATTCTTGTTTTTTTTTCTTTCTAATCCAACGTACCCTTCAAAAGGAGAGTCTTGATGCAGGTGATGGGCTTCTGAT
Source organism: Cherax quadricarinatus (assembly GCF_038502225.1). NCBI lineage: Eukaryota > Metazoa > Arthropoda > Malacostraca > Decapoda > Parastacidae > Cherax > Cherax quadricarinatus. The sequence goes on along the minus strand of NC_091302.1, from coordinate 47,064,932 downwards.
TCATCTGATTCAATGAGTTGGAACTACCATTTTCTTGTATAAAACCTGATTACCTCCCATTCCACTGGTGCAGTATGACCATATACTGTACTGATATAACCTTCTGCTGTTTGCATGGTCTTTGTGGTCATCACTTGTATTAAATTTCTGGTACATACGTAAACAAGTTCATTAGGTGTATGATCATTGACTCACTTTCTTGGGATGTTCATTCCCATTATTCACAGTTATATTTTTTATTTTTTTTCTATAGTTTCTTTACATTCTGTATATCCAGCAGTTCTGTTCACTGTACATTTATTTCTCGGCTCTCTAGTTTGAAGCCTCGTAATATTGTTTTAAATTTCTAAATTTTAGTTCATACGAGTTGGGTATTGTTATTGTTTACCAGTTTTTCTCAACCTCGCATGAGTGTACAATATATTGATCCAATAAATGTTGAAGGTAACCCACCTACTCTTGTGAAGTTTCTAGACGTATATGACCAGAGGTGGTAAATGTAAATGATGCTCTAGATGTGGGTGAAAAACATGCGCATGAGTATGAGGTAAACTGACCTCAAAGACGCCATCAACCCACACTGAACCCAGGTTGTGACACGTATCAACTCTCGTGATGTTATTGCAAAGAACAGGAGCCATAAACTAGCACTACTTTCAGCCTCAGTGTTTATAAAAAAAATTAGCAGATTGCTAAAGCAAAGTGAGTATTGAAGAATGAGCTATAAATTACCACTAGTTTCGGCATCAGTGCTTAACAAAAAAAAATAAGCAAATTGCTAAAGCAAAGTCAGTATTGAAGAAAAAAAGCTTCAAGGGGAGCAGTCATCTGCAATTGCGCAGCGGGCAGCCTATGTCCTTGTCATAGATGGATGTGTCGAAGAGCTTTGTAAAAGACCTAGTTGCAAATTTTCTGAAATACTATTACCAGCAAAACTAATGAGCATCAGGGTGACGTAATCTTTGATTGCTACCATGAGTATAGAATATTAAAAGTGGTACTAAATATGATCGTGCAGCTCAGCTTTCCAAGGAGAATCAGATGCATTGGGACTCAGCTCTTCTAGATCAACAGGTTGTGCTGTTGCAAAAAAAAAAAAAATACGGTTGATATGGCATGTGATGAACACAATACATTGGGGAAGTT
>NC_091302.1:47046286-47058786 GCF_038502225.1 Cherax quadricarinatus | reverse complement strand
TGACGTGCTTGACCAGGTGTGGATTCCAAACTGGTGCTGCATACTCCAGTATGGGCCTGACGTACACAGTGTACAGTGTCTTGAACGATTCCTTACTGAGGTATCGGAAAGCTGCAGCAGTTATTTGATTGATGTGCACCTCAGGAGATGTGCTCGGTATTATACTTACCCCAAGATGTGTGTGTGTGTGTGTGTGTGTGTGTGTGTGTGTGTGTGTGTGTGTGTGTGTGTGTGTGTGTGTGTTAGTTACCATTTTGTCCTAGGCACATGTCGATTAGACACTAGGCCTGTTGTGTGCGTGTGTATGTGTGTGTGTGTGTGTGTGCATGCGTGTGTGTGTGTGTGTGCGTGCGTGTGTGTGTGTGTGTGTGTACGTGTGTGTGTACGTGTGTGTGTTAGTTACCATTTTGTCCTAGGCACATGTCGATTAGACACTAGGCCTGTTGTATGCGTGTGCGTGCGTGTGTGTGTGTGTGTGTGTGTGTGTGTGTGTGTGTGTGTGTGTGTGTGTGTGTGTGTGTGTGTGTGTGTGTGTGCGCGCGCGCGTGCGTGCGTGCGTCCTAATGTGTAGTAGTTACTAGTTGGCCTCGTACTCACCTAATTGTGGTTGCAGGGGTCGAGACTCGGCTCTGGCCACGCCTCTTCACTGAGTGCTACTAGGTCCTCTCTCTCCCTGCTCCATGAGCTTTATCATACCTCATCTTAAAGCTATGTATCGTTCCTGCCTCCGCTACCTCACTGCTAGGCTATTCCACTTCCTGACTACTCTATGACTGAAGAAATACTTCCTAACATCCCTTTGACTCATCTGGGTCTTCAGCTTACAATTGTGACCCCTTGTTTCAATATCCCCTCTCTGGAACATCCTGTCTCTGTCCACCTTGTCTATTCCACGCAGTATTTTGTATGTCGTTATCATGTCTCCCCTAATCCTCCTGTCCTCCAGTGTCGTCAGGCCGATTTCCCTTAACCTTCCTTCGTAGGACATTCCCCTTAGCTTTGGAACTAACCTTGTCGCAAACCGCTGTACTTTCTCTAATTTCTTGACGTGCTTGACCAGGTGTGGTCCAAACTGGCGCTGCATACTCCAGTATGGGCCTGATGTACACAGTGCACAGTGTCTTGAACGATTCCTTACTAAGGTATCGGAACGCTATTCTCAGGTTTGCCAGGCGCCCATATGCTGCAGCAGTTATCAGGTTGATGTGTGCCTCCGGAGACGTGCTCGGTGTTATGGTCACCCCAAGATCTTTCTCCTTGAGTGAGGTTTACAGTCTTTGGCCACCTAGCCTATACTCTGTCTGCGGTCGTCATTGCCCTTCCCCAATCTTCATGACTTTGCATTTGGCAGGGTTGAATTCGAGAAGCCAGTTGCTGGACCACGTGTCCAGCCTGTCCAGGTCTCTTTGTAGTCCTGTAGTGTATCGACTAGTAGTAGTTACTAGTCGATACACTCTTGGCCGCGCGTGTGTGTACTCACCTATTTGTGGTTGCAGGGGTCGATTTATAGCTCCTGGTCCCGCCTCTTCACTGATTGCTACTGTGTGTGAGAGGTGTAGTTTCTAGTTGTCAAAGGCACTTGTAGATACACACTTGACCTCGTGTGTGTCCTCACCTATTTGTGATTGCAGAGGTTGATTCACAGCTCCTGGTTCCCGCCTCTTCGCTGGTTGCTACTAGGTCCATTCTCTCCCTGCTCCATGAGTTTTGTCGTATCTCTTCTTAAAGCTATGTATGCATTCTGCCTCCACTACATCACTCTCCAGATTGTTCCACTTCCTGACAACTCTATGGCTGAAGAAATACTTCCTAACATCCCTGTGACTCATCTTGAGTTTTCAACTTCAGTTTGTGTGTGTGGGGGGATCATGGAACGGTGAGGTATTTTGGAGTAACAAGATTGGCAACTAGATGGTAAAGGGACACTATCTGCAGAGCAAACTTTCATTGAGAGAATGTTTTTTTTTCTCACGCAGGGACTTGATAAGGTTTCAGTACTCGTCGATTTATTTTTGAGGGTCGAGACTCCGCTCCTGGCCCCAGACTTAGCTCCTGAATTTGCATGAAATATTGTCTTTAAATAAGTTTGTTCTACGTGTCCTCTTATAATGAAGTGTTTGGGAAAAGGCGGATACTTTGCAGGCATTTTCCTGGAGAAATAGACGCATCTTAGTTGCTCGGATATTTGGATATGGAGCATCATGATGTGTTCATTATCTTCCCTCACTTATGCTAGGCTGGCAGGGGCAGCAGTTATCTTATACCCCAGCTTCCCACCTCGCTTTAGAAATAAGTGTTAACCGACTGTTGTGGGTCGCATCCAGGAGGAAAATGTATTAGAATTCTCCAGTATCTGCTGGAATGTCACATCCTATGTAAAAAAAGCTCCAGTATCTGCTGGAATGTCACATCCTATGTAAAAAAAAGCTCCAGTATCTGCTGGAATGTTACTGTGTAAGAAAGCCTCATTGCTGCAAGTATCCAAGTGTTGAGTAAAAGATGTCTAACAATGTTAATTAAAAAATACTTCTCTGAAGATATGGCCTGCGTACTCCTCCCCTCCCCTCCCCTCCCTCTCTCTTTACCCCTTTCCTTTCCTTCCCTTCCTTCTATACTTACATTTTTAGTCATACAACAATTTACTGTAACTCCCAGGTTTAGCGCGTTTTTGTGAATATTATTTTGCTTGTGGAAGCCATGGATGGGTTGGTTTGTGTAGTGACAGTCTGGAGGACAGGACTGTCTAAGAAGCCTTACATCACTCCCACCAGGTAAAACACTTAACCCACCGCATCATGATGTCCTATCCCTGTCATATGTGTGTGTGTGTGTGTGTGTGTGTGTGTGTGTGTGTGTGTGTGTGTGTGTGTGTGTGTGTGTGTGTGTGTGTGTGTGTGTCGTGCCAAATAGGTAAAACTGGCCAATGAGCAAGAACTCTTAATTTTTTTTTAATTTTCTCTTATACGTTTAAAGATATATATTTTTCACTTATGTTAATAAAAATTGATAATTTTGTACCAAAAGAACCTTAGAAAACTTACCGAACTTAATTATAACAAGCGCAATTTAATTTAGCCTAATCCAGCTAAATATATTTTAGATAAGTTTGCAATAATTTAGTAATAAACAAACACATGGAAGTATATTTATTTTTCGTTAGGTTCAGAATGATTTTTGCGAAATTATTGCATACACAAATTTTCGCTTGCCTTATTCGGCAAGAATAGCGTTGTTATTTAAGCCAGAATAGCAAGTTTTACGTATTCGGGACCCCCCCCCACACACACACACCATGAGCTTGGACTTGACCCCTTCAACCTCAACTAGGTAAGTACACCCCCCCCCCCCACACACACACATATAATGTATTTCCTTCAAGGGTGTATTCATTATGTATGATCGTTTACACTCAAGCACCTTCCAATACAAAAACTCACTTGTAACCTCTGCAATAAAAGGGCATTATTATGAAGTTTTCTGCTATAAAGATCATTTCAACAACCGTGGAAGGTACTTTAGTTGGAATAACCCGATTTGCAGATGCAGATACGGATTAAGGTTGTCAGAGTGTAGGCGTTTCAAATGCCACTGCAAGGCACTGGGTTGGTGCTCGTACGGATAATGAATTGGCCTAGGTCACTGGTTGTTCTGGCAACACTCATTCGTGTGTAAGGACTCGCCCAAGAGGTGGTAAGTGGCCTCTTGTGATTTCTCATCCCTAAGCTGTTCATATAAGGATAATTCAGACACTGCAGGGAGTACCTTCTAATATGCGACGTTTGATCTACAGAGGCATTTGGTTTTGTTAGGCTACAGGAGGGATGCTAAGAAAGGGAGGGGGAAGAACTGGATTACCTGGAGGGTATTCCGGGGATCAACGCCCCCGCGGCCCGGTCCACTGCTGGCCGCACGTAGTCCAACGTACAAACCACAGCCCGGCTATGGAAAAGGTTGGGGGTTAGACAGGAAAAAGAGAGGTACTGTGAGTAAGGCCAAGTAGCCTATCCGCTTTGGAGGGGGTTTACAATTTTTTTTTTTTGCATGTGGTATCACGGTGACGAGTGGTATACCAGTAAAGTATTATCATTGATATACCACTTGATAGTTTATCAAGGGTAATTCAAAGACAGCTTTTTTTCCTCACGGTGTGGTTTTATTAGGCAAATAATAAATCCACTCTGGGTGAAACGTCGTTAAGTTTCTCCCTGCTTTCAGTGTATTTGAATTCTTATTTTTCTGCTCAGTCAGGCTTCCAATCTTGTCATATGAATCATTACTGAGCATGACCCTGAAATTAGTAGTTACCCAAAAACTTTAAGATATGTTCACACTGGCTAATGACACATTAAAGATTAGACGCTGTAATCCGCGAGAAAAGGTTTACTTGACAAAAAAAAAAGTTACACATCATTAAAACGTTGTAGCCTCAAATAAGGCGGATTCACATATTGACCGCAAATTGTTTTTAACAGGTAACCTGATCTGGTAAAAAAAAAATGATTTTCAATGGTAAAATGTGTTCGTCTCTATGTGATACTGTTGGTGTGTGCTACATTGCTCTACATGTAGACGAGCGCAACGGCACATATCCCAGCGAAGGAATTGTAGACAAATTTATATACAGCGAGAAGTGTGTTCCGCGAAGTAACATTTTTGAGGAAACGTTTCGCCCACCAGGACTTTTTCTAGTAACGCCACTGGTTATCGAAAGGTGTCCTCAAAAACGTTACTTAGCGTTGCACATGTTTATTTTGTAATACCCCGAGGCATGTAGTGGGCGCTATATATTTCTACCTGTGAAGTTCTACACTTCGTCTCCAAATTTTTTTTTCCTCTCTGTGTGCTTTGTTAATGATCAATGTTTATTACACAACTTCCATCATACTGACAGTTACCCTAATGCCCTGTTTCCAAAATCAACGTCTTCGTCACAGTTGCTTGAATCTCAACTTTAAGACTTCAGTGCATGAGCGTATTAGATAGGAGTGAATGGAGGCGAATGATACTTGGGACCTGACGATCTGTTGGAGTGTGAGCAGGGTAATATTTAGTGAAGGGATTCAGGGAAACCGGTTATTTTCATATAGTCGGACTTGAGTCCTGGAAATGGGAAGTACAATGCCTGCACTTTAAAGGAGGGGTTTGGGATATTGGCAGTTTGGAGGGATATGTTGTGTATCTTTATACGTATATGCTTCTGAACTGTTGTATTCTGAGCACCTCTGCAAAAGCAGTGATAATGTGTGAGTGTGGTGAAAGTGTTGAATGATGATGAAAGTATTTTCTTTTTGGGGATTTTCTTTCTTTTTTGGGTCACCCTGCCTCGGTGGGAGACGGCCGACTTGTTGAAAAAAAAAAAAAAAATATATATATATATATATATATATATATATATATATAATGTATATACATATATTATATATATGTATATATATATATATATATATATATATATATATATTCTTCTTTCAACGTACCAGCCGTATCCCACTGAGGTGGGGTGGCCCAAAAGAAAAAACTGAAGTTTCTCCTTTTAAATTTAGTAATATATACAGGAGAAGGGGTTACTAGCCCCTTGCTCCCGGCATTTTAGTCGCCTCTTACGACACGCATGGCTTACAGAGGAAGAATTCTGTTCCACTTCCCCATGGAGATAAGAGGAAATAAACAAGAACAAGAATTAGAAAGAAAATAGAAGAAAACCCAGAGGGGTGTGTATATATATGCTTGTACATGTATGTGTAGTGTGACCTAAGTGTAAGTAGAAGTAGCAAGACTTACCTGTAATCTTGCATATTTATGAGACAGACAAAAGACACCAGCAATCCTACCATCATGTTAAACGATTACAGGCTTTCGTTTTACACTCACTTGGCAGGACGGTAGTACCTCCCTGGGCGGTTGCTGTCTACCAACCTACTACCTACAATATATATATATATATATATATATATATATATATATATATATATGTGTGTGTGTGTGTGTGTGTGTGTGTGCGTGCCGAATATGTAAAACTGGTCAATTAGCAAGAACTCATTTAAAATTAAGTCCTTTCTAAAATTTTCTCTTATACGTTTAAAGATATATTTTTTTCATTAATGTTAATGTAAAAAAATTTTAATTTTGCACCAAAAGAATCTTAGAAAACTTACCTAACCTTATTATAACAAGAATAATTTATTTTAGCCTAACCCAACTAAATATATTTTAGATTTGTTTACAATAATTTAATACTAAACATACACAGTGAAATATATTTTTTTCGTTAGGTTCAGAGTGATTTTGGCGAAATTATTGCATACACAAATTTTCACTTGTCCTATATGGCAAGATGAGCGTTGCTATTTAAGCCAAGATTGCAAGTTCTGCCTATTCGGCACGACACACACACACACACACACACACACACACACACACACACACACACACACACACATATATATATATATATATATATATATATATATATATATATATATATATATATATATATATATATATATATATATATTAGTCATAAGTAACTGCCTTCCTTTAGCCACATGTGTGGTACATATAATTTAACACTCGATCAATGCAGAAATAATGACATAATAGTGTATTGGTATAATTCTAAGTGATTTACTAAGTAATAGTAGAAAAGGGATTTGAGATTGTAGAGTGCGGAAGTAAAAACCAGATCAGAGATGTGATGAATGGTTTTGAAAACCGACAAGTTGAAGAATTGAGACACTTATGCAACACATGGGAATCTTTATTGAAGAAACGTTTCGCCACACAGTGGCTTCATCAGTCCAATACAAAGTAGAAGTGGGTAAGGAGAGTAGAAGTTTGAGGTAATCAGTCCCTCAACCTGGATTCGATGTGTTCAGTCCATCACTCTTGTAGGAAGTGCAGCATAGGGCCAGAGAGGTGGCTTATATACTGCGGTGAGATGACTTGAAGCAGGAGGAGGCGGGATCACAGTGGGACCTGCCACTAGTGTAAGTAGGTCGTCGTCCAAAGTTGGGCAAGCGTTGAAGTCTTTGTATCAAGATCCCATGATGTTGCAGTGTCTGACAGATGTGATGAATGGTTTTGAAAACCGACAAGTTGAAGAATTGAGACACTTATGCAACACATGGGAATCTTTATTGAAGAAACGTTTCGCCACACAGTGGCTTCATCAGTCCAATACAAAGTAGAAGTGGGTAAGGAGAGTAGAAGTTTGAGGTAATCAGTCCCTCAACCTGGATTCGATGTGTTCAGTCCATCACTCTTGTAGGAAGTGCAGCATAGGGCCAGAGAGGTGGCTTATATACTGCGGTGAGATGACTTGAAGCAGGAGGAGGCGGGATCACAGTGGGACCTGCCACTAGTGTAAGTAGGTCGTCGTCCAAAGGTTGGGCAAGCGTTGAAGTCTTTGTATCAAGATCCCATGTGTTGCATAAGTGTCTCAATTCTTCAACTTGTCGGTTTTCAAAACCATTCATCACATCTGTCAGACACTGCAACATCATGTGATCTTGATACAAAGACTTCAACGCTTGCCCAACATTTGGACGACGACCTACTTACACTAGTGGCAGGTCCCACTGTGATCCCGCCTCCTCCTGCTTCAAGTCATCTCACCGCAGTATATAAGCCACCTCTCTGGCCCTATGCTGCACTTCCTACAAGAGTGATGGACTGAACACATCGAATCCAGGTTGAGGGACTGATTACCTCAAACTTCTACTCTCCTTACCCACTTCTACTTTGTATTGGACTGATGAAGCCACTGTGTGGCGAAACGTTTCTTCAATAAAGATTCCCATGTGTTGCATAAGTGTCTCAATTCTTCAGATCAGAGATGCTTGCGAAACGCAATCACATTTTCTGCACTACCTTTGACATTACTTGTGATGAGAATTCTTTTAGCATAATGAAAGTATCAGTGCAAGCTATCTGGATGAGCATTTACAGAAATTGAGCTGAAGAGGTTCGTTTTTGCCCTTTTTTTCTGATACCCTTTGTTCTTTACTTTGAACTTTGGTCATTGAACGTTTAATGGTGCAACGTGTAATGATATATTTTTTCTGATATACGTAATAAACATTACTGAGTCTATACTGTTCAACTTAGTTCTCTCTTGTTTGTGACACAAATCCTAACATGCAACATCCTTCGTAGATAATGCTTTTATTTATGAGTGACATGCATTCGGGATAGAAATCTCCATGTTGATATAAACTAAGTGTTACAGTGGGTCACAGATGATGATTAACCAGGACAAGTTGTTAGCTTCTCTGCTAATAAAAGTTAAGAGCAAAGTACAAAGCTATTAGACCACATAATATAGCGAAAATGAATTGTAAAGGATTGGGGAATAACCTTATCAGATCTTAACACTGCGGTGTTACTATCACAACTGCAAAGAAAACGTTGTGATAACAGGAACCTTTAAAGCCAGAGATACCAAACCACTGGTGGTACACTCTAAGGCACTTGTTCTTATGTTCTTATGCTCTCTAGACTACAGTACTGATGTTCACTAGGAACCCCATTGAAAGACAAGTGATGTTGGTGGTGGCAGTGGTAGGTGACGATGATGGTAGTGGTGACAGTAATGGTAGTAGTGGTGTTATTAGTGGCAAGTGACATTGAGGATGGTGGTAGTGGTTGGTGGCAGGTGACTGAGAATGGTGGTGGGTGGGTGGCAGGTGACAGAATGGTGGTGGTGGGTGATACTGACTGAAGATGGGTTGCGTCGAGTGTTGCTGCCTACCACCCTGCCATCACCAGGTCTGCTTTACTGCATGAATAACTTAATGCTACCCCCCCCTTCCCCCTCTGCCTCCCCATCTCCATCGGTCCCTCATCTCCGGCCTCCCCTCATCTCCATCCTCCCCCTCATCTCCAGCCTCTCATCTCCAGCCTTCCCTCGTCTCCAGCCTCTTCTCATCTCCAGCCTTCCTCTCCCTGTCTCCTTTTTCGTCTTCATTAACTCGTATACATTGCCCTGGTTTCAGCCACTTATGATATTCTTCTGCATTCTGCCACTGCAGTAGCGGCAGCAGCTCCTACTGCTGTTATTGTTCTCTTATCAAAGCTTATTTCTTGGATAGCATTGAAAATTGTGTCGGGCAAATATTTTGTTAGTGGGATGGATTGTGAAGGACCTACACACCATGTAAACTTTAAATACAAGACCCGAAAATTATACAAATGACAGACGAGGCCGCAAATGTGAACTGAAAGAATACTAGAATGTTTGTCTTCTCAAATACTGTTAAAATGAGTGAACTGGAAAGTAATCCAAGCAGAGGTAGTGCTACAACCAAGGAGTATGAAAAACGAAATGAGTGAACTCGAGAAATAAGTAATTACGAAGAGGGAAGAAGAGAGGAAAACTGTAGTGATAACTTCTGGTGTAGACAGAAGGAATGATGGTGTAAAGGCCTATCTACCTGACTTTACCTACCTATTCTCTAGGGAGATTCCTTGGATTGAACTGATTGCCTCTCACGTCCCAGACGCTGCATGACTTGTTGGTTTACCACGTCCCTCTAAATACAGTAGCTACCTACCTGTTATCTGTCATTTGTTGATTTCGGTTGCAATGCTTATCAGTCATGTCCCAGGCTTCCTGATCGTTGGTGTTAGTATGTAGGCACCACAGCCCGGGTGATTAGCAGCTGACTGGAAAATCTTGTAAAAAAAAATCAAGGGCAGAAAAAGAGGAAGGAGACGTGGCAGGCGTGATGAAAGTTGAGGGTGTGTGCCAGAACGCTAATGAAGTAGTAATTTTTATGTAAATATGGAGGTTTCCAAGGAGCAAGGTGCACTCTCTTAAAATAAGTGTTTGGCAAAATGCTCATGATAGTTTATTGCCAAAAAGACAGATCTGAGGGGGGAGGAATTCAGGTAGACGGTAAAGACAGCATCTGAGACAGATGCATAGTACTATAACCCATCATTGTGGTTGGTGACTCTCAGGTAAGATATATTGACCGTGCTTTTTGTAATAGGAATAAGAAGATGAGAGATAGAGTGTGCTTCCCTGGAGCTGGTGTTGGGGACATAGTCAACAGGCTGGATAATATCATGTCAGGTAATTGGAACAAGCCCATTATCTGTCTCAGTGCTGGTGGAAATGATATTGGGAAGGGTAGGAGAGAAGAGCTGCTAGATAAGTACAGGTCAGCTATAGATTTCATTAAGTCTAAGGGAGGGATCCCAATCATATGTAGCATCTTGCCTAGAAGGGGAGTAGGAAATGAATGGTTATCTAGGGCAATTGGTGTAAATTGCTGGCTAGACAGATACTGCAAGGAACTTGCAATCCCATTCATTGACAACTGGAACAACTTTTATGGCAAACATGATATGTATGCAAGGGATGGGGTACATCTCTCTGGGGCTGGGGTGGTAGCACTTGCAGACTCGATTGAGAAGGCCATTGGTGAAATGCCTATGATTTTAAACTGATAGAAGATAGAGGTATGGGTGTGTGTGGGAAACAAGCAGGTTGCAACACTAGGGTTCGAAACAGTAAATGTATAAAAGGCATTCAGCATGAAGTTATAAATAAAAACAATAGATCAGGTCAGCAAACAAAAGGGGACAGCAGAGGGCAGCAAGGGACTAGCTCCCTTAAGGTTTACTATACTAATAGCAGGAGTGTAAGAAATAAGATAGATGAGCTAAGATTAATTGCAAGTGCAGGAAACATAGATATTATTGCTATAACAGAGACCTGGCTCAATCTGAAAGATAGAGAGATGCCCTCTGAATGTCACATACAAGGCTATAAATTATTCCACACTGACAGGGTCAACAGGAAAGGTGGTGGAGTAGCGATGTACGTCAGAGACAATTTAAATTGTTGTGTTAGACAATATATAAAAGTAGAAGCGTCAGCCACTGAATCTGGTTACAGCTTCTCGAGGGCCGAGAAAAACTAATTTTGGGTGTGATTTACAGGGCCCCAAATCTTGATAGGGAGTGCAGTAAACTTCTATGGGAAGAAATTCGTAAGGCATCTACAAACGAAAATGTTGTGCTAATGGGAGATTTCAACTACAGACAGATTGACTGGAGCAATTTGACAGGAAATTTAGAGTCAGGTGACTTTCTTGATACGATCCAGGATTGTTTTTTAAAACAGTTTGTGACAGAGCCAACTAGGGGAAATAACCTCCTTGACTTGGTTCTTGCCAGTAGGGAAACACTAATTAATAATCTTGAGGTTAATGATGAGCTTGGGGAAAGTGATCACAAATCACTCAGTTTTAATATATCATGGAATTCCCTTAATAATGGCAATCAAGTCTCTGCTGTCCCTGACTTCCGCTTGGCTGATTTCATAGGACTGAAAAATTACTTAGATGGGCTGAACTGGAATGACCTGACTAAGGGTCAGGTAGGTGGTGATGGATGCCGATTTGACGCTTTCCAGGGCATAGTTCTAGCTGCTCAGTCAAATTATGTTCCAAATAGGGAAATCAGATCAAACAAAAATGATCCTGAATGGATGAACAATAGATTAAAATATCTAATTGGTCAAAAGAGAGGCATATATAGGCAAATCAAAAGAGGAGAGGGGCAATTAAGAAATCGATATATTCAGTTAAAGAGATAAATAAAAAAAGGAATTAGAAAAGCAAAAAGAGATTATGAGGTTAAAGTTGCAAGAGATTCGAAGACTAACCCAAAAGGATTCTTTCAGGTATACAGAAGTAAGATCAGGGACAAGATAGGCCCACTCAAAAGTTCCTCGGGTCAGCTCACAGTGATAAGGAAATGTGTAGAAGTTTTAACACATACTTCCTCTCAGTTTTTACACAGGAGGATACCAGCGATATTCCAGAAATGATAAATTATGTGGAACAGGACGATAATAAACTGTGCACGATTAGGGTCACAAATGACATGGTCCTTAGGCAAATAGATAAATTAAAACCTAACAAATCCCCAGGCCCTGATGAACTGTATGCAAGGGTTCTAAAGGAATGTAAAGAGGAGCTTAACAAACCTTTGGCTAATCTTTTCAACATATCACTACAAACTGGCATGGTGCCAGATAAGTGGAAAATGGCAAATGTGATACCTATTTTCAAAGCAGGTGACAGGTCCTTAGCTTCAAACTATAGACCAATAAGCCTAACCTCCATAGTGGGAAAATTTATGGAATCAAAAATTGCCGAGGCAGTTCGTAGCCACCTTGAAAAACATAAATTAATCAACGAATCTCAGCATGGTTTTACAAAGGGGCGTTCCTGCCTTACGAATTTGTTAACTTTTTTCACTAAGGTATTTGAGGAGGTAGATCATGGTAATGAATATGATATTGTGTACATGGACTTCAGTAAGGCTTTTGACAGGGTCCCACATCAGAGACTATTGAGGAAAATTAAGGCACATGGAATAGGAGGAGAAATTTTTTCCTGGATAGAGGCATGGTTGACAAATAGGCAGCAGAGAGTTTGCATAAATGGGGAGAAATCAGAGTGGGGAAGCGTCACGAGCGGTGTTCC
>NC_091302.1:46903786-47041286 GCF_038502225.1 Cherax quadricarinatus | reverse complement strand
GCTCGGCAGATGTGAGGTTGCTATCCCGGATTGCCAGTTTACTGGCATGATGGGTAGGGTATGGCACGGGTTCCATGCTGCATCTGCGCTACTTGCGGTGCTGAGGTCCTCTTGGGCACGGAGGGAGATTTCTGGCCCTTTCATTCCTCCTAGGAACTATCCCTCCCCGGTCCCCCCTTTTTTTATTCTTTTTTTTATTTTTATTTTCTTTCTTTTTTTTTCTTAAAAACAAAAAGAAAGAAGTAACCTAACCATGGCAGCCCTAGTCCATGAACCTGCTACCCCCGGGCCCCTTCTTGATACTGCACCCTGTTCTGACCTCGCCTCATCTTTGGACCACTCTTCGGACACTCCTCATGCCTCTGTACCTCTTGCCGGTGCTGTTTCTTCACCCGCTTCAGGTACTGAGGCCTCGACTGACTCCTTCGATTTATCTGACCTTCGCTCTCCTCTGACTATGCTTCCGGGCTCTCACTCTATGGTGTGGCAATTTTCGAATCGCCGACCCGTTCCACGTCGGACCAACTCTGGTCCCACGCCTAAACGCCAACGACAATTACCTGCTGATGATACTTCTCCACCTTCTCGTTCTTCTCAGAAAAGATCGACACGTCCTTCACTACCTTTCCATGCTCAGTTTCAGACTGCACAATGGACTAAATTCTTCACTTTACGACCGACTTCCTCTACTGCCTATCTTTCTGACCACAGTATTGGCAAGGCACTCCTACGCCATGTTGGTAAAGATATTTCTTTTCATGCTCTTAAGAGCGGTACGCGCATCATCACCGTACAGAATGCTACCCAGGCTCATGAGCTTTCTCGTCTTTCCCATATTGATACTGTTCCTGTCACTATTGAAAAACATCATTCCCTCAATTCTTGTAGTGGTACCGTCATTCTGCCCCATACCATAGTTCAACAAAATTTCCAGACATGTGGCACTGACATTCTTGAACAGCTGGAACTCCAAGATCTCCCAATCCTCAAGGTAGACACTTAGGTTCTTCCTGCCCGCGGGCAGAGACGATACCCTAGCAATGTGGCTTGTTTAACTTTTGACAGCCCTGAACTCCCATCCTCAGTTTATGTAGCAGGACATCGGTTACAAGTTCGAAAGGTGATCCCTACACCGCAGCAGTGTAGAAATTGCTGGCGATTTGGCCATCCAGCAAAATATTGCAGATCTATCGCCGAATGCCCAGTCTGTGGTGCTGATGACCATTCTAATACGTTTTGCAATCGACCTCCCTCTTGCCTTAATTGTCATGAGGCTCACCCTTCGTACTCTCGCCGTTGTCAAGTCTACTTAAATGAGTGGGAAATCCGTTACCTCAAAGAGGCAGAAGGTCTCCCTTATGCCATGGCAGTTTCTCATCTCCGCCTCCAAGGGAGACTACCTCGTGTTTCTTATTCCCATGTTTCAAAACGTCCCCCGACTTCTGGTATCCCATCTTCTGCACCCACCTCTGTGGTTACCTCTCCCATAGTCACCCCTGTATCTAATTCTTTTGCTATCCTCAGCTCAGACGTCCCTACTTCAACGCCTCAGTCTGATCTCGCTTCTTCATGTTCTCTCTCACAAGCCTCAGTAGCGACGAGATCTCGTATGACACCTCCTCCCAATCGTCCCTCTACTTCTCAAAAGTCAAAAAAAGGTCCGTTAACACCTCCTACCCATCTTCCACCTCCTCATTTTACCTTCCCTGTCTCTGTACCTGGTTCTCCCCCTCTCACTGGCTCTGTTACAAGTGTAGAGGTTCACCCTCCTCCTCGTACTGTACCTTCCTCCCCTGTTCCCTCCCAAGTTTCTTTCTCTTCTGCCACCTCCCAGGTTTCTGCCTCTTCTGTCCCCTTCCACGCTTCTCCAGTTCCCTCCACCCTTTCGCCCCCCCCCCTACCTTGGTAGAGTCCAATACAGTTCCAATCTTTACTCATCCTCCCCCTACCATTTCCAATATTGTCTCCCATACGACGTCTCTGAATTCCGAAACACTTGAAGCAATCTCTGAATATATTGCAGAGACCAAACCATCAATGGACACTGATTCACCCTCCGCTCCTTCTCTCTCCTCTGCTCCATCTGCGCAACTCCTTTCTTCACAGCGCACTGTTCCTTCACTGCTTGAATGTTTTCCACTGCCTCCGCATGTGGACTTTTCTAACCCCTCTAGTCCGTAGGAACCCTTACCTGCGGATTTCAGGTATCTTTATCATTGCCAATCATGGCCTGTTTACAGTGGAATATACGCGGCCTCAGGGGTAATCGGGGTGAGCTTCAGATGTTACTCTCCCAGTTTTCCCCTGTTGGTGTTTGTTTACAGGAACCAAAATTACACTCTGCTGTTATCTCTCCCATCTCAGGCTATAATTTATTGTATTCTTCAGATCCTTTTCCTGATGGGACCTTTAATGAAAGTGCCTTCTTCTACGCACTGATATTCCGTACCATCAGCTATTTGTTCGTACTTCGCTGCATTACACAGCAGCCCGTATCCACTTGCATAGGTGGTATACGCTCTGTTCTTTATATCTCTCTCCTTCTCGGGCATTATCTATTCCGGATATTGCCTTTCTTGTTTCATCATTACCGCCACCGATTCTGTTACTTGGTGATTTTAATGCCCACCATTTCCTCTGGGGGGGGGGGTCTCACTGTGATTCCTGTGGCATTCAGTTAGAGGCTTTTCTTGCCACCCACCCCCTCCATGTTTTAAATACAGGTACTCGCACCCATTTGGATCCTCGGACTCACACTCTCTCTTGCATCGATCTCTCAGTCTGCTCTTCCTTTGCCGCATTAGACTTCACCTGGTCTGTTCTCCCGGACCTACATGACAGCGATCATTTCCCAATCATTCTTACTTCCCCTTCATATTCACCTCTTCGCATCCCACGCTGGCAATTTGATCAGGCAAATTGGAACCTTTACTCACACCTAACTGTTTTTAGAGAGGTCCCTTCTTCGTCCTCCGTCGATGAGCTTTTACACCTCTTCTCGTCCTCCCTTTTAACCGCAGCTTCTCATTCTATACCCCAAACTTCAGGCAGGCATTCTCAGAAATGCGTGCCTTGGTGGTCTCCTGCTTGTGCTCGTGCAGTACGTTTGAAATGCGCTGCATGGGGCAGGTACCGGTACAATAGAACCACAGAGAGACTTCTTGATTTTAAGCAGAAGTGTGCGATCGCTCGCCGTGTCATCCGTGACGCTAAACGCACTTGCTGGCGAGATTGTCTCCACCATCACCTCTGCTTCCTCTGAGTGCAGTCTGGAAAAAAGTACGAAAACTGAGTGGTAAATATTCTCCTGATCCGGCTCCTGTTCTGCGGGTTGCCGGTGTTGATATAGCAAACCCACTATAACAACACCAAAAACACCATCAATTACCTTTAAATACTCCAAAAACATCATTCGAACACCCCCAAATCACCACTGAATACTCCTAGAACACCTTCATAAATACTCTTGCACATCATTTGAACACCTTCAAAAACACCTTTGAATAACCTCAAAACACCATTTGAGTACTCCCAAATACACCACTGAATACTACTAAAACACCACTGAATACACTCAAACACCACCAAAATCACCATAAACTAAGATCAACACCCACATCCCACATCACCCACAACCCACAATTTTTTCTCGTTTTAACTAATTTCATCAGAAAAAGGCACAACAACCCACAACTTATAACCACTTTTTCGGTAACTCTAGTTCGACAACAACGCCCACAATCCACAACACCCACATCCCACAACACCCACATCCCACAACACCCACATCCCACAACCCACAATATTTTTTCACGTTTTAACTAATTTCATCAGAAAAAGTCACAACAACAACCCACTTATAACATCTTTTTCGGTATCTCTAGTTCGACAACAACACCCACATCCCACAACACCCACAACCCACATCACCCACAACACCCACAACCCACATCACACACACCCCACAACACCCACAATTTTTTTTTCTCGTTTTAACTAATTTCATCAGAAAAAGTCACAACAACCAACTTACAATCACTTTTCAGCATCTCTAGTTCGACAACAACACCCACAACCCACAGCACCCACATCCCACAACACCCACAACCCACAATTTTTTCACGTTTTAACTAATTTCATCAGAAAAAGTCACAACAACAACCCACAACTTATAACCACTTTTTCGGTATCTCTAGTTCGACAACAACACCCACATCCCACAATTTTTTCTCGTTTTAACTAATTTCATCAGAAAAAGTCACATCAACAACCCACAACTTATAACCACTTTTCAGCATCTCTAGTTCGACAACAACACCCACAACCCACAACACCCACATCCCACAACACCCACATCCCACATCACCCACACCCCCACAACAACTACCCACAACTTATAACCACTTTTTTCGGTAACTCTAGTTCGACAACAACACCCACAACCCACAACACCCACAACCCACATTTTTTTTCTCGTTTTAACTAATTTCATCAGAAAGTCACATCAACAACCCACAACTTATAACCACTTTTTCGACATCACTAGTTCGACAACAACACCCACATCCACCAACACCCCACAACCCACAATTTTTTTTTTCTCGTTTTAACTAATTTCATCAGAAAAAGTCACAAAAACAACCCACTTATATCATCTTTTTTGGTATCTCTAATTCGACTACATTACCCACAACCCTCATCAATTACCAATTTATTCACAATTTTTTTCCCCTTCTTTTTACTGAATCTTAAATGTAATACACATTCCTCTTTACATTACTAAAATTCTAATAAAATCCTCTCCATACCCATCTCCTTGTATCCACATAAATTGATATTATACTCGCATCAACTAATCTCACTACCCAACTATTGCGACATGTTTCAACACACTCCATTCTTTTCAAATATATCATAACTTTTCAATTCTATAATTTTTTAAAATATTCACACATTACCTTTATTTTCAGTAAAATCTCCCCATATTTCATTAAATTTCTAATACAACCCTCCCCATACCCCTCTCCATCTCACCCGCATTTCTTCACATCTACTCACCCATCTCCCAATACACCTCTTCTGAACACACACAAAAATCACATTTCACATCCACAAATGCATCTCATCACCCATCTCAAATCCACTAAAATCACTGTAACCAAGATATTCACAAAACTCTATGACCACCTAACACACACACACACACACACACACACACACACACACACACACACACACACACACACACACACACACACACGCACACGCACACACTCGCACGCACACACACCTCACTTTACTTTGAACACCTTCAAAACACTCTCATACAGCATTTGAGACCACCTTTTCTCAATATCTCTCATCCACAACCTTTATCATCTCACTACAGAACAACCCCAAGATTACTTCCAACACTCTCATAAATCATTTGAATACTCACATAAACACCTTTGAACATTTCCAAACAACACTGAAGCACTTCCAAAATATCATTTTGATTACTCCCAAATAAGATTTATCATCTTTAATTTATCTACACTTACACATTTCATTAACTGAAATTACAACACATCCACCATACTACTCCCTCAGTCTCCAGACTTTACAACATTAACACAAAAACTAACTCAGACACTTATGACATGAGACATTTTACCAAAACTAACACAAACACATATCCGTTATATCTCCAATATCTAAGATCCAAGACGATTTCCAGGTTTTATGACCCCACCACCAAGATCACAGAAAACACACATTTTTATAATTATTCACACAAAAATCACGATCACCAATTCCATATCATGTTTACCATCATCTATCAACACTCATCACCAAGATCACCAAAAATCTAAGATCTTGTATCTCAAAACTACTATGATCACTGAAAACACTTATTTTTTAAACATTCGCACAAAAATAAGACGTACACAAAAATACCACAACACTTCCACCAACATCTATAACATAACATGAGCACTATAACATATCACTATCACAAAAAAAATAATACACAGACACCCACATCTTATACATTTCAATCACAAATTTTAAGACCTGAGACATACACACCAAATCTAAGACATTCACCTCCAACTAAGACATACACATCTTAACTAAGGCATACACCAAAAACCTATACTTGACATATTGCGGTATGAATATTCATACCGCATTTATGTTGCATATCACATTTCCTCATCCACATCATCCCTTAAACATCCTTCCTTATTCATTCCGTATATCTCCTAGAGTTGTTTTAACCCCGACGGCCCATCATGACATTAGGAGCCAGAGTGTAGTAGGTGATGTTGGAGTGGTGATGGTTGCTCTGGCTCCTACGTCGTGATGGGCCCGTCGGGGTTAAAACAACTCTAGGAGATATACGGAATGAATAAGGAAGGATGTTTTAGGGATGATGTGGATGAGGAAATGTGATATGCAACATAAATGCGGTATGAATATTCATACCGCAATATGTCAAGTATAGGTTTTTGGTGTATGCCTTAGTTAAGATGTGTATGTCTTAGTTGGAGGTGAATGTCTTAGATTTGGTGTGTATGTCTCAGGTCTTAAAATTTGTGATTGAAATGTATAAGATGTGGGTGTCTGTGTATTATTTTTTTTGTGATAGTGATATGTTATAGTGCTCATGTTATGTTATAGATGTTGGTGGAAGTGTTGTGGTATTTTTGTGTATGTCTTATTTTTGTGTGAATGTTTAAAAAATAAGTGTTTTCAGTGATCATAGTAGTTTTGAGATGCATGATCTTAGATTTTTGGTGATCTTGGTGATGAGTGTTGATAGATGACGGTAAACATGATATGGAATTGGTGATCGTGATTTTTGTGTGAATAATTATAAAAATGTGTGTTTTCTGTGATCTTGGTGGTGGGGTCATAAAATCTGGTAATCGTCTTGGAAATAGTGTTCTTAGATAATGTAGGGTACAACAGGTTGAAACAAGGTGGGTTGGGTGTGATGTTACCAACCACCAAGTAACACAATGGGAGTGTGACGTCACTGGAGGTGAGCTCGTCGGTCCTGTGAGGTGTGACATCGTGTGTTGGTGGTAGTGAGGTGAGTGCGCTTAGATATTGTCAAATATGATTTTTTTGTGTGAAATGTTTATAAAAATGAGTGTTTTCTGTGATTTTAGCGATTTTTGAGGTAAGTGAACATGGGTGATTGTAGTTGGTGGTTGTCTTAGCTTATGTGTGTGTACAAGATATGTTTTCAGTTGATGGTGATCATGTACTAAGTGTTTGCGTATTAGGTTTGTGTTCATGCTTTTTTTTTTTATGCGCCAAATGGGGAGGGAGTTCTTGGTTATAGTGATTTGAGGGGATTTCTATAAAAAAGGATATTAGATGGTGATGTTAAACTTAGTTTCTGGTGATTTTGACGGTGATTTGGTAGTATTCAGTGGTGATTTGGTAGTAATCAGTAGTGTTTTGGGAGTATTCGGAGGTGTTTGATGGTGTTTTTTGAAGGTGTTCAAATGGTGTGCAGAGTATTTTTTGAAGATGATCAGTGGTCAGAGTTGGTTCAAAGTTAGTCAGTGTGTTAGATATGGTAATGTCTCATGTCATAAGTGTATGAGTTAGTTTTTTTTTTGTGCTAATGTTGTAAAGTCTGGAGAATGAGGGAGGAGTTTGGTGGATGAGATGTAATTTCGGTTAATGAAATGTGTAAGTGTGAATGAGAATGTGAATTGGTGGGTGAGTTAGAGAAGACAAAATGTTATGTGATCTTAGTAAAAGTATAGATAGTTTTAGTGATCTTCGTTATGATGATGTTTTAAGAGAATGTGTACAAAAAAAAAAATGTGTGATCTCAGTGGTGGGATTATAGAATTTGGCAAACGTCTTGATTGTGGTGATCTTAGATATTGGAGATATAACGGATATGTGTTTGT
Organism: Cherax quadricarinatus; assembly: GCF_038502225.1. Taxonomy (NCBI): domain Eukaryota; kingdom Metazoa; phylum Arthropoda; class Malacostraca; order Decapoda; family Parastacidae; genus Cherax; species Cherax quadricarinatus. The sequence continues at coordinate 47,033,367 of NC_091302.1, read as the reverse complement.
GTAGTTTTGGTAAAATGTCTCATGTCATAAGTGTCTGAGTTAGCTTTTGTGTTAATGTTGTAAAGTCTGGAGACTGAGGGAGTAGTACGGTGGATGTGTTGTAATTTCAGTTAATGAAATGTGTAAGTGTAGATAAATTAAAGATGATAAATCTTATTTGGGAGTAATCAAAATGATATTTTGGAAGTGCTTCAGTGTTGTTTGGAAATGTTCAAAGGTGTTTATGTGAGTATTCAAATGATTTATGAGAGTGTTGGAAGTAATCTTGGGGTTGTTCTGTAGTGAGATGATAAAGGTTGTGGATGAGAGATATTGAGAAAAGGTGGTCTCAAATGCTGTATGAGAGTGTTTTGAAGGTGTTCAAAGTAAAGTGAGGTGTGTGTGCGTGCGAGTGTGTGCGTGTGCGTGTGCGTGTGTGTGTGTGTGTGTGTGTGTGTGTGTGTGTGTGTGTGTGTGTGTGTGTGTGTGTGTTAGGTGGTCATAGAGTTTTGTGAATATCTTGGTTACAGTGATTTTAGTGGATTTGAGATGGGTGATGAGATGCATTTGTGGATGTGAAATGTGATTTTTGTGTGTGTTCAGAAGAGGTGTGTTGGGAGATGGGTGAGTGGATGTGAAGAAATGCGGGTGAGATGGAGAGGGGTATGGGGTGGGTTGTATTAGAAATTTAATGAAATATGGGGAGATTTTACTGAAAATAAAGGTAATGTGTGAATATTTTAAAAAGAAATTATAGAATTGAAAAGTTACGATATATTGGAAAAGAATGGAGGGTGTTGAAACATGTCGCAATAGTTGGGTAGTGAGATTAGTTGATGCGAGTATAATATCAATTTATGTGGATACAAGGAGATGGGTATGGAGAGGATTTTATTAGAATTTTAGTAATGTAAAGAGGAATGTGTATTACATTTAAGATTCAGTAAAAAGAAGGGGAAAAAAATTGTGAATAAATTGGTAATTGATGAGGGTTGTGGGTAATGTAGTCGAACTAGAGATACCAAAAAAGATGATATAAGTGGGTTGTTTTTGTGACTTTTTCTGATGAAATTAGTTAAAACGAGAAAAAAAATTGTGGGTTGTGGGGTGTTGGTGGATGTGGGTGTTGTTGTCGAACTAGTGATGTCGAAAAAGTGGTTATAAGTTGTGGGTTGTTGATGTGACTTTTTCTGATGAAATTAGTTAAAACGAGAAAAAAAATGTGGGTTGTGGGTGTTGTTGTCGAACTAGAGTTACCGAAAAAAGTGGTTATAAGTTGTGGGTAGTTGTTGTGGGGGTGTGGGTGATGTGGGATGTGGGTGTTGTGGGATGTGGGTGTTGTGGGTTGTGGGTGTTGTTGTCGAACTAGAGATGCTGAAAAGTAGTTATAAGTTGTGGGTTGTTGATGTGACTTTTTCTGATGAAATTAGTTAAAACGAGAAAAAATTGTGGGACGTGGGTGTTGTGGGATGTGGGTGTTGTTGTCGAACTAGAGATACCGAAAAAGTGGTTATAAGTTGTGGGTTGTTGTTGTGACTTTTTCTGATGAAATTAGTTAAAACGTGAAAAAATTGTGGGTTGTGGGAAGTGGGTGTTGTGGATTGTGGGCGTTGTTGTCGAACTACAGATACCGAAAAAGTGGTTATAAGTTGTGGGTTGTTGTGCCTTTTTCTGATGAAATTAGTTAAAACGAGAAAAAATTGTGGGTTGTGGGTGTTGTGGGATGTGGGTGTTGTGGGTTGTGGGTGTTGTTGTCGAACTAGAGATGCTGAAAAGTGATTGTAAGTTGGTTGTTGTGACTTTTTCTGATGAAATTAGTTAAAACGAGAAAAAAAAATTGTGGGTGTTGTGGGGTGTGTGTGATGTGGGTTGTGGGTGTTGTGGGGTGTGGGTGATGTGGGTTGTGGGTGTTGTGGGATGTGGGTGTTGTTGTCGAACTAGAGATACCGAAAAAGATGTTATAAGTGGGTTGTTGTTGTGACTTTTTCTGATGAAATTAGTTAAAACGTGAAAAAAATTGTGGGTTGTGGGATGTGGGTGTTGTGGGATGTGGGTGTTGTGGGATGTGGGTGTTGTGGATTGTGGGCGTTGTTGTCGAACTAGAGTTACCGAAAAAGTGGTTATAAGTTGTGGGTTGTGCCTTTTTCTGATGAAATTAGTTAAAACGAGAAAAAATTGTGGGTTGTGGGTGATGTGGGATGTGGGTGTTGTGGGTTGTGGGTGTTGTGGGATGTGGGTGTTGATCTTAGTTTATGGTGATTTTGGTGGTGTTTGAGTGTATTCAGTGGTGTTTTAGTAGTATTCAGTGGTGTATTTGGGAGTACTCAAATGGTGTTTTGAGGTTATTCAAAGGTGTTTTTGAAGGTGTTCAAATGATGTGCAAGAGTATTTATGAAGGTGTTCTGGGAGTATTCAGTGGTGATTTGGGGGTGTTCGAATGATGTTTTTGGAGTATTTAAAGGTATTAAATTGATGGTGTTTTTGGTGTTGTTCAAAGTAAAGTGTTTGAGTTAGTTTTTGTGATGTTGTAAAAATCTGGAGAATGAGGGAGGAGTTTGGGGGGATGAGATGTAATTTAATGAAATATGAAAGTGTAGATAAATTAGAGCTGTCAAATCTTATTTGGGAGTATTCAAAATGATATTTTGGAAGTGTTTCAGTGTTGTTTGGAAATGTTCAAAGGTATTTTTGTGAGTATTCAAATGATTTATGAGAGTGTTTTGAAGGTGTTCAAAGTAAAGTGAGGTGTGTGTGTGCGTATTAACTTCGTAATATGTAAAATTGTGACTAGTGAATTTATCGAAAAGTGGTTATAAGTGTTGTGGTGACTTTCTGATGAAATAGTTAAAACGAGAAAAATTGGGGGTTATGAGTGAAAATTATGAGGTGTTGGTTGGAGTGTGAGGGTTCGGGAGGGTGGGGAGGAGGATAGAGAGAAGGTTACTTCGTGGGGAGTGACCTGAGATGAAATAGTTAAAACGAGAAAAATGTCTAGACTTGTGTTGTATTTTGTAAAGAAATTGTGGATTGTTGTGGGTATTAACGAAAAAAATGTGAAATTATTTGGATTATCCTGGGTTAAGAGTGAAATTTTTTCCCTATGTTGTATATGAAATGTGTAGGGGTAAGTCGACAAGATTCGGCCTGTGTATGTGGGGTCATCGCGTGAGGTCACTGACATAGGGGGAAGTCGACAAGATTCAGCCTGTATGTGTGAGGTCATCACGTGACGTCACTGACCGCCGAGTAAACACAGGTGGGGTGACGTCACACTTGTTTAGACCTGTAGTAAGAGAAAGTACCATGCCCCATAGGAGGAGTTCATTTGAATGCTTACCCTGAGAGGGGGGAATCCAAAAAAACTTGATCCGAGGAGATGGAGAAAACCTTGATCCAAGGAGATGGAGTCTTTGTATTATCGAGAAAAGCTTGATCCAAGGAGATGGAGTCTTTCGTATTATCCAGAAAAAAAAATACTTGGGATGCAAGTGGGAGTCCATTTTGAATGCTTACCCCCAGAGGGGGGAATTCCAAAAAGCTTGATCCAAGGAGATGGAGACTTTGATTTCGAGAAAAATTTGATCCGAGGAATTGGAGTCTTTGTATTATCGAGAAAAAAAAATTGGGATGCAAGTGGGAGTTCATTTTGAATGCTTATACCCAGAGGGGGAATCCAAAAACCTTGATCCAAGGAAGTAGAGTCTTTGTATTATCGAGAAAAATTTGATCCGAGGAATTGGAGCCTTGGTATTATCGAGAAAACCTAGATCCAAGGAGATGGAGACTTTGATTTCGAGAAAAATTTGATCAGAGGAGATGGAGTCTTTGTATTATCGAGAAAACCTTGATCCAAGGAGATCATAAGAAAATGAAATTCGAAAAAAAAATTGGGATGCAAGTGGGAGTTCATTTGAATGCTTACCCCCAGAGGGGGGAACCCAAAAATTTGATCCGAGGAGATCATAAGAAAAAAAATTCGAAAAAATTGGGATGGGGGGTGAAAGTGGGAGGGGGGAACCCAAAAATTTGATCCGAGGAGATCATAAGAAAAAAAAAATTCGAAAAAATTTGGGGTGGGGTGAAAGTGGGAGGGGCAATCCAAAAACTTGATTCGAGGAGAGCACAAGAAATTAAAAAAAAAAATTGAAAACGGAAAAAAATTTGGGGCGCGGGGGCGATCCGGACGACGCTGCAGAAGGCGCGGTCGGGTGCGACGGCCGGGGCGCGAGGGGCACGGGCGGGCGCTAGAGCGCGGCGGGGCCAGGGGGTGGGGGGGGCGCGGGGGGTCGTGGCGGGGGTGGGGGTCGTGGGTGGGGTCATGGGTGGGGTCATGGGTGGGGTCAAGGTCATTAGCACATAGGTGTGAAGAGGAGGAAGCCACTGAGAGGAGGAAGCCACTCTGTAGGAGCCACTGAGAGAGGAAGCCATGCTGTAAAAGAAGCCACTGAGAGAGGAAGCCATACTGTAGAAGAAGCCACTCTGTAGAAATCATCACTACTTATATATATATATATATATATATATATATATATATATATATATATATATATATATATATATATATATATATATATATATATATATATATATATATATATATATGCAAGGAATTCGGAAGAGCAGGCGAAATATACACAAACACTGATCTCTGGCTGAAGGAGACTCGAACCTACGAACCTTGGAACAAGGTACGCAGTGCTTTACCAATCTACCCACACTGGACCAACTGGTCTCCAAGGTATTGGTCCAGTGTGGGTAGATTGGTAAAGCACTGCGTACCTTGTTCCAAGGTTCGTAGGTTCGAGTCTCCTTCAGCCAGAGATCAGTGTTTTATATATATATATATATATATATATATATATATATATATATATATATATATATATATATATATATATATATATATAATATATATAAATAATGTGCCGAATATGTAAAACTTGCGGTCTTGGCTTAAATAGCAACGATCATCTTGCCGAATAAGACAAGTGAAAATTTGTGTATGCAATAATTTCGCAAAAATCATTCTGAACCTAATGAAAAACAAATCATTGTGTTTGTTTATTATTAAATTATTGTAAACGTATCTAAAATATATTTAGTTGGATTAGGCTAAAATAAATTGTTCTTTTTATAAGGTTAGGTAAGTTTTCTAAGATTCTTATGGTGCAAAATTATAAATTTTTACATTAACATTAATGAAAAAAATATATCTTTAAACATACAAGAGAAATTTTTTAGAAAGGTCTTAATTTTAAATGAGCTCTTGCTAACTGACCAATTTTACCTATTAGGCACGACATATTGATACATACGTAACAACATGTACCGTATATGCCACCTTTATATCAACAATGTATCTCTTAAATCTTTTGTACCATATTACGTAATAAAATATTCCTATTGGTAAAAAAAACATGAAAAGATGGGGTGGTAGGGGAAGTGGAATATTCAAACGGCTTCAGGAAGAAATCCAAATATTCTTCCTTGAAGCCTTTTTATCCACTTCTCCCAGGCTATGGGTCCCACAATTTACACCAGAGGTGGACCCCAATATATATATATATATATATATATATATATATATATATATATATATATATATATATATATATATATATATATATATAATGTCGTGCCGAATATGTAAAACTGGCCAATTAGCAAGAACTCATTTAAAATTAAGTCCTTTCTAAAATTTTCTCTTATACGTTTAAAGATATATTTTTTCATTAATGTTAATGTAAAAATTTTTAATTTTGCACCAAAAGAATCTTAGAAAACTTACCTAACCTTATTATAACAAGAACAATTTATTTTAGCCTAACCCAACTAAATATATTTTAGATTTGTTTACAATAATTTAATACTAAACAAACACAGTGAAATATAGTTTTTTCGTTAGGTTCAGAATAATTCTGGCGAAATTACTGCATACACAAATTTTCGCTTGTCCTATATGGCAAGATGAGCGTTGCTATTTAAGCCAAGTTCGCAAGTTCTGCCTATTCGGCACGACATATATATATATATATATATATATATATATATATATATATATATATATATATATATATATATATATATATATATATATATATATATATTATATATGAGAGAAGTACCACCTCTATAGCTGGAATGGGGATCCTCATCCTCAGAGAAGACAATAAACGTACCTCAGGAAAAACTCATGTGTATGTATAATGCGTGTGTGTGTGTGTGAAGAGTATGGTGGTAATTATAAGTTGTGGATAGATACTTGTGTACAGTCCAGAACATTTAATAAAGGTAATATTTCGCCACAATTAGCCACTCTTGGCAAAAGGTTTCCATTAATATATATCCTGATCTGTACGGAAGTGTCTTTATCCACAACTATGTTGTGTTAATGCTTTAAAGCAGTCGCTCTTCACCAGTTTTATTAAGTGTCCCCTAAAGTGCAATTTTAAGTGGTTGCCTGATTTTTTTTCTTACAACTTTCCATTTTTATTTTAACACTCGTAATACAAGAAGACATCATGCTATCACCAAATTTTCAATGCTGGTGTGCATTAACTTAAGCAAGATTTTTTAAAACAAAGTTGTAGAACCCATTTTCGGCTTTCTGGGATGACTCCAATAATTTTCAAAATCCTCTGCTCTTTGGATTCGAGCATTCAGAATAAAGGTGGAGAGTGAAATTGAAATGTGTACATCTGCCAGATTTGTGTAAAATAGTGTGAAATTTGTATTACCACTAAATCACATTCAGTATATTTGAATCTGCCTCCTCTAAATGGCCTCATTATTTACTAACATGCTTCTAGCTGACAAGTTGGTACCCATTAAGTTTGTTAAATTAGACACGTGCAACTCTTGGGTATCTTTATTGAGGAAACGTTTCGCCACACTGGCTTCATCAGTTCATACAAAGGACAATCGTGAAGAACAGGAGGAGAATGAGGTAATCAGTACCTCAACCTTGAGTCGATGTGGTCAGTCCATTAATCTTGAATAGAATACAGCATATGTGCGGAAAAGTCGCTTATATACCGTAGGCAGGAGAGGTGCAGCAGTCGTAGGTGGTGTCACATTTGTCCAGTGTGGAAGTAGGTCGTGCCCAAGGGTTAGGCAAGCGAAGAATTCCCAAGTATTAAGATCCCAAGAATTTTTCGCTTGCCTAACTCTTGGGCACGTCCTACTTCCACATTGGACAAATGTGACACTACCTACGACTGCTGCACCTCTCCTGCCTACGGTATATAAGCTACTTCTCCGCACATATGCTGTATTCTATTCAAGATTGATGGACTGACCACATCGACTCAAGGTTGAGGGACTGATTACCTCATTCTCCAACTGGTCTTCACGATTCTCCTTTGTATGGACTGATGAAGCCACTGTGTGGCGACACGTTTCCTCAATAAAGATATCCAAGAGTTGCACATGTGTCCTAATTTATCAAGTGATAGTCTTCAGACTTATTGCTAGTAAACATTAAAAGAAAATTTGATTTCTGTATTTTATTTTGCCACTTTTATTAAATAATTTGGTTGCCATGTAAGAATCTGAGAATACTTCTGATCATCATCAAAAACCTCAGGGTTGGTGTATATTAATGCGCTAAGTATTTTTGTATTGAATTTCCCATCTTTATTGAAATTGGAATATTAATTTTCATGTGATAACATGTGAATGACTTTTGATTCCCATCAAATCTTCGATGCAAATAATTAACAGCATTATGAAGATATGCTGCACTCTGCATGATTCTTATTGCTAACATCGAGGTACAATGGACTGGGGGTTTTGCAGGGCGGAAATACCTTTTTCGGATCACCCAGCTACCAAAATGTGAGCATATATGTATACATAAATACTGTGGTATACTTTCCCCTCACACTTTCTAACGTGCCACTTAACCTTTGTGAAATTAAACACCTGTAATGTGTGTGCATACATTCTAGTAAATATGAAGTAGAGGTACATATTATATGTAAGCAAAACTTAAAAGTATTAATACCCTTTGTCTATATTATTATAAGGAATGGGAACTGTGCTCCAATTCCTTAAATCAAACCTGAATGCCATCCATTTCCCCAGGAGCTGTATGCCTCCTTACGGGCTTTGCGCTCTCCATGCTGCATAGCCCTTGTGGCTTAGCGCTTCTTTTTTATTATAATAATAATTTGCGCTCTCCATTAATATATGTAATAATAATACACCTAGTGTTGTGATGAATGGTGTTTATGCGTATAAATGAGTAATACCTAAATAAAGGCAAGGAATTGTCTCATGAATGCAGAAGAGGCACATAAGGAGAATGGCTTGAGCAGTATGTCAGCTGCAGGAAAGGTATAGGATAGTTAGCATGGTACCAAAAGCAATAATGATTTTATGCGGCCATGGAAGCTCAAGCTAGGGTATACAAGAACGGTGCCTGTTTTCCATAAAAGTATTCCTCAAACAGGGGTATGTGAAGTCACCATAGTTTAATGTATTTATAGACTGGGTTATAATAGAAGTATATAAATATACCAGGGAGGGAGGGAGTGAGTATGGAGGAAGGGAATGTATTTAGATACTTTGAGGGTGAATATATGAAAGACAAGTGAACCGTAGAATAAATGAAAAGGGAGGTTAAATGGAGCATTGAGGCGTCTGTGAGTAAAAAAAAAAGTTTATCTATGGGGTAAAAGTTAGAATATGTCAGAGTATTGTAGTACACGCATTTTTATATGGGTGTCTCATAGGCTTTAAACATTTCATAGAGGAGGTGGCTGGATGCACTGTAAATGTCGTGTTTGAATGCAATGTTTTGCATGGATATGTAGAGAATTTGGGATGTAGAAATTAGATGGTGTGAGATTTCACAAGGTATTCAGATGGGTGGTTTGGACGGAGACAACGAAACAAAATATTATAACCAAGAGGGTGTATATATCGGGAGTGGAAGGAAAAAGAGGTAAGGGACATTTTAGGAGGGGTTTGGGGTGAGGGTGTGAAGGTTTTTAAGTGGTAGGGGCTTGGGCATACAGCGGACGTGTTTGAGCATGTTAGGTTACCGTGGAGACAAGTGGTTTTAAAGATTTGATGTGTTGTTGGAGTGTGAGAAAGGTAACGCTATAAAGGGATTCAGGAAACAAGTTAGCCGGACTTTAGTCCTGGAGGTGGGACGTATAGGGATTATAGTCTGGAAGAGGGGGTGGGGATGTTACAGTCCAGAAAGTCATTTGAATTGTGATATATATGCACTTCTGGCAATACAGCTCTTGAATGAATGATAGTAGATATTTAATTTTCTTTGGGTCTCCCTTGGTGGGAGACGGCCGGTATAAAAAAGATGTATGAGGAAGTGCTAAATCCGTAGGGGTCGTAGTGCTTTCTAAATACGAGGTAGTTAGGTTTGAAGCAAGGGACGGGAGAGTTACTCCAATTCATTGTTTCAAGAGCCCTTCACCAGCATTAAAGCCCCCCTTCCCCTCCCCTTCTCTTTTTCCTGGCTTGAAGATTTTTTTTAATTGCACCACTTCTCCCTAGTAGGCATTGTTTTGTTTCAACACCAAGTGCTCTCAGTCGTTTTCCTTGCAGGTGTGCTAGTATCACTATTGTGGGTGTTGGCAATGTATGACCCCTTCTGGTTTAGCACTGTACTAATAATAATAATAATCACTAGTGTACTTTGAGCGTGAGCTTTTTCGACGTGGTTACTCCCAGGTCCCTTACATTTTTCTTTTACTCTAAGGGAGAATTATGGGAGTAAAACTAGTGACAGTGTGTCTTGTGTTTAGTAAACCGAGGACCGAGCCTCTACTACTCTTTGAGTTAAATGGCCCATATAACCTAATTTAATTAATTAAAATTCTGCTCCATAGACTGATTGAACTGCATGTTGTACTGGTCATTATGTATTTCCAAAAACAATTTCCATAGCACAGGAGCTGTAATTTATTCTTTCAATATCAGGTTGCTACCTGTGGCCTACTGGAATATCCGGGTTTTAGTTGATGCTGCAGCTGACATGTATATCATAGATTGTGTTAGGTTGAGTTAGGATGTGTTAGGTTTTGTTAAAGTGGGTCATGTTAGGTTGGGTTGTATTTGTGTTTGGTTAGGTTGCGTTGGGTGTCAGATAATGTTAACTTTTGTTATGCGGTAAAAGACCTAAAAGCAGATCTTAGCATACAAATAATTCTTTTCAATTATCATGGAGAAAATTACCTTCTCTGTAACGTCTAGGTAGAAACTTGTATAAGCTGGTAGCACTGCCATGTACCGCAACTACCTCCCGAAATGCTTTGCATAACAAGGAAGTTTCTGTAGTTTATTCATGTCATTTACTATATTAGTATACTGTACAATACGCCACTTAATAGGAATAAAGTAGCTTGTTTTGTACAATACGCCACTTTATAGAAATAAAGTTGCTTTTTTTTTTTTACATTCCCCTTCAGTATTCACTCTTCGTTTTTTCTCCCATCGTCCTTATCTCTCATCCTCCCTATTTCCTTTCCTTCCACCTCCGTCATCCGTCACTTTTCATTCTTTCTCTCCCCTCCCTAAAACCTTCCTGTTAATTCCTTGCTGATCCTTCCTCCTTAAACAGCCCACCCTCACAGTGTACCCAACGACTATGTAGTTTTCAGTGAATTAGTGGGGAAAGGGGGGTATTCCCGGCTGTCATACGTTTTGCTCTTGTTCATGTAATTTCGTTAACTGCAGGCAGATTAAGTATAGTTTAGGTGGTGGTTTAGCTGCAAATGTTGGTGGCTTAACTGTTGTTTGATTCGGGGCGGGCGGTGTCAACCCCCGCGGCCCGGCCCTGGACCAGGCCTTGTGGTTGATGACCTGATCAGTAGGCTCTTCGTCCTGGCTCATTATCATGGTCCATCCTAAACTATTATTAAGCTACAACCACAACCGTGACTTGATAATGGTCCACGACGGACTGAAACGTCGACTCAAATTTCCTCCCAAGTGTGGATTAGATTTTAGCCAAGTTAGGTTGCTCAGTTTTAATGTAAATTTAAACATTTGAATTTAATGTCAGTTCGCCAAAATATATATTTAGCATATTGTACAAGACTGCATAAATTAAGTTTTCAGCCATATTTTAGAGCATTTCAGCTTATTTGACTTAAAAAAAAAATTGATAAATTTTAAATATAGAAAATTTGTGAAAATGATCATGTATCCCTTTACGATTTGATGAGGGGGATGGGTTGAATGGACTCTAGATGAAGGCAGTATATGCCAAAGCTGCTAGAAACTTTAGAACTACGATAAATAAAAGAGATTGGAATCCACGAGCTTAGTTCTATTTCTGTACTCTTCAAGTGGGGAGGGAGGGGGTTGGGACTACCTTCAATGTAGTGATACAGTTTGATTACCTACCATTTCCATTTCCATGGTGCTGCATGTCCCGTTCTAGTTTAGCGTGTCCCCATAAATATAATGTACCTCTAGCCACAGATAGGTCAATACGCTCACCCTCGACTACCACCAACGCATGTCAGTGGAATTTGGATAATGCAGGAATATAGAATTTGCAACAAGCTGCATACACTATAATACTATTAGTACCTGGAGGTTACCTGGAGGTTATTCCGGGGATCAACGCCCCCGCGGCCCGGTCCATGACCAGGCCTCCCGATGGATCAGGGCCTGATCAACTAGGCTGTTACTGCTGGCCGCACGCAGTCCGACGTACGAGCCACAGCCCGGCTGATCCGGCACTGACTTTAGGTATCTGTCCAGCTCTCTCTTGAAGGCAGCCAGGGGTTTATTGGCAATTCCCCTAATGCTTGATGGGAGGCTGTTGAACAGTTTTGGGCCCCGGACACTTATGGTGTTTTCTCTTAGTGTACCAATGGCGCCCCTACTTTTTATTGGCGGCATTTTGCATCGCCTGCCCAGTCTTTTACTTTCGTAGGGAGTGATTTCTGTGTGCAGATTTGGGACCATTCCTTCCAAGATTTTCCAAGTGTAGATTATGATATATCTCTCCCTCCTGCGTTCCAACGAGTACAAGTCAAGTGCTTCCAAGCGTTCCCAGTAGTTAAGGTGCTTGACAGAACTTACACGTTTCATCATTTGCGTTAGCAAGTTAATAAAAAATATTCACACCAGGCAAGGCCAATAGCAAAGGGAAACTTTTGATAAATTCAAATTCAACATGAAGTTTTCAGTTGAATTTTTTTTTTTTATTATTGTCCTTTGTGTAACAAAGGGGCGGCAGTGTAAATAGCCTATTGTTTGGAGGAATAAAAGTTGTGCACGCTTCCAAAAATGACTTTAAACACAATCCGGGAATATTAATAAACTTCATGTATAGCACAGCCTAATTGACGGGTATTGTTATTAATATTATAATTACTATAATTAAAATATCAAAGAATTACTCCACTCAAGGGTTAGTGGTATATGATATGCAAATATCTTTGAAATTTTCATTTGAAGTGAGATTTTTTTCGGGGAGGAGGGGAGGGGTGCCTTGATGCTGGTGAAGGGCTCTTGATCGAATGAATTGGCGCTACCTTGAATGAAAATGATTATTTCCCTTTCTCCAGGAGCTATGTCGCCCCCTACGAGTTAATTGATTCTCGGCCCCCTCCCTCTACTTTTTTTTTTATCCTTCTCCCTCGGGAGAGGTTCTTTGATGTCAGTGAGGGGCTCTTGATCTGAGGAATTGGGCCTGTTTTCCTTTTTCGAATCGAACCTGAATGCCTTTTATTTTCCCAGGCAGTGATGCATGCTGGTGCTCCTCATAAGTGTAATAATTATTAATAATAATCCTTTGCTGTTTCACCCATCTCTCCTCTGTGCCCTGAACCTACGGTGCGAAGAGCTGAGTTTACATTATTTGTTTGCGCCACGGTGCCGCCCGTCAATCCGGCTTACACAGTTGTCTTTTGTTGTGGGTCCCGGGGTCGTCCCGACTGGGCGCTCGTGGCACCCACTGCCCTTCTGTGTACGGTTGTGGCCTCCCCTCAGAGGTTAAATCTACATAATATGCCATTGTTAAATGCTTAAAACATCATTTTCTCTGAATTCACTGTACTGTTGTAAATTATATACAGATTTTCCTGAATAAAGATGCACTACTTAAGACTTTTTTGAAGGGTTATCCTAGGTAAATGTTACTATGTATGATAATTGTACTTGTTTGGACCTCTACCTAAATAAACTTATTGAGGTGGAATGCCCTGATGACGAAGGGTTCTTCATCTAAGGAATTGGAGCTATCCCATGGACCAAACCAGGTTACCTTCCATTTCCTGGGTACTCGGTGCTTCCTAAGGGTTTAATTCTTCCCCATTAATGTGAAAAAATCATGCTTAACGAATACCTGATTAAAAATCGGCCACACTTTCTCAGGATTACTAGCTTGCAGGAGAGAACCCTGCTCCTCGTGTAGCTTGCCTATGGCGCACATTTCTACAACAGCCTAGGATGTTTACAGGGTTAGGCATGACATTTGTTTTTATCACTGGGGTCTCTGTAGATAATTAGGTTGCTTTATATGGCAATATTTTAGTATAATATAGTGATTAGAAGGGTTTTTAAGATACAAGTTTTTAATCTTTCATGGTTATATTTTTGTATGGCTAATATGGAGGAAATTGTTATTTTGGGAAACACTGGCACGTCAGGGCCAGTCAACAGCATTTTGTGGTTTAAAGTGCCACTGACTGCCTTTGTCATATCGAGCCATGTGTGTCCTAAGAACAAATCTTTTCAAAATTGGAAGGAACGTGACTTGTGGGGATGCATGTCTGTCCCCGACACGCAAGTATGGACCATATCCTGGTGATCAATAGGGTCAAGCCCCTTCACACTGAGGAGTGATAGGGTCAAGGACTACGCCCCAAACTAGTGCAAGGCCACACACACAGGAGGGTCCACGGAGAGTAGTAACGGGGGCGCCACAGCAGGAAGTGCTCCACCGTCTCGGGCTGAGAGGGACACCATGTGTATATGGAAGAATGTTTAGCCCGTCATCTTGAGGCGGTGCATACAAGCTGTGAGCTACAGTAGTTGGAAGGTGAGAAAGAGTGAAAAACAGTCTGGTGAATGGAGAATAGCTCCTCTCCCAGGACCGAGTAAGAAGGATCTAGCCGCCAGGTTTGACACAAAAAGATCGGCAAAGAATGCAGTAGAGGACGGATGAGGGAAAATGTGTCAAGCAGTTTGTCTAGATAGAGAATGAAGAACCGTACCTGGAGAGAGCCCACTCCAGTTCATCAGTCACCCTCAGGAACTGTACGGGGCTGGAGACAACATTTGACCTCCCTGTAAGGGAGAGTAGATGGGAAGGCAAATGTAGGTCCAAAGAATTTGGTAAACAACTCTGCCTTATTCAGAGGCAAAAGTGGAGTGTTACCATCCCCCAGCAGGAGTGGAGGGAGAAGCTTTTCTCGATTCTATATACTATAGTTTTAGGTCTCGCCTGCCATGGTGTGAACTCCACCTGTTCTGTAATAATGAAGGTCTGAAATGAGAGCACATGATGAGGCCCACGATGTGCACTACGCAGTTCTTTGGCAGAAAGCATTTTTCTCATGGTACTCTAGCTGCTAGGGCTCTAAGCTCAACGTTATTATTATTAAAATCAAGGGGAAGCGCTAAACCCGGAGGATTATACAGCGCCTGGGGGGGGATGTGGAAGGCATTCAGGCTTGGCTGGGACAGGGGTTGAGGAGAAATCAAGGGGAAAGGCAGGCAGGAGGAGAGGTCAGTGAATCTCCACACAGTTTTGAGGCCATGTTCTGTATCTCACAAGGAGAGAGAGAGAGACTGCAGATACAGGGGAGTATGAGCAGTTACTTCCACAATCATCAAGTCTGGAGATGCTGTAAGATGTTGCTGCACTAAAGGAGAAATAAAACAAATCCATAACTCTTAAGACACTTATGCAACACATGGGAATCTTTATTGAAGAAACGTTTCTTCAATAAAGATTCCCATGTGTTGCATAAGTGTCTCAATTCTTCAACTTGTCGGTTTTCTAAACCATTCATCACATAACTTAACCTGTAAGTCCCCTCAAGGGAGGTTCCTTGACGCTGGTGAGGGGCTCTTGATACAAGGAATTGGATCTGTGATTTGGTTCCCTGAATTGAGCCTGAATACCTTTCATCCCCCCCCACATGCGCTGTATAATCCTATGGGCTTAGCGCTTCCCTGTGATTATAATAATAATTGACCTGTAGGTCAGAATGAACAAAGAATATTCTATGCTTTGGAAATGGTAACCCGAGTGTTAGGCATTGGTTGTCTTTTCGTATAACATCCCCATGCTTTGTGAAGATGACCGTAATTTATAACAGCAACAAATTGTTAATGGCAGCAGCAGATTCATAGTAAAAACATATTGATAATATCGTCAGTAATTCTATGTTCAAAGCACTGAATAGCCAGCTTGTTTCCTTACTCTTTAAACAGTGTAAATCAGTCTTCTCTTTTTTTTTTTACCTCCCCTGCCCTCCTTCGTTTCATCTTTTCCCCCTTCCCCTTTCCATCACCCATTTTCTCCTAGTCTCTCTCCCCCTCCCCTAGCACCCACACAGAAGAGGGGGACCAGAACAGAAGGTAAAGGGGAACAGTCAGTATAATATTGATTCCCCTTACCCCTCCACCCTTTCATACCTGACAACAACCCTCTGTTTTTATTTTGTTGTAGTAATTAGGAATACCTCTAGATAGGATACAAATAAATGATAATAATAATAGTTAATGTATTTCTCACTCTTATTTCTGGACATATTGATTTCTAATATTGATATGAAACTTAGAACGTGTGAAGCTTGTATGTATAAAATTACGCTTTGTATATATAATAGTGCAGTATAACCACGTTTTTTACCAAATTTATTCAGGGTCTCTGAACAGTGGGAGGACAACTAAGCACCAAACCGCAGTGCACTGTCATCATTTTAAATTCAGGACACCTAAATTTTTGTTTAAGATGAATTTTATGAAATTTTATTATTTTTCTTCTTAGAAGCTATGTCCAAAGTATTTTCAAGATAATTATTTCAAATTTGTCATGTTCATACAGTATTTAGAGCTATTTCTCAACATTGTAGTGTGTAATTTTCATATATTTTTGTAATACATGCATTTCGGAAACAATGGTTCATAATGAAACTGAGCATTGTACTGTGGCATGATGGGTGTTGTATTGCAGATTCCCCTCAAGGAAGGTTCCTTGATGTTGGTGAGGGGCTCTTGATTTAGGGAATTGGATCTGTGCTCCAGTTCCCCGAATTAAGCCTGAATGCCTTCCACATCCCCCCCCCAGGCGCTGTATAATCCTCCGGGTTTAGCGCTTCCCCCTTGATTATAATAATAATGTATTGCAGATTTGATTTTGGTCTCTGCTTTCTGGAACAACAATGAATGAATGCAACTAAACCAGACTTGCTAGAATAAAATCTCTTATGCAGTAGGTTTTTCTTGCTTTATGTGGATTTCATTATGTGCAACCCTGTATCTACCAGGCATTTGCTAAATGCAGTAAAACATTGCTTTTATGTGATTCAGGCAATTGGTCCCTGGGTGCTTGTTGCTCATGTGGTCACTCAAGCACAGCACCACTTGATTTTTTTAACAATAATGCTTTTAAATTTCACTTTAAAATTGTTTATGTTGATATTGATGAGAAAGACTTACTAGAATGAAAACAGATTTGGACATGATAAATCCACTGAGCCTGTGCTGAATGAAATCCTATGATGGGTTTTCAAATTGTCTTGCACAGAGTTGACATAAAATGCACCCACCTACACTAAGTTGGATTGATCTGGAATGAAGTTGGGTCTAGGGAGAGAGGGAGGGAAGAATGAGTATTAGGTAGATACGCATTCACAGGCTAATAACAAGTGCACTTCAGTCTAGACAGAGACAGGTTGGTGGGGGAAGAAGGGTAAATAGAGAGGAGGCTCATGATTAAAAACAATTCTTGGTTTATAAACTAATTGCCTTTATTTGTGGTATATTGCAATTTTGTGCTCATTTGGTATGCTCATAATTTTTTGGGAAAAATAAGTACAGTGGACTCTCGACCAATGTTATTAATCCGTTACTGAGAGCTCATCGTTAGTCGAAATTATCGTTAGTCAAGTTAATTATAGTTATTATAGCTGAGATTATAAGAAGCCATCTCGATAAGCATAGCTTGATTAATGATACTCAGCATGGATTCACAAGAGGCCGGTCTTGTCTAACTAATTTATTAACTTTCTTCAGTAAAGCTTTTGAGGCTGTTGACCACGATAAAGAATTTGATATTATTTACTTAGATTTTAGTAAGGCTTTTGATAGAGTTCCGCACCATAGACTGTTAAAGAAAGTGGCAGCTCATGGCATTGGGGGAAAAGTGCTCTCGTGGATCGAGTCATGGCTCACTGACAGGAAGCAGAGAGTGTCCATAAATGGGGTTAAATCTGAGTGGGGATCTGTAACAAGTGGCATTCCACAGGGATCAGTCTTGGGCCCATTGTTGTTTATAATATATATCAATGATCTTGATGAGGGAATTACTAGTGATATGAGCAAATTTGCCGATGACACAAAGATAGGTAGGATAATTGATTCAAACGTAGATGTTATGGAACTTCAGGAGGATTTAAACAAACTCTATTCTTGGTCAGAAAAGTGGCAGATGCAGTTCGGTGTAGATAAATGCAAGGTTCTGAAGCTTGGGAGTGCCCATAACCCTAGTACTTATAAGTTAAATGATGTAGAACTTAGCCATACAGATTGCAAAAAGGACTTGGGGGTTATGGTGAGCAGCAACCTTAAACCAAGATAGCAATGCCTAAGCGTACGTAATAAGGCAAATAGATTACTGGGATTTATATCAAGAAGTGTAAGCAACAGAAGTCCAGAGGTCATACTGCAGCTTCATACATCATTAGTAAGGCCTCACCTAGATTATGCAGCTCAGTTCTGGTCTCCATATTACAGAATGGACATAAATTTGTTAGAAAACATTCAGCGTAGGATGACTAAATTAATACATAGCATTAGAAATCTTCCTTATGAAGAAAGATTGAAGACTCTTAAGTTACATTCACTTGTTAGACGAAGAATGAGGGGAGACCTGATCGAAGTGTATAAGTGGAAGATAGGTATTAATAAAGGGGATATTAATAAGGTCTTGAGGATGTCTCTCCAAGAGAGAACCCGCAGTAATGGATTTAAGTTAGATAAGTTTAGATTTAGAAAGGACATAGGAAAGTATTGGTTTGGAAATAGGGTAGTTGATGAGTGGAACAGTCTACCTAGTTGGGTTATTGAGGCTGGGACTTTGGGTAGTTTCAAATTTAGGTTGGATAAGTACACGAGTGGGAGGGGTTGGATTTGAGTGGGACTTTCACATCAGAGCTTATTTCTTGGGTGGCATTGAAAATTGGGTTGGGCAAATGTTTTGTTAGTGGGATGAATTGTAAAGGACCTGCCTAGTATGGGCCAACAGGCCTCCTGCGGTGTTCTTCCTCCTCCTTATGTTAATTTTCCCCATAAGAAATAATGGAAATCAAATTAATCCGTTCCTGACACCCCAAAGTATTGAAAAAAAAAATTTTACCACATGAAATATTAATTTTAATACACACAAACTGAAGAAGACATGTACAATTACATGACACTTACCTTTATTGAAGATCTGGTGATGATTGATGGGATGGGAGGAGGGGAGAATGTGGATGGCATTAGTGTTTAGAAGGGGAATCCCCTTCCATTAGGACTTGAGGTGTCAAGTCCTTTTCCGGGGTTACTTCCCTTCTTTTAATGCCACTAGGACCAGCTTGAGAGTCACTGGACCTCTGTTGCACAACTTATCTGTCCATAGAGCTCTGTACCTCCCATTCCTTTAAGATTTGTCTAAAATGGGCCATAACATTGTCATTGTAATAGTCACCAGCACGGCTTGCAGTAGCTGTGTTAGGGTGATTTTCATCCATAAAGGTTTGCAATTCAACCCACTTTGCACACATTTCCTTAATCTTTGAAGTAGGCACAATGGATTCCACAACTGGCATAGGTGTCTCAGGGTTAGCCCCAAACCCTTCAAAATCTCACCCTTTTTATCACAGGGTTGGCACTAGAAGCTTTCTTGGGGCCCATGGTGACTTACTTTGCAGGTGCAATAACTGAAAACACTGTGATAATATGAAATGTTCCGATTGTATGTTTGGATGCAACCGCGGTGGCTGGCTTGTAAACACTGGCACCCACGGGACAAGTGAGGCGCGCTCAGGCCACACGTGGACGCGTCTCGAACGGAACGAATCGTGTTGGTCGAGTTTTTTAGCACTAATTGAGGCAAATTTTTTGCGTTAAAATGTATCGCTAGTCGGATTTAACGTTATACGATGCCATCGTTGGTCGAGGGTCCACTGTATAGAAATGGAGACTTTCTCCTGATTTTGTTGTATAGGGATATGATTGAATTTTAGGTTATTTTTTCTACTAAATTAATTTCTGTTTTGTTTATGAATTTGTGAGGTTTCAGAATGAATCCCTATATTTTACTTGTTTTAATGGATTTCCTTGAGGTGAATGCATTTCATGCTCCATCGGCCAGAAAGGCATACGTTGCTTAAAGTGAGGGACGCCTGTACTGTATTCTAATTTCTCCCAAATTTGAGAAATAAACGTATAGGTTTGAATAATTTCTGAAGTTAGGAATTCTCTGGGAAAAAAAAGTTTTGAATTGGTATCGAAATTCTGAATTTTGGAATGATTTAAAATTTAAACTTTCTGCAATGAGTTAAATTTCTGGCTTTCAGTTTGGAATTTCTCGAATAATGAGACTGTCTAAATTCTATAGGTTATGTTTAAGTTCTGAATTTTGACCTTTTTTTCTGTGTACACAATCCCAGTGATAAAGATACAGTGTACTGTGTGTTCATAATCTTGGCTGAAAATGGTACAGATTTTTTTTTTTTGGGGGAGGGGGAGCTAAAGGAAACTTCCAACATTTTTTTTTTCACTGATTAGGTTTACTATTTGACAGCTGTTTCTAAGATATTTTAATCACTTTGACATACATATATACCTTGTAGGTATGGCATATGTGTAGTAGTACATTTTTATTTTTTGTAAACCTCTCTGTGGCAGCTTTTGGAACCATGTATAGTAATTTATATATGTAAAGGATGTGTTATATCTCAAAAAACTGTCATATAAATTGCTTTAAAATGTACTGTTTATCCTATACCTTCAAACAGTGTGTCATGTATACATGTATATATAGAGTATGTAGGAAAGAGGGAGATTATTTCCCAGGAAAAGCAGGCCTTGGGCAGGGATGTGTGATATCATTATGGTTGTTCAATATATTTATAAATGGAGTTGTAAGAGAAGTGAATGCTTGGGCATTGGCAAGAGGTGTGAGGTTAAAAGATAAAGAATCTAACACAAAGTGGAGTTGTCACAGTTGCTCTTTGCTGATGACACTTTTGGGAGATTCTGAAGAGAAGTTGCAGAGGTTGGTGGATGAGTTTGGTAAGGTATGTAAAGAAGAAAATTAAAAGTGAATAGTATAGGAATGAGTAAGTTGATGAGGATAACAAAAAAATTAGTTGACAAAAGATTAGATATCAGATTGGAAGGAGAGAGTATGGAGGTGGTGAATGTATTCAGATATGAGTAGACATGTCAGCAGATGGGTCTGTGAAAGATGAGGTGAATCATAGAATTGATGAGGGAAAAAAGGTGAGTGGTGCACTGAGGAGTCTGTGGAGACAAAGAACTTTGTCCATGGAAGCAGTGAAGGAATGTATGAGAGTATATAGGAGGAGGTGTGGGATTACTAAAACTATTATCCAAAAGGCTGAGGAGGGGTTGTTGAGGTGGTTCAAACATGTAGAGAGGACAGAAGGAAATAGAATGACTTCAAGAGTGTATAAATCTGTAGTGGAGGGAAGGCGTGGTAGGGATCGGCCTAGGAAGGGTTGGAGGGAGGGGGTAAAGGAGGTTTTGTGTGCGAGGGGCGTGGACTTCCAGCAAGCATGTGTGAGTGTGTTAGATAGGAGCGAATGGAGATATGTTTTTTAGGACTTGACGTGCTGTTGGAGTGTGAGCAAGGTAACATATATGAAGGGATTCAGGGAAACTGGCAGGCCAGACTTGAGTCCTGGAGATGGGAAGTACAGTGTCTGTACTCTGAAGGAGGTGTGTTAATGTTGCAGTTTCATAACTGTAATGTAAGCTTGCCTCTGGCAAGACAGTGATGGAGTGAATGATAATGAAAGTTTTTCTTTTTCGGACCACTCTGCCTTCATGGGGAATGGCCCATATGTTTATAAATATATAATATTATATTTTTATAATGTACATTTATGTACATACATACTCACCTATATACAGTGGACCCCCGGTTTGCGATGCTCTCGGTATCCGATAAATCCGGTATCCGATGCATCATATCGCAAAAAATTTGCCTCGGTTCCCGTTACAAAAACCCAGTATGCAATGCGATTCATACGAGATGTGTCCACGTGTGGCCTGAACTGCCCCATGTGTGCCAGTGTTTACAAGCCAGCCAGTGTGTGCGCATCTAAGGATACATTCGGTACATTCCATATTATCCATATTATCACTGTTTTTGGTGCTTGTTTCTGCAAAATGAGTCACCATGGGCCCCAAGAAAGCTTCTAGTGCCAACCCTTCGAGACCAAGGGTGCTAGACTATTGAAATGAAAAAAGAGATAATTGCAAAGTACGAAAGTGGAGTGCGTGTGTCGGAGCTGGCCAAGTTGTATAGTAAACCCCAATCAACCATCTCTACTATAGTGAGCAGGAAAACGGCAATCAAGGAAGCTGTTCTTGCAAAAGGTGCAACTGTGATTACGAAACAGCGACCGCAAGTGTTAGAAAATGTAGAGATTTCGAAGGGTTTGAGGCTAACCCTGAGAAGCCTATGCCAGTTGAGGAATCCATTGTGGCATTGGGGAAGTCCTTGGGGTTGGAGGTTAGTGGGGAGGATGTGGAAGAGTTGATGGAGGAGGAGAATGACGAACTAACCACTGATGAGCTGCTAGATCATCTTCAACAGCAAGAAGCCAGACCTGAGGAAACTGCTTCGGAGGAGGGGAGGGATAAAGTGAAGAAGTTGTCTACTTCAAAGATTAGGGAAATGTGTGCAAAGTGGCTTGAAGTGCAAAGCTTTTTTGATGAAAATCACCCTCAGACAGCTACTGCAAGCCATGTTGGCAACCTGTACAATGACTGTTGTGAACCACTTTAGGAAAGTCATAAAGGAATGAGAGGTACAGGCCTCTATGGACAGATATGTTGTGCGACAGAAGTCCAGTGACTCTCGAGCTGGTCCTAGTGGCATTGAAAGACGAAAGGAAGTAACCCCGGAAAAGGACTTGCTACCTCAAGTCCTAATGGAGGGGGATTCCCCTTCTAAACAATAGGTTCAACACTCTCCCCTCCTCCCATCTCATCAATCATCACCAGATCTTCATTAAAGGTAAGTGTCAATTATTCTTTTGTTATTATTCTATTGTTATTGTTGTTATTGTAATTATTGCATTAAACTTAATATTTCATGTGGTTAGTTTAATATGATTATTATGCACCCCATACCCATCCTGTGGGCGGTAGTCAAAAGATTACAGAGGTACATAATTGGTCCAGGGACTGGACTCCGAAGTTTTGATAGCTGAGCAAGTTACAAAGGTAATGAACTAGATCTGGTCATAATCATGACCAAGTTACAAAGGTAATAAGCTCCAGGTAGAGCTGATCACACATGAATAATTGCAAAGGTAATGAATCAAACACATTAATCATGAGAATTTACAAAGGTAATGAGCTCCAGGTAGAGCTGGTCGCAATCATGACAAGTTTCAAAGGTAATGAATGATAAACACGTTATCACATGATTACAATCATAGACAAATTACAGAGTAATGAGCAGTTAACAAACAGTAGGGAATTCATCCATTGCCCCAACAACAAATGTTGCTAGGTGCCTGTCTCTCCTCGGCAGACAGCCATTGCAAACAGCAGCAAGTTGCCCTGGGATCTGCTGCTTGCACGAGCACCATCGACCCTCCCCAAGAGGTCCAAGAAGCCAGTGACTCCGTTAGCAGCCTGATGGAGAGCTGCCCTAGGGACATGTCAGTGTCCTGGTGGACGCCAAGTTGATTGAAGATCCCAGGCCCTCGTGTGCACGGATGTTGAAGCTTGATGAACTGAGTACACACTGCCTGTGGCACACCTGACAGCTGCCTCGCGGTCGAACTCCACAATGCTGTCCCTGTAGTAGAAGTTCTTGTGAGCCCGGCACTCCCTGCAGTGCCATCGCTGACATCGTGGGTTAGGGGAGAAGTACCCTCTATAGATGGGGTGGCACTGGGAGTTGGGTGGGTGAGGCAGGGGAGACGGGCAGGGGTGAGGCGTTATGAGAGGGTCACTGTTTACTACACACGCCCTCCCCCTCCCCCCCAGCGGAGAGGGGGGGAGGCGCTGACTGGTCCTGACTCAACAACACCAAACCCTGTAAAACTGCACAACACTTCAACTATTTACGCTGAAACGATGCACTGGGATGTCCGTTCGCTGCTCTGGTATATTCTCAAAGCATTCACACTAAGTTCTGTTAAGTAGGGACCTGGTCAGCCTCTTTGACCAGGAGCTATCCTTGAAAATCTCGCAGCTAGCCCGCTACACAACTTGCCGCATCGGCCATGTTGCTCTATGTGTTTCATGTGGTAAAAGTTTTTTTTTCATACTTTTGGGTGTCTTGCACGGATTAATTTGATTTCCATTATTTCTTATGGGGAAAATTGATTCGCTTTACGATAATTTTGGTTTACGATGAGCACTCAGGAACGGATTAATATTGCGAACCGGGGGGTCCACTATATAGTTAGAGGGCCGAATCACAGCTCTTGTATGTATGTATATGTATGCATGTTTTTTTTTTTTTCTTTTTATTTATATTGTTTCTGTTTATTTACATTTTCTCTATTTATTTATTTATTTATATTTTTCTCTATGTTGTTTATTTATTTATATAATGTTTTATATAATAAGTGTAGTTTACTTTTTACCAGCATTAAAAAAAAGGATGTTAGTTCTGCTTTAAAATTTGCTCAAGTGTCTTGGAGGAGATGGGAAAGAGGAGTGAAGAAAGAGGTATTAGATATACTGTTAAGATTATTGTTAATATTCACTAAAGGTAGCAGAGAGGTTCTAGAATTGAAAGATGGAATGTGTTAGAGAAAAAATATGGAGATTATGGTAGTTATCACATCTTAAAGGGGAAAGGGACTGTGTTAATAATAATTTAATAATATTATTTATTTTGAGCAACCCATTTTCTTTTTTAGCAGTAAGTGTGCTTGTTAATTATGTTCATAAGTCTTAGTAAGTTTATGGTGTATTTATCTTTCTGCAGCATGCGGCAGAAACAGAGAAGAAACAGAATGAGGCAGAAAGCAAGAAACGTATGGGCACAGTCATCAACTATGGCATTACCATCCAGGTCAGTGCATACATATTGCCTTATCCTCTTGATTGTCAGAGAGAGTATATATTAACTTAAAAAAAAAAAAGAAGACCCAGGGGGGTACTACCGTCCTACCAAATGAGTGTGAAACGAAAGCCTGTAATTGTTTTACATGATGGTAGGATTGCTGGTGTCTTTTGTCTGTCTCATAAATATGCAGGATTACAGGTACGTCTTGCTACTTTTACTTACACTTAGGTCACACTACACATACATGTACATGTTTATTTAAACACACTCATCTGAGTTTTCTTTGATTTTATCTTAATGGTTCTTGATCTTATTACTTTTCCTTTTGTATCCATGGGGAAGTGGAATAAGAATCTTTCCTCCGTAAGCCATGAGTGTTGTAAAAGTCAACTAAAGTGCCGGGAACAATGGGCTAGTAACCCCTTTTCCTGTAATAATTACTAAAAAGAATAAGAAGAAAATTGTCAAAGTGGGAAGTCTGAATGTGTGTGGATGTTGTGCAAATGATAAGAAAGAGATGATTGTGGATGTTATGAATGAGAAGAAGCTGGATGTCCTGGCTTTAAGTGAAACAAAGCTGAAGGGGGTGGGAGAGTTTCAGTGGAGAGGAATAAATGGGATTAGGTCAGGGGTTTCAAATAGAGTTAGAGCTAAAGAAGGAGTAGCAATAATGTTGAAGGATAAGTTTATTTTTTTTTTTTTATTATCACACCGGCCGATTCCCACCAAGGCAGGGTGGCCCGAAAAAGAAAAACTTTCACCATCATTCACTCCATCACTGTCTTGCCAGAAGGGTGCTTTACACTACAGTTTTTAAACTGCAACATTAACACCCCTCCTTCAGAGTGCAGGCACTGTACTTCCCATCTCCAGGACTCAAGTCCGGCCTGCCGGTTTCCCTGGGAGGAAAAGAGGGACTATAAATGTATTAATTCAAGGATTATGTGGAGTAAAATGAAGGTTGGATGTGAAAAGTGGGTTATAGTAAGCATATATGCATCTGGAGAAGAGAGAATTGTAGAGGAGAGAGAGATTTTGGGAAATGTTGAGTGATTGCGTGGGGAGTTTTGAACCAAGTGTGAGGGTAATGGTGGTTGGAGATTTCAATGCTAAAGTGGGCAAAAATGTTGTGGAGGGAGTAGTAGGTAAATTTGGGGTGTCAGGGGTAAATGTAAATGGGGAGCCTTTAATTGAGCTATGTGCAAAAAGAGGTTTGGTAATAAGTAATACATATTTTATGAAGAAGAGGATAAATAAATATACAACGTATGATATAGCACGTAATGAAAGTAGTTTGTTAGATTATGTATTGGTGGATAAAAGGTTGATGGGTAGGCTCCAGGATGTACATGTTTATAGAGGGGCAACTGATATATCGAATCATTATTTAGTTGTAGCTACAGTTAGAGTAAGAGGTAGATGGGAAAAGAGGAAAATGGCAACAACAAGCTAGAGGGAAGTGAAAGTGCATAAACTAAGGGAGGAGGAGGAAGTTCGGGTGAGATATAAGCAACTATTGGCAGAAAGGTGGGCTGGTGCAAGTATGAGTAGTGGGGGGGTTGAAGAGGGTTGGAATAGTTTTAAAAATGCAGTATTAGAATGTGGGGCAAAAGTTTGTGGTCACATGAGGGTGGGTGCAGGAGGAATGAGGAGTGATTGGTGGAATGATGAAGTAAAGAGTGTGATAAAAGAGAAAAAGTTAGCTTATGAGAGGTTTTTACAAAGCAGAAGTGTTATAAGAAGAGTAGAGTATGTGGTGAGTAAAAGAAAGGTGAAGAGAGTGGTGAGAGAGTGCAAAAGGAGAGCAGATGATAGTGGGAGAGGCACTGTCAAGAAATTTTAATGAAAATAAGAAAAAGTGTTGGAGTTAAACAAGTTAAGAAAGCCTAGAGAATAAATGGATTTGTCAGTTAAAAACAGAGAAGGGAAGTTGGTAGATTGGGAGATGGAGGTTTTGGGTAGATGGCGAGAATATTTTGAGGAACTTTTAAATGTCGACGAAGAAAGGGAAGCGGTAATTTCATGCACTGGTCAGGGAGGTATACCATCTTTTAGGAGTGAAGAAGAACAGGATGTGAGTGTGGGGGAGGTGCGTGAGGCATTACGTAGAATGAAAGGGGGTAAAGCAGCTGGAACTGACGGGATCATGACAGAAATGTTAAAAGCAGTGGGGGATATAGTGTTGGAGTGGTTGGTATTTTTGTTTAACAAATGTATGAAAGAGGGGAAGGTACCTAGGGATTGGCAGAGAGCATGTATAGTCCCTTTATATAAAGGGAAGGGGGACAAAAGAGATTGTAAAATTTAGAGGAATAAGTTTACCGAGTATACCAGGAAAAGTGTACGGTAGGGTTATAATTGAAAGAATTAGAGGTAAGACAGAATGTAGGATTGCAGATGAGCAAGGAGGTTTCAGAGTGGGTAGGGGATGTGTAGATCAAGTGTTTACATTGAAGCATATATGTGAACAGTATTTAGATAAAGGTAGGGAAGTTTTTATTGCATTTATGGATTTAGAAAAGGCATATGATAGAGTGGATAGGGGAGCAATGTGGCAGATGTTGCGAGTATGTGGAATAGGTGGTAAGTTACTATATGCAGTAGAGTTTTTATGAGCATAGTGAGGCTCAGGTTAGGGTGTGTAGAAGAGAGGGAGACTACTTCCCGGTATAAGTAGGTCTTGGGGATGTGTAATGTCACCATGGTTGTTTAACTCTCCACAAAAGTCATTATATTAGACCTTTGTGCAATTATTTGATTACCACTTTATTGTTCACCACAACTTATATTAGTCCCTTTTATATTATAATTTTATATTATAATTCTAACTTTAAAGAATTACCTTTAAAGTACTACCTATCATATTCCCAAGCTCCATTATTTGATCATCACTTTATTTGTTCACCACAAATTATTTTAGTCCCTTTTATATTGTCTCCTTTATTTTAGTTTTAAAAAACTACCTTAGCTCATTATTTTTACATTTGTTAAATAATTCAGGTGCTATTTTTTTTAGCTTTAGAATACTTACTTTATTTTTTACTTAATTCTAACTATAGATTCACTACAAATCTTATGATTACAAGCATTTATCCTGATACCAACCTCTTATTTAATGACTTAAATGATTCAAACAGTTACTGTAATTACTACACAGCCGAACAATCAAAGGCACTTCTCAGAGCTAACAACAACATAACTATCTTTAACTACAATATCAGATCTTTAAGCAAGCATTATGATGACCTCCTAGCATTACTAAATTCCTTGCATGCCAATATGTCCATCATTACACTAACTGAAACCTGGCTAAAACCTGATACTACAGATGTCTATGCCATTCCTGGTTACACAGCCATACACAACTGTAGGCCAGACCAACAAGGGGGTGGCACTGCTATATACTACTCAGACCAACTAGAATGTATCACTAATACTTGCACAAGGGATGAACATGGGGAATATATAATAGCTAAATTCAAATCCAAATACTACCTACAAAAACCTCTCACAGTGATAAACATCTACAGAGTTCCACAATCAAACATTAGCCAATTTAGTCAAAACCTAGGAAGTATGATAACTGATGCATGCATGAACAAAGATCACTTACTACTCTCAGGTGACTTCAATATAAATCTCCTGCAAGACCAGGACCCACACGTTACTGAATTCACAAACACAATGAGTAACTGCATGTTGCTACCAACAGTAACAAAACCTACAAGAGTTACAGAGACTAGTGTTTCCCTACTTGACCACATCTGGACCAACACCATATCCCCTTTAAAATCAGGCATAATTACAGATAATACCACAGACCACTACCCTACTTTCCTCATAACAACTCTTGGTAAAATACCCCAAGACACTACTAAAGTCACCCTCAGACTTCACAATGAGGCAGCCATTAATAACTTCACAACAGCAGTAACAAACATTGACTGGCACACTGAGCTAGAAATCTATACAGATATTGACGAATGTTTTAATAATTTTCTAAAAAAGACCCAATACCTTTATAACAAGCACTGCCCTAAAAAAACTAAACAGATGACAGCTAAGAGACTGAACAGTCCCTGGCTAACACCCAGCATTCTCAAATCCATAAATACAAAACACCGATATGAAAAACAGTACAGAATGGGTCACATAACCAGAGACCAAACAAAACGTTACTCGTCAATCCTAACCAGCCTGATAAGAAGGGCAAAAAATTGTATTATGAGAACAGATTATCCAACTTACGAGGTGATATAAAAAAGGCCTGGAAGACCCTATCAGAAATTCTGGGAACAAAAAAGATATCACGACATAGCGAAATAAAATTAGCAAAATTAGATGAACCCCAACTCCCACCAACAGAAACAGCAAACAATAAAATCCCAAGCTCAGATACCCCACCAAATGACTACCTCACTGGCAACTACCCGAACACACTGTTCCTAGCTCCGACTAACCCATACGAAGTCTCCCTTATTATCAACGCACTGAAAAACAAGGCAGGAGATTTAAATACCTTACCACCCTTTATATACAAAAAAGCGTCACAAGTACTATCACCAATCATTGCAACACTCTTTAACAAATCCATTGAATCCTCCACCTTCCCTACAGTTCTCAAAATAGCAAGGGTCACCCCGATCCATAAAGGAGGAGACCAAACAGAGTTGAATAACTATAGGCCAATATCCAATTTACACCCTCTCTCAAAAATCTTCGAAAAATTAATTCATAAACGAATCTACTCCTACCTCATCTCCCAAAACATTCTCAACCCCTGCCAATTTGGATTCAGGCCTAATAAAAATACTAATGATGCTATTATACACATGCTAGAACATATATACACTGCAATAGAGAAAAAAGAAGTCCCACTGGGGATCTTCATTGACTTACGTAAAGCTTTTGATACAGTTGACCGTGACTTGCTCCATGTAAAATTGTCACACTATGGTATTAGAGGGCACTCCCTCAACTACCTCAAGTCTTACCTCGGCAACAGAAGCCAATATGTGTACGCAAATGGGGCAAGCTCTTCCGCACAACCAATTACAGTTGGTGTCCCACAGGGAAGTGTCCTTGGCCCTCTTCTCTTTCTCCTATACATAAATGACCTACCAAATGCTTCGCAATTACTCAAACCCACACTTTTTGCAGATGACACTACATACGTCTTCTCTCACCCGAGCCCAGTCACGCTAGCCAATACTGTAAACACCGAATTACAGAAAATATCTACCTGGATGAGGACTAACAAACTTACATTAAACATTGACAAAACCTACTTCATTCGGTTTGGTAACAGAGCTACAGATGTCCCTCTTAACATAACGATAAACAGATCACCTATCACAAAGCTAACAGAGGGAAAATTCTTAGGAATCCACCTCGATAATAGACTCAAATTTCATACACATATACAACAAATTTCTAAGAAAATTTCCAAGACTGTAGGCATACTATCGAAGATACGGTACTACGTTCCACAGTCAGCCCTCCTGGCCCTTTATCACTCTCTTATTTACCCCTATCTTACCTATGAAATTTGTGCATGGGGCTCAACAACAATTAACCATCTCAGACCACTAATTACCCAACAAAAGACTGCAGTTAGAATGATAACAAATTCTCACTACAGGCAGCACACTCCACCAATATTCAAAACACTCAACCTACTCACCATACAAAACATCCATACTTATTACTGCACCTATTACATACATAGAACACTTAACTCTGATATTAACCCTCCCCTCAAACATCTCCTTGCCAACCTCAACAGAACACATGACCATAACACAAGGCACAGATCACTCTTTGATGTTCCTCGCGTCCATCTCACACTATGCAAAAACTCAATGCACATAAAAGGCCCTAAAATCTGGAATTCATTACCTGTAAATATAAAAGAAACACTACCTGTTTATAAATTCAAGTCTATTCTCAAAGATCACTTACTCACTCAAAACCAAATAAATACTGAATAATTGAACCTTATAAATTGTATATCCTATATGTTACTCACAATTATATCACATAAATGTTAAACCTAGGACCCAATCTAACTTTATTATTTTTTAAATACACTACCTAACAGAATACTCCATTCGACTGAATGTACAACAATGCAAGCAACCATATGACCTGTCTTTGTGATACTCATTTGTGCTTTATAGTAATCTGTTTACATTAATGTTTTATCACTGATTTCATCATTGCTTAGTTAATCTTAAGTTAATTTTAAGCCAGCCCGTAATGCTATGCATGTAAGTGGCTTTGGCATGCTGCTCTTACCTATATTTTTTGTACCTCTGTTTGTATGCTAAATATATTTATAGATGGTGTTGTAAAAGGAGTAAATGCTAGGGTGTTCGTTAGAGGGGTGGGATTAAATTATGGGGAATCAAATACAAAATGGAAATTGACACAGTTACTTTTTGCTGGTGATACTGTGCTCATGGGAGAGTTTAAAGAAAAATTGCGAAGGTTAGTGGATGAGCTTGGGAGTGTGTGTAAAGATAGAAAGTTGAAAGTGAACATAGAAAAGAGTAAGGTGATGAGGGTATCAGATGATTTAGATAAAGAAAAATTTGATATCAAATTGGGGAGGAGGAGTATGGAAGAAGTGAATGTTTTCAGATACTTGGGAGTTGACGTGTCGGCGGATGGATTTATGAAGGATGAGGTTAATCATAGAATTGATGAGGGAAAACAGGTGAGTGGTGCATTTAGGTATATGTGGAGTCAAAAAACGTTAGCTATGGGGGCAAAGAAGGGAATGTATGAAAGTATAGTAGTACCAACACTCTTATATTGGGTGCGAAGCTTGGGTTGTAAATGCAGCAGCGAGGAGGCGGTTAGAGGCAGTGGAGATGTCCTGTCTAAGGGCAACGTGTGGTGTAAATATTATGCAGAAAATTCGGAGTGTGGAAATTAGGAGAAGGTGTGGAGTTAATAAAAGTATTAGTCAGAGGGCTGAAGAGGGGTTGTTGAGGTGGTTTGGTCATTTAGAGAGAATGGATCAAAGTAGAATGACATGGAGAGCATTTAAATCTCTAGGAGAAGGAAGGTGGGGTAGGGGTCGTCCTCGAAAAGGTTGGAAGGAAGGGTAAGGGAGGTTTTGTGGGCGAGGGGCTTGGACTTCCAGCAGGCGTGCATTAGCGTGTTCGATAGGAGTGAATGGAGACGAATGGTACTTGGGACCTGACGATCTGTTGGAGTGTGAGCAGGGCAATATTTAGTGAAGGGATTCAGGGAAACCGGTTATTTTTATATAGCCGGACTTGAGTCCTGGAAATGGGAAGTACAATGCCTGCACTCTAAAGGAGGGGTTCGGGATATTAGCAGTTTGGAGGGATATGTTGTGTATCTTTATACGTATATACTTCTAAACTGTTGTGTTCTGAGCACCTCTGCAAAAACAGTGATTATGTGTGAGTGAGGTGAAAGTGTTGAATGAAGATGAAAGTATTTTCTTTTTGGGGATTTTCTTTCTTTTTGGGTCACCCTGCCTCAGTGGGAGACGGCCGGCTTGTTGAAAAAAAAAAAAATAATTTCTTGTACTTATTATGTCTGGGTTCTCTTGTAGCTCTCCAGATAGAATTTAAGCTCTGGGTTAATGTTTGAATTGAATGCCCTGTAGATATTATATACACAGTAGAATGTGTGACTATTTGGCACATTAAGCAAATTTTAACTTCTGATAAAGGGGAGTGTGTGTTGCCTGGAATCTGAATCAGTAATTATTCTGAGAGGTGTTTTTTGCTGAGTAACAGTAGGTTTAGGGTTATTAGCTATTGTTATTCCCTATGCACAGATACTGTAGATGATGTATTGATAGATTAGAGAGAGTACAAAGTGAGCAAGGATGTTTGGGGGATATAATAGTGTATTTATGTGAGACTGCCCACTGTTTAAGAAATGTTCTTGGTGCGTGAAATGAATTTTAGTTTGCTGTCAAGGTGATTTCCAAGAATTTACCCTCGTTTTACCTATTGATTGGTGTATTGTTTATCTTCATGCTAAAATGGAATTTTTTCTTTTTGTTCCCAAACATTATATAGAAGGTCTTGTCAATACTGAGTGTGAGCTTGTAATCCAAATAGATATTATGGTAATTCCTATTTTATTGCTGTTAGTACTAATAATGTAATTAACATTTTGTATTGTTTGCAGTTGCTGCACCTCAAGTCCAACAAGTATCTGACAGTCAACAAACGGCTTCCAGCACTACTTGAGAAGAATGCCATGAGGGTATATCTGGATGCTAATGGAAATGAAGGGTCTTGGTTTTACATTAACCCATATTACAAGCTGCGTAACTCCGGTGACACTGTAGTGGTGGGAGACAAGGTCATCCTCAACCCACTGAATGCTGGGCAGCAGTTGCATGTATCAAGTATGCACGATCTGCGTGATCATCCAGGGTGCAAGGAGGTATTGTTGGCCCAGAAATAGATTTAATGCAGCTGTTTCCTTAGGAGCAGCCATGGTATTAATTTGAAAGTGATAATAATTAATCTAATTGATTGTTTTGTAAGATAAATCATGAAATAATTGTTTTGTAAGATAAATCATGAAATAAGTCAGAATTATATTAACTAATTATGATAATTAAATTGATAAGTGGATGTAGAAAAGAGCAAGGTGATGAGGGTAATAAAAAATGTCTGAGAAATGATAGAATATCAGATTGGAGGGAAGGAGGGAATATGGAGGAAGTGGATGTATTAAGATATTTAGGAGTGAACATGTCAGCACATGGGTCTGTGAAAGATAAGGTTAACCATAGTTGAGGTGGGGGGGAGAAGAAAGAAAGGTGAGTGGCGTGTTGAAGTATCCGTGGAAAGAAAGAAGCTTATCGTTGGAAGCAGATATGAGAATGTACAAGAATATAGTGGCGCCAACACTTTTGTATTGGTGTGAGGTATGGATTTTGAATGTTGCAGGAAAAAGGAGGCTAGAGGCAGGGAAGATGTCATTTTTGAGGACAGTGTTTGGAGTGAATATTGTTCAAAGAATTTGGTGCATAGAAATTAAAAGGCGATTTGGAATAACCAAGGTTATAATTCCAAGGGTTGAGGTGGTTTGTGAATGTTGGAAGGATGGAAAGGGAAATATTGATGAATAGGGTGTCAAAATCTGGGGTGGAAGGTAGGAGGGGTAAGGCTCATCCCAGGAATGATTGGAGGGAAATGATGAAAGGGGCTTCGAGTTTTACTGGCATGTATGAGCATGTTAGCGACTCAAGTCCAGCTTGCTTGTGTCCATGAATCCCTTCATTAATGTTACTCTGCTCACACTCCAACAGCACGTCAAGTCACAGAAACCATTTGTCTCCACTCCTAACACACACACACACACACACACACACACACACACACACACACACACACACACACACACACACACACACACACACACACACACACACACACACACACACACACACACACACACACACACACACACACACACACACACACACACACACACACACACACACACACACACACACACACACTCACACTCACACTCACACTTGCTGGAAGTCCAAGCTCCTCACACACAAAACCTCCTTTACCCCCTCATTCCAACCTATCCTAGGTCAATCCCTAACCCAACTTCCTTCCACTACAGATTTATACACTTTCCTAGTCATTTTATTCCATTCCATCTTTTATGATCAATAAAAAATATTTGGAAGAAACTGGGTAAAATCATAAAAAATGTTAAAACCCAGTAACTTCCTTCATGTGGCAAGCATTCATGTCATGCTAAAATGATTACCAATGTCACCTTCAAACTTTCTTTAATCTGTAAGCATTAATAAGATTTCACTCAGTCTCATCTTATTGCACTTCTAAAATCAAGAAAAAATTTTTTGGGTAAGATAAAATAATTTTTTATTTTTTCAATTTTTGGCACAGAGGGTACATTTATTTTAAGACCCTTTTTTAATAAGCTTCATGGAGTACTTGAGGCATATTACAAGTAATTCTACACAAGTTTGGTGACATAGTGTAATCAAATTTCATTATTCCTATGTGGTAATAAGTTATACAGTATTAATATTTTCATTTAATGTAATTCTTACATTTCGTTTGACAGGTTAATGTCTTAAATTCAAATACATGCTGGAAGATATCATTATTTTTGGAACATAAGGAGAATCTGGAAGGAATATTAAAAGGTGGCGATGTGATACGTCTCTTCCATGCAGAGCAAGAGAAATTTCTCACAATGGATGAATATAAGAAGAAGCAACATGTATTTCTCAGGACAACTGGAAGGACTACTGCCACTGCAGCAACTTCCAGCAAGGCACTATGGGAAGTTGAGGTTAGTCACCTCTCATAACTAACCCTTAATCAGATATGGAAAATGGGTACCATTTCAGTCCATCCTGGACCATCATCAAATAAGTATAATGTCCAAATGGATTGAAACATCACTAAGTTTTAACTTCCAGTGTGTGCATTATTTTTCAATTTATCTGTCTTCAACATTGTACAGCTAAGTTATTGATCATTTTCTCAAAAACTAAGAAGCCCACTAAATTATAAATCAACAAAAACCAATATTTATTAATATTCACACTCTAGTTTTATCAAAAAGCTTAAAGGTGTTATTTACTTAACATATGAAATTTTTAAAGATCTACCACTGGGTGAGTAGCTTCAAACTCATGGATGGCATTAACCTATTTCTGAACTGTCACATCTGAGCACCTCTGCGCCTCTGCAAAGACAGTGATTATGTGTGAATGATGGTGCAAGTGTTGAATGATGGTGAAAGTGTTTCTTTCCCGTTTGGGTCCCCCTGCCTTGGTGGGAGACAGCCAACGAGTTGAAACAAAAAAAAAAGCTGTCTCTTATTAATTAAACAACTTCAGTCATTTGTAAGTAGCTAAGGCTTAAAAATGTGCATGTGTAAGTGATGAATGTGAAATAATTATGTATGAGAAATTGCTCTTATATTATTATTTTTTTATATAATCTTTATATACTCCTCCCCCTATCCCCCCCAGGTCGTACAACATGATCCAACTCGAGGTGGAGCAGGTCACTGGAATTCCTTATTTCGCTTCAAACACCTAGCCACTGGACATTACCTGGCTGCTGAAGTTGATGATGACCCAACTCATGATCCTACGAGAGCAAAGCTTAGAGGTAAACTTTCTCAGTAATTTTAGTAATAATTTTGGAAAACAACAAAATTAATGAAGGCAAATTATGCAATGTACCTAAACATAAAGATAAAAAAAAAGAGGTTTTTGACTGCCAGGGACTGGAGCATCCAGCGGGGTTGTGTGAAGTATATTAGATGTATACAAGTGGAGACAGGTGGCTTTTATGGCTTGACATACTGTTGAGTGTGAGCAGGGTAACATTTCTGAAGGGATACAGAAGAAACCAGTAAGTGGAATTAGGACCCTGGAGGTGGAAAGCACTGTGCTTGCACTCTGAAGGGAAGGGTGGGGATATTTCAGTTTGTACTATGATGCTTGCACACTTCTGGCAAGACAGCTATTAAATAAGTGATGTGGAATTTGTTTACCTTTTATGGATCACTCTGTCATGATGGGAAATGGCCAGAATGTTAAATAAAAGGTAAATAAAGATAAAACAAAGTGATGCACTGTACACTGAAAGCCAGACAAAATATCTCTTTAAATTTTAAAATAATTTTTCCTTTTGGAATAAAAAGCTTTTATTTGCTTCTTTAAATGCAAGTGTTTCGGGAGCAGTTGTGAGAAGAAGAAGAAATTGACATATTTACTTTCATATTAAACTGAACTCAAGAAGAAATAGCTATGAGAGGATATCTTATGCTAGGGATTATGTAACTCTTAGATGAAATATTTTTTGATCAAAGGCTGTATAACTCAGTAGCTAGTTATAAAAATATCATTGGTAATAGATGACCACATATTGTATTCCATGGTAAACAGAGTGCTTTCCCTCTGTAGAAAAAGTTTGCTGCATCACCTTTACTTTGGGAAGTAAATATCACTGCCATTTCCCTTTTCTTTGCCTGTAAAATCTGATATGATTTTTCAAATTTATTCAAATTGATCTTTTGATGACCACATGGTCATATCCAAATTCCACTCTCACTCACCACACACTGCCACCCTCCACTCTCACTCACCACACACTGCCACCCTCCACTCCCACTCACCACACACTGCCACCCTCCACTCCCACTCACCACACACTTAATCATTATTTATATTTATCAAAAATCAGATATTATGGAATCAACTACATGTAATACAACACATAAATTCTGTAATGTAGATTGAACATTAAAATGGTATAAAATACCGACAGGTTGTTAGGTATCTGTAATGTAGGTTGATGGATCTCCATGGGGAAGTGGAACAAAATTCTTCCCCCGTAAGCCATGTGTGTAGTAAGAGGCAACTAAAATGCCAGAAGCAAGGGGATAGTAACTCCTATTCCTGTATGTATTACTAAATTTAAAAAGCAAAACTTTTGTTTTTCTTTTTGGGCCACCTTGCCTCAATGGGATATGGCTGATTTGTTGAAAGAAGGTTGATGGGTGTGGCCCCATCCTAAGCTAGACAAAAGGACCTTGCTAGGATGAGACTAGTACTTCCACTACTCCACATTTTGATTAATGGTTCTAAGCTTGTTTCCAAGTTGAAAATTCCACTGCTCCTGTCATAGCTAAATAATGTAAGAGCTATTAATTACTGTATAGCAAGGGATAAGCTATCGGATCTCTTTAGGAAGCACCTTTTGCTTCTGTATTGGCACTTATTTTCCTGGATGCCAGCATGGCTGAAGAACTGATTAAAAGTAATAAAATTATACCTTGCAATAAATTGAATAATCATTATTGGATTTTTCACAAATTTTGATAGTACAAATGCAGTACAGTAGAGATGATTTGTGAATTCCTTGTTAGATTGGGTTGAGCAGAGATAATTGGTTTTAGGGTTTAGACATGTTCAAATGTGAGCAAGTAACACAAAGGAATTCAGGGAAACCAATTAGCTGGATTTTAATCCTGGAAGTAGAGAGCACAGTGCTTGCTCTTGGAAAGAGGGAAAGGAGGTAATAAATTTAGAGGGTTGTTCAAGTTGTGATGTCTGTATACTTCAGGCAAGAAGCTGTTGAATGAGTGATGGAGTTTTTTTTTTTTTTTTAGGGGGTCACCCTTCCTTGGTGGGAGATGGCTGATGGGTTAAGAAAAAAGGTATAGTACCGTATAGGGTTCTTCCATTTAGGAAGAATTGGCTGTTCAGTGTGGGTGCAAGTGTGCACTGAAAAAGTCTGCTGTATACTGACTGGCATTCATTTAAGATAATTTTCATGGGTTTTTTGTGTAAGGGCAATGCCTGACAGCACGTACTATTAAGATGGCTGGGATCCAAAGTGACTCTGTACATTAGTGACAAACTGGATAAAAGCAGTGAGACCTGATTGTGTGAATAAATAGAAGCCAAACACACTTACAACCCAAATAGACATGAAACGTTAATTCACTGTAAGGCGTAGTGGGTGAAATACTATACACAAGTAGAGGAGGTACTGAAGGCAGACTCCATATATTTGCATGAAAAAAAGCCTTAGGATTTAGATTGCATCATACCTGTCAATTAATAGTTACAAGGCAGGGCCCAGGAGCTGTAGTGTGATCCTGCAAATACAGTATAGTGTGTGTGTATGTAGTAACACCTTTATTTTATTTATTTATTTACTTACATTTTTGCAACATTTTTAATGTGGAAGCTACCATTGAAGTAGGTATTTCTTGTCATGCTTTTCTCCCAACGAACAACATTGTCCCTTTCTAGAGCAAATATTGAAGCAACAGTCAATAGACTCTGGGAGTTCGGACGGCCGGAGGAGAAAGACTGGGTTATGGAGGGGATCAGCAGGTATTGTTATTTGTGTAAAACATTGATCAGTGCTTGCATCATTTACATGCTTTAACAAGATTGTGGTGTGGCTGTCACTCGTAAGAGTGACGTATGTAGGTGCCAATATATGCAAGGTGAAATTACAATACTTTGACATTAAACAGATTGAGGGTTGATCTCATTCCTCTGTAGATGATGAATGTTATATTGATTAATAATGTTATAGTTTTTAAGTTATGTATAAGAAACAAGATTATCCCTCATTGATTACACAGTAAACTTGTGTACAGAATAACTATGAATTCATATTTACAAATACCTTGCTTTTCATGTATATACATATCAGTGATCCATTAGCCACAATCGCTTTAGTGTCAGTAATAAGATAAATAACCTTCATGTTATGCATGGTAGACAGTTGGTCTTCAAGTGACCACACTTTACCTGAAGAACACACGACTCCTTCAACTCTTTTAATGCTTTAATACTATTGCTTTATATTACTTGAAGCAGACATATTAAGAGAAGATGTGTCCTTTGGCAAACCTCTTTGATTTGTTTACCAGGTATTAGGTGTATGTTATTGAGTGTACAGTGTACACAGATGACAAAATGGATTTTTTTTTTTAATATTTTGCAAAGTTCTCGAGAATACTATGGCAGGTACAATTTGTATGATTATGATTCATGGAAATATTTATATTGCAAAACTTTAAACTGTC
Organism: Cherax quadricarinatus; assembly: GCF_038502225.1. Classification (NCBI taxonomy): domain Eukaryota; kingdom Metazoa; phylum Arthropoda; class Malacostraca; order Decapoda; family Parastacidae; genus Cherax; species Cherax quadricarinatus. The sequence continues at coordinate 46,994,282 of NC_091302.1, read as the reverse complement.
CTGTAAATTGAATTTTTTTTGCATTAGCTGCATAGTCCAGCTTTTCAGGCATTAAATGAAGATTTAAAGCCACTATCTTAGTCTGTAATTATGATTGCAACATTATTTTCTTTTGTATTACTTTATGGATTTTTATTTTAACACTTCCCATAACATCCTTTATGAGTGAGGAAGAGTCAGATTTGAGTGTGGGGAAGTGCATGAGGCAGGTAGTAAAATGAAAGGGGGTGAAGCAGCTGGGATTGATGGGATCGTGACAGAAATGTCAAAGGCAGGTAGGGATATAATTTTGGAGTGGTTGGTTCTTTTTTCAATAAATGTATGGAAGAGGGGATGGTACCAAGGGATTGGCAGAGAAGATGCATAATTTCTTTGTATAAAGAAAAGGGGGAACAAGAGAAACAGTAAAAATTATAGGGAAATAAGCCTGTTGAATATATCATGTGAAGTGAAGTGTATGGTAGAGTTAAGGGTAAGACAGAGAGCAGAATTGCAGATGAACAAGGAGGCTTCTGTAAAGATAGGGGATGTGTAGACCAAGTGTTTACATTGAAACATATAAGTTGGGAAGAGGTGTGGGATTAAAATACATAGAATCTAATACAAAATGGAAGTTGTCACAGTTTCTTTTTGATGATGATGCTGTGCTTTTGGGAGATTCTGAAGAGAAGTTGCAAATGTTGATGCAGGAATTTGGGAGGGTATGTAAAGGAAGGAAATTGAAAGTGAACATAGGATGAGGGTAACAAATGAGTTAGATAATGAAAGATTGGATATCACATTGGGAGGATGGAATATAGAGGAAATGAATGTGCAGTTATTTGGGAGTAGAGTTCTTGGTGGATGGGAAGGTGGAGTAGGGATCACCCTAGGAAAGGTTGGAGGGAGGGGGTAAAGGAGGTTTTGTGTGTGAGGGGCTTGGACATTCTGCAGGTGTCTGTTAAATAGTAGTGGAGGCAAATAATTTTTAGGACTTGGCGAGTTTTTACAGTGTGAGTAATGTAACATTTTGTGAAGGGATTTAGGTAAACTAGCTAGCTAGACTTGATTCCTGGAGATGGGAAGAACAGTACAGTGGACCCCCGGATAACGATCAGCTCCCAACTCGACCAATTATGTAAGTTTATTTTTGTAAGTGCTTTTGTAGGTGTATTTTTAGGGGTCTGAAATGGACTAATCTAATTCACAATATTTCTTATGGGAACAAATTCAGTCTATAACGGCACCCAAACAGACTTCTGGATTGAAATAATATCGTTAGGCGGGGGTCCACTGTACCTGCAATCTGAAGGAGGGGTAGGGATATTTACAGTTTGGAGGGGCACCTGAACTGTAGTATCTGCCTCTGGGCAGAAAATGATGGAGTCAGTGATGGTGAAAGTGTTTCGTTTTTTTTTGGGTCACCCTACATCAGTGGAGACAGCCAGTATATTAAAAAATAATAATAATAATAGCTCTTTACCATCTGAGTACTGCTCACTTATATACGTACTTCTCTGTAAACACTTGGAGATCAAGTGTTTACATTGAAAAATACAAGTGAGCAGTACACTGGTACCTTGACTTATGAGTGCCCCAACTCATGAGTTATCAGAGTTACGAGCCATCGCTTGGTCAGTTTTTTGCTTTGAGTTGCAAGCCAAAATACGAGTTATGAGCGAGCTCCAGATACACTGCCACTGATTGGAGGCATATCTGAAGTCAAATCCAACTCTGTACTCAGAGGAATGTCAGGTACTTTGTCTCATCCCACATGCTCTTCCAAGACATAAGTGGAAGTATAATATTCCCACACTAACCCCATATTGTAGTGAGGTACCTTGTCCCTTGTTTGGTTCTCATATAAATCCAAGGAAGAGGTAACCTCCATTTCAACACTCAGAGTTTGTCCAGAAACATTACTTATGGTGGGTGGAGTACTGATAGTGGTGGGTGGAGTGGTGATGGTGGTCGGTGGAGTAGTGATGGTGGTCGGTGGAGTAGTGATGGTGGTGGGTGGAGTACTGATAGTGGTGGGTGGAGTAGTGATGGTGGTCGGTGGAGTAGTGATTGTGGTGGGTGGAGTACTGATGGTGGTGGGTGGAGCACTGATAGTTGTGGGTGGAGTAGTGATGGTGGTCGGTGGAGTAGTGATAGTGGTGGGTAGAGTAGTGATGGTGGTCGGTGGAGTAGTGATGGTGGTTGGTGGAGTAGTGATGGTGGTTGGTGGAGTAGTGATAGTGGTGGGTGGAGTAGTGATGGTGGTTGGTGGAGTAGTGATGGTGGGTGGAGTAGTGATGGTGGTGGGTGGAGTACTGATAGTGGTGGGTGGAGTAGTGATAGGGGTGGGTGGAGTAGTGATGGTGGTGGGTGGAGAAGTGATGGTAGTGGATGAAGTAGTGATAATGGTGGGTCGAGAACATATGGTAGTGGGTGGAGTAATGGTGGTGGGTGTAGTAGAGAACATGGTGGGTGGAGTAGTGAGGGTGGTGGATGAAGTAGTGATAATGGTGGGTGGAATAGATATGGTGGTGGGTGTAGTAAAGAGGGTGTGATGGGTGGAATAGTGGTGGTGTGGCGGGTGGAGTATACAATATTTCTTATTTATAAATAAATACATTTTTCTTATTTAAAAAGATAAAAAAATAGGGGTGTTTTTTGGGGGGCTGGACTGAATTAATGACATTACAATTAATTTCAATGAGGAAAATTGATTTGATATACGAGCAAATTGAGTTACGAGCTTGGCCACAGAATGAATTAACTCTTTGACTGTTTCAGTCGTATATATACGTCTTATGAACCACCGTGTTTGACGTATATATACTCAAAAATTCTAGCGGCTTCAAATCAAGCAAGAGAAAGCTGGTAGGCCCATATGTGAGAGAATGGGTCTGTGTGGTCAGTGTGTACCATATAAAAAAATCCTGCAGCACTCGGTGCATAATGAGAAGAAAAAAACTCCGACCATCTTTTTTTGGATTAAAACGCCAACTTTGTGGTGTATTTTCATATAGTATTTATGGTTGTATTCTCGTTTTTTTGGTCTCTTTTGATAGAATGGAAAACATATTATAGAAATAAAAGTGATTTTGATTAGTTTTACTATGAAAAGAACCTTGAAATGGAGCTCAAAGTAGGGAAAATGTTTGATTATTGCCGATGTTCAAAAGTACACAAATGATGTCATTGTCCAATAAATGTCCAACTAGCCATTCTAATATGCAGTCACAAATGGGTTGACATTATTTATACAATTATTACAATATTGCAGTAGTCTGCATAACAGTAAATCTTCTGTTTTTTTGTTTGAATAAAAATTCAAAATAGAATGCAAGAGTAATATCAGAGGGGCCTGGAGATGTGACTGATGAAGAAAGAAAATGTTATTTTTGAGCCAGGAATGTCTGCATTGTTCATTCTGGACCCTATTTTGAAATTGGCATATTTTTTAACCCTTTGAACAATGGAATTAGCCAAAAATAGGGCTCAAAGTGGGCGAAATCACCGATTTGTAAATATTGCCGAGGTCACTAACTTCGTGAGAGTGTAATTCCGTCAGTTTTCCATCAAATTTCGTTCTTTTGGTGTCGTTACAATCGGGAAAAGATTCTCTATTATTTCATGAGAAAAAATATTTTTTTTATGGAATTTTGTGACACCAGGAGACACCTCACGATTGGGGGTTACAACAGTCAAGGGGTAGAACTTATCAACAGTAAAATTCTTAAAAAAAAAAATTCTATACAAACTTTCTTAAGTAGACTCAAAAAAGCTTGTATAGTTAAACCCTGTCTGTAAAAAAAAAAAAAAACAATCTCTGCCAAATGTTTTCTATTATATATATATATATATATATATATATATATATATATATATATATATATATATATATATATATATATATATATATATATATATATATATATATATATATATATATATATATATATATATATATATATATATATATATATATTTTTCTTTTCAACAAGTCGGCCGTCTCCCACCGAGGCAGGGTGACCCAAAAAGGAAAGAAAATCCCCAAAAAGAAAATACATTCATCATCATTCAACACTTTCACCACACTCACACATTATCACTGCTTTTGCAGAGGTGCTCAGAATACAACAGTTTAGAAGCATATACGTATAAAGATACACAACATATCCCTCCAAACTGCCAATATCCCAAACCCCTCCTTTAAAGTGCAGGCATTGTACTTCCCATTTCCAGGACTCAAGTCCGACTATATGAAAATAACCGGTTTCCCTGAATCCCTTCACTAAATATTACCCTGCTCACACTCCAACAGATCGTCAGGTCCCAAGTATCATTCGTCTCCATTCACTCCTATCTAGCACGCTCATGCACGCTTGCTGGAAATCCAAGCCCCTCGCCCACAAAACCTCCTTTACCCCCTCTTTCCAACCCTTTCGAGGACGACCCCTACCCCTCCTTCCTTCCCCTATAGATTTATATGCTTTCCATGTCATTCTACTTTGATCCATTCTCTCTAAATGACCAAACCACCTCAACAACCCCTCTTCTGCCCTCTGACTAATGCTTTTATTAACTCCACACCTTCTCCTAATTTCCACACTCCGAATTTTCTGCATAATATTTACACCACACATTGCCCTTAGACAGGACATCTCCACTGCCTCCAACCGTCTCCTTGCTGCTAAATTTATATACATATATACACACACACACACACATATATATATATATATATATATATTATATATATATATATTTTTTTTTTTTACACATCGGACATTTGGAGGGATATGTTATATATCTTTTTACATGCTTCTAAACTGTTGTATCTCGGTGTCTCTGCAAAGACAGTGATTATGTGTGAGTGAGGTGAAAGTGTTATATGATGATGAAAGTATTTTCTTTTTGGGGATTTTCTTTCTTTTTGGGTTGCCCTGCCTCAGTGGGAGACAGCCAACTTGTTGAAATAAATAAATATATGTATATTTTATATACAGTATATATATATATATATATTTATATATATATATTTTTTCAACAAACCGGCCGTATCCCACCAAGGCAGGGTGGCCCAAAAAAGAAAATCAAAAGTTTCTCTTTTTAAATTTAGTAATTTATACAGGAGAAGGGGTTACTAGCCCCTTGCTCCTGGCATTTTAGTCACCTCTTACAACACGCATAGCTTATGGAGGAAGAATTCTGTTCCATTTCCCCATGGAGATAAGAGGAAATGAACAAGAACTAGTAAGAAAATAGAAGAAAACTCAGAGGGGTGTGTATATATATGCTTGTACATGTATGTGTAGTGTGACCTAAGTGTAAGTAGAAGTAGCAGGATGTACCTGAAACCTTGCATGTTTATGAGGCAAAAAATGGACACCAGCAATCCTACCATCATGTAAAACAATTACAGGCTTTCGATTTACACTCACTTGGCTGGACAGTAGTACCTCCCTGGGCGGTTGCTGTCTACCAACCTACTACCTTAAATAAATAAATATATATATATATATATATATATATATATATATATATATATATATATATATATATATATATATATATATATATATATATATATATATATATATATATATATTTTTTTTTTCAACAAGTCAGCCGTCTCCCACCGAGGCAGGGTGACCCAAAAAAGAAAGAAAATCCCCAAAAAGAAAATACTTTCATCATCATTCAACACTTTCACCACACTCGCACATTATCACTGTTTTTGCAGAGGTGCTCAGAATACAACAGTCTAGAAGCATACACATATAAAGATACACAACATATCCCTCCAAACTGCCAATATCCCAAACCCCTCCTTTAAAGTGCAGGCATTGTACTTCCCATTTCCAGGACTCAAGTCCGACTATATGAATATATATATATATATATATATATATATATATATATATATATATATATATATATATATTTTTTTTTTTTTTTTTTTTTTCAACAAGTCGGCCGTCTCCCACCGAGGCAGGGTGGCCCAAAAGGAAAAACGAAAGTTTCTCCTTTTACATTTAGTAATATATATATATATATATATATATATATATGTAGGTAGTAGGTTGGTAGACAGCAACCACCCAGGGAGGTACTACCATCCTGCCGGTTGCTGTCTACCAACCTACTACCTATAATATATATATATATATATATATATATATATATATATATATATATATATATATATATATGTAGGTAGTAGGTTGGTAGACAGCAACCACCCAGGGAGGTACTACCATCCTGCCAAGTGAGTGTAAAACGAAAGCCTGTGATTGTTTTACATGATGGTAGGATTGCTGATGTCTTTTGTCTGTCTCATAAATATGCAAGATTACAGGCATGTCTTGCTACTTCTACTTGCACTTAGGTCACACTACACATACATGTACACATTTATTTATACACACTCATCTGAGTTTTCTTTGATTTTATCTTAATAGTTCTTGGTCTTATTAATTTTCCTTTTTATATCCATGGGGAAGTGGAATAAGAATCTTTCCTCCGTAAGCCATGCGTGTTGTAAAAGTCAACTAAAATGCCAGGAACAATGGGCTAGTAACCCCTTTTCCTGTAAAGATTACTAAAAAGAATAAGAAGAAGAAAATTGTCAAAGTGGGAAGTCTGAATGTGCGTGGATGTTGTGCAGATGATAAGAAAGAGATGATTGTGGATGTTATGAATGAGAAGAAGCTGGATGTCCTGGCTTTAAGTGAAACAAAGCTGAAGGGGGTGGGAGAGTTTCAGTGGAGAGGAATAAATGGGATTAGGTCAGGGGGTTCAAATAGAGTTAGAGCTAAAGAAGGAGTAGCAATAATGTTGAAGGATAAGCTATGGCAGGAAAAGAGGGACTATAAATGTATTAATTCAAGGATTATGTGGAGTAAAATAAAGATTGGATGTGAAAAGTGGGTTATAATAAGCGTGTATGCACCTGGAGAAGAGAGAAGTGTAGAGGAGAGAGAGAGATTTTGGGAAATGTTGAGTGAATGCGTGGGGAGTTTTGAATCAAGTGTGAGAGTAATGGTGGTTGGGGATTTCAATGCTAAAGTGGGTAAAAATGTTATGGAGGGAGTAGTAGGTAAATTTGGGGTGCCAGGGGTAAATGTAAATGGGGAGCCTTTAATTGAGCTATGTGTAGAAAGAAATTTGGTAATAAGTAATACATATTTTATGAAAAAGAGGATAAATAAATATACAAGGTATGATGTAGCACGTAATGAAAGTAGTTTATTAGATTATGTATTGGTGGATAAAAGGTTGATGGGCAGGCTCCAGGATGTACATGTTTATAGAGGGGCAACTGATATATCGGATCATTATTTAGTTATAGCTACAGTTAGAGTAAGAGGTAGATGGGAAAAGAGGAAGGTGGAATCATCAAGTAAGAGGGAGGTGAAAGTGTATAAACTAAGGGAGGAGGAAGTTCGGGTGAGATATAAGCGACTATTGGCAGAAAGGTGGGCTAGTGCAAAGATGAGTAGTGGGGGGGTTGAAGAGGGTTGGAATAGTTTTAAAAATACAGTATTAGATTGTGGGGCAGAAGTTTGTGGTTATAGGAGGGTGGGGGCAGGAGGAAAGAGGAGTGATTGGTGGAATGATGAAGTATAGGGTGTGATAAAAGAGAAAAAGTTAGCTTATGAGAGGTTTTTACAAAGCAGAAGTGTTATAAGAAGAGCAGAGTATATGGAGAGTAAAAGAAAGGTGAAGAGAGTGGTGAGAGAGTGCAAAAGGAGAGCAGATGATAGAGTGGGAGAGGCACTGGTAAGAAATTTTAATGAAAACAAGAAAAAATTTTGGAGTGAGTTAAACAAGTTAAGAAAGCCTAGGGAAAGTATGGATTTGTCAGTTAAAAACAGAGTAGGGGAGTTAGTAGATGGGGAGAGGGAGGTATTAGGTAGATGGTGAGAATATTTTGAGGAACTTTTAAATGTTGAGGAAGAAAGGGAGGCTGTAATTTCATGCACTGGCCAGGGAGGTATACCATCTTTTAGGAGTGAAGAAGAGCAGAACGTAAGTGTGGGGGAGGTATGTAAGGCACTACGTAGAATGAAAGGGGGTAAAGCAGCTGGAACTGATGGGATAATGACAGAAATGTTAAAAGCAGCGATGGATATAGTGTTGGAGTGGTTGGTACATTTGTTTAATAAATGTATGAAAGAGGGGAAGGTACCTAGGGATTGGCAGACAGTATGTATAGTCCCTTTATATAAAGGGAAGGGGGACAAAAGAGATTGTAAAAATTATGGAGGTATAAGTTTATTGAGTATACCAGGAAAAGTGTACGGTAAGGATATTATTGAAAGAATTAGAGGTAAGACAGAATGTAGGATTGTGGGTGAGCAAGGAGGTTTCAGAGTGGGTAGGGGATGTGTAGATCAAGTGTTTACATTGAAGTATATATGTGAACAGTATTTAGATAAAGGTGGATAAGTTTTTATTGCATTTATGGATTTAGAAAAGGCATATGATAGAGTGGATAGGGGAGCAATGTGGCAGATGTTGCAAGTATATGGAATAGGTGGTAAGTTACTAAATGCTGTAAAGAGTTTTTATGAGGATAGTGAGGCTCAGGTTAGGGTGTGTAGAAGAGAGGGAGACTACTTCCCGGTAAAAGTAGGTCTTAGACAGGGATGTGTAATGTCACCATGGTTATTTAATATATTTATAGATGGGGTTGTAAAGGAAGTAAATGCTAGGGTGTTCAGGAAAGGGGTGGGATTAAATTATGGGGAATCAAATACAAAATGGGAATTGATACAGTTACTTTTTGCTGATGATACTGTGCTTATGGGAGATTCTAAAGAAAAATTGCAAAGGTTAGTGGATGAGTTTGGGAATGTGTGTAAAGGTAGAAAGTTGAAAGTGAACATAGAAAAGAGTAAGGTGATGAGGGTATCAAATGATTTAGATAAAGAAAAATTGGATGTCAAATTGGGGAGGAGGAGTATGGAAGAAGTGAATGTTTTCAGATACTTGGGAGTTGACGTGTCGGCGGATGGATTTACGAAGAATGAGGTTAATCATAGAATTGATGAAGGAAAAAAGGTAAGTGGTGTGTTGAGGTATATGTGGAGTCAAAAAACATTATCTATGGAGGCAAAGAAGGGAATGTATGAAAGTATAGTAGTACCAACACTCTTATATGGGTGTGAAGCTTAGGTTGTGAATGCAACAGCGAGGAGGCAGTTGGAGGCAGTGGAGATGTCCTGTCTAAGGGCAATGTGTGGTGTAAATATTATGCCGAAAATTCGGAGCGTGGAAATTAGGAGAAGGTGTGGAGTTAATAAAAGTATTAGTCAGAGGGCTGAAGAGGGTTGTTGAGGTGGTTTGGTCATTTAGAGAGAATGGATCAAAGTAGAATGACATGGAGAGCATTTAAATCTGTAGGAGAAGGAAGGTGGGGTAGGGGTCGTCCTCGAAAAGATTGGAAGGAAGAGGTAAGGGAGGTTTTGTGGGCGAGGGGCTTGGACTTCCAGCAGGCGTGCATGAGCGTGTTCGATAGGAGTGAATGGAGACGAATGGTATTTGGGACCTGACGATCTGTTGGAGTGTGAGCAGGGTAATATTTAATGAAGGGATTCAGGGAAACCAGTTATTTTTATATAGCTTTACTTGAGTCCTGGAAATGGGAAGTACAATGCCTGCACTCTAAAGGAGGGGTTTTGGAATATTAGCAGTTTGGAGGGATATGTTGTGTATCTTTATATGTATATGCTTCTAAACTGTTGTGTTCTGAGCACCACTGCAAAAACAGTGATTATGTGTGAGTGAGATGAAAGTGTTGAATGATGATGAAAGTACAGTGGACCCCCGGTTAACGAACTTTTTTCATTCCAGTAGTATGTTCAGGTGCCAGTACTGACCGAATTTTTTCCCATAAGGAATATTGTGAAGTAGATTAGTCCATTTCAGACCCCCAAACATACACGTACAAACGCACTTACATAAATACACTTACATAATTGGTCGCATTTGGAGGTGATCGTTAAGCGGGGGTCCACTGTATTTTCTTTTTAGGGATTTTCTTTCTTTTTGGGTCACCCTGCCTCGGTGGGAGACGGCCGACTCGTTGAAAAAAAAAAAAAAAAATATATATATATATATATATATATATATATATATATATATATATATATATATATATATATATATATATATATATATATATATATATATATATATATATATATATATATATATATATATATATATATATATATATATATATATATATATATATATATATATATATATATATATTATATATATATATATATATATATATATATATATATATATATATATATATATATATATATATATATATATATAATATATAATATATATATATATATATATATATATATATATATATATATATATATATATATATATATATATATATATATATATATATATATATAATGTGGCAGAATTATCTCCATGTGCTGCTCTTGGCTTATATGTTGTAGATTGTAAATTGTAGAAAAGAAATTGTAAATTGATAAATCTATGTAAATAACTTTTAATCTTCCTATATTGCATTGAGCTTCATACTTTTTTTTATAATTAAACGTCTTGTAACTCTTTAGTCCATAGTATATTGTCCTTCCCAATATTTTTTTGTTTTTTTTTTTGTATTCGCTTAAATTTAGTATGTACAGCACTTACAACAGTCACAGTTTTTCATGAGGGAGGTAGTTACTGTAATGTATCTAATTGTTCTTAATTATTTTCAGATCCTAATGGGGGTCTTGTGTACCAACTTGTTTCAGTGCCATTAAGCAATGATATTGCATCTATCTTCGAACTTGAGCCTACCACTCTTATAAGAGGCGATTCCATGGTACCACAGTCATCCTATGTAAGGCTACGACACTTGTGCACGTCAACCTGGGTGCACTCGACATCCATACCCATTGACAAGGAGGAGGATAAGCCTGTGATGTCAAAGGTAGAGAATGGTGTAAAATATACTTTGAAAAAAGAGTTAGTTTTTCTTTATTTAGAGAGAGTATCTTGTGAGGTATTTTAGGCCATGGGGAGTTAGATATGGTACTCTGATGGATGAGGTAAAGAATTTGCTGGAGTGTAATAAAGCAAGCCAAAATAAGCTGTTCTGTGTTTTAATGCTATAATTCAATACTTTTCTTTGTATTAGAGTGTATGGTATACCGTAGTGTTTAGCACAATAGGCTTATTAATATGTTTCAGATCACATCTTGTATACTGTATTATAGCTAATATAAGTGCTTCATGAAATTAAAGTACAGTATATTTAATATATAATTAATGAAAATATATTCAGCTACTCATACTTTATGAAATAATCCCTTAATTAGGTCGGTTGTGCTCCAATCAAAGAAGACAAGGAAGCATTTTCACTGGTTCCAGTTCATGCCAAAGAAGTGAGAGATCTGGATTTTGCTAATGATGCTAGTGAAGTTTTGGCGAAGCATGCAAAAAAATTAGAAAAAGGATCTATCATACAAACCGAGAGAAGGTAAGAAATAATATACTGTACACACTATCTCTCGCTCTGTGTGTGCACATGAGCATGCATGTGTACATACACTCCAACCACTCCAGAACTATATCCTCACCTGCTTTTAACATTTCTGTCTTGATCCCATCATTCCTAGCTGTTTTACCCTCTTTTATTTTACCCACTGCCTCTCACACTTTCCCCATTCTCTTGTCTGGCTCTTTGTCACTCCTAAAAGATGTATACCTCTCTGGCGAAAGCATGAAATCTTTACCTTTCTTTCTTCATAAACATTAAACAGTTCCTCAAAATATTCCCGCCATTTTCCAATACCTCTGCCTTCCCATTTAATAACTTCCCTCTTCAGTTTTTAACTGTCGAATCCATTTGTTCTTGAGACTTTCTCTACCTATTAATCTCACTGCAAAACTTTTTCTTATTCTCATCCAAATTTGTTGACAGAACCTCCCCTCACTCTCATTTGCTCTCCTTTCTCACTTCATCACCACTGTCCTAACTTCTCTTTTACTCTCCAAATACTTCACTGTCATGTCACTTCTGCTTTGTAAAAACCTCATTTGTTAACTATTTTTTCCCATGCCACTCTCTTTACCTCATCATAAAATGTTTACAGTAATTTTAAATGTGTTTACCTGCTGTAAAAATCTTCGTTTTTGTGAGATTTATTATTATAATGTTTCTAGTCACTCATGCCCTCTTTATTTTTTACATTAATTTTGCGTCCTTTCATGAGTTCATACTTCTCTGTCCTTTTAAAGTAGGGAGGAGGTTACTGTTGATTTCCATTCCAGATAGAAATATAAGATTGTGTTGTATCAGCATTTCTGAGTAAAAAATTATGATATTACAAGTTTGTAATATAATGAAAAAACATTATTAATTACCAGATACCAGTTAATTACAAATTAAACATTACTTATACAAAATTCCTAGAATTGCCTTCAAGAATTAATGTTTTTTATAAGGACTGTAGGTCTTGCCTGTAAGTTAAACCCCCCTTTGTAGAGTAATTTACAATGTTTAAACCAGGAGATAAAACTGCATTCATATTGACATTTTCTTTACGAAATTATGCTTTTATTTTCAGATCACTAATGCTGTTGCTCTTAGATCTTGTATATTTTATTGCTGAGAAGGAGCATGAACAAAACAAAAGTGAACCATTAGCACTAGTTCTGGAAGTCACTAATCCTAATAGAGATCGGCAGAAGCTCCTTAGGGAACAGAGTATTCTAAAACAGGTGAGTGTTCTTATATTATTCTGCAATTTATGTGTTGAATTTCAAGGGTAAATACAAACCTGGTATTTGTAGCTTGTGCAAATATTTGAGTGAAACAAATGTGGTTGAAACAAAGTGTAAATTGATGATGAAAAGTGTGCATGGCCTGTTTTTGGGATTTAGTGTTCAGTCTTTGAGCCTCCCAGTTCTTCCGTTACAGATTTTGAAATAATCTTGGCACCTTTCAGTGACACAAAGATCTTAATAACAGTCTGGTAGTACCTAGTTAGGAACAAAGACATGTCGCTTCAACATTTGATGATGAGAAGTGATACTTAAGAAAAGTGAGACTTTAGAATTTTATTCATGTTTGGTATAGACTTAGCTTTACTTTCATGTGTTTTAATAGGTCTTATTCCTGTAAGATAATAGTTCCTTTCCAGTTTATGAAGACTGATCTGTGACTGGGCAGCGAGATAATTAACAAATATAGTACTAGATATTCTCCATGGGGAAGTGGAACAGAATTCTTCCTCTGTAAGCTATACGTGTTGTAAGAGGCAACTAACATGCCTGTAGCAAGGGGCTAGTAACCCCTTATCCCCTATACATTACTAAAGTTAAAAAGATAAACTTTTGTTTTTCTTTTTGGGCCACCCTGCTTCGGTGGGATACGGCCGGTGTGTTGAAAGAAAAGAAGTACTAGATATACAGTGAAACCTTGGTTTTCGTTTGCCCTGGTTTTCATCGAATTCAGTTTTCGACGACTTTTTTCGTCAAAATATTGTCCCAGTTTTCATTCATCACCTTGGTTTTCGTCCACTGTACCGAACATGTCCGTTTGCCCACACCCACATAAAGCATCCCACACACGCATTCGGAGTCAGTCTGGCTTTGTTTCTTGTCGAGTGAACATTACCCTGTGCATTCATATGAAACATTTTGTAATAATCCATTGTTGTTTGTGCTTATTTATTGAGTGTGACTGCTAAATAAGCCACCATGAGGCCAAAGAAAGTTCTGAGTGCCAGTCCTTTGATAAAGAAGGCGAGAAACATAATAGAATTCAATGGTGGTAGAGGGTGGTAGTGGTTGTAATGGTGGTAGTGATGGTGGTAGAGGGTGGTAGTGATGGGGGTAGAGGGTGGTAGTGATGGTGGTAGAGGGTGGTAGTGATGGAGGTAGAAATTACCTTTCCTCCCTCTCCCCTCCTCGCCGTCTTCCATACGCCAGCAAGAGTCTTCAATGAAGGTAAAAGTGATTTAAATGCTCATTTATCCATTTCATTAGTGCTTTATATTTATTCCTCATTGTTTTCTATATGTAAAACTATAGTTATTCTCTATAAAAAGAATTTTTTTTTTAATATTTTTGGGTGTCTGGAAGGGATTAATTGGATTTAGTACATTATTTCTTATGGGAAATGTTGCTTCAGTTTTCTTTGAATTAGGTCTTCGTCAGACTGTCTGGAACGAATTAAAGACGAAAACTGAGATCCCACTGTATCTTACAATTGGTGGGAGATGGCCAGCGTGTTAAAAAAAAAAAAAAGGGAGATTCTGAAGAGAAGTTCCAAAGGTTGGTGGATGAATTTGGGAGGTTATGTAAAAGAAGGAAATTTAAAGTGAATATATGAAAACACAAGGTGATAAGGGTAACAAAAAATTTAGGTAACTAAACAATGGATATCAGGTTGGAGGGAAGGAGCATGGAGGAAGTGAATGTGCTCATATATTTGGGAGTGGATTTGTCAGCGGATGGGTCTGTGAAAGACGAGGTGAACCATAGAATTGACGAGGGGAAAAAGGTGAATGTTACATCAAAGCATCAGAATGTTTTCCGTGGATAACAAAGAATGTTATCCATGGAGGCAAAAAGGGACTTGAGTCCTGGAGATGGGAAGTACAGTGCCTGCACTCTGAAGGAGGGGTGTTAATGTTGCAGTTTAAAAACTGTAGTGTAAAGCACCCTTCTGGCAAGACAGTGATGGAGTGAATGATGGTGAAAGTTTTTCTTTTTCGGGCCACCCTGCCTTGGTGGGAATCGGCCGGTGTGATAATAAAAAAAAAAAAAAAGGGAACTGTATAAGAGTATAGTGGTACCAACACTTTTATATGGGTGCGAAGCATGGGCTGTGAGGAGACTGGAGGCAGTGAAGATGTCATTCTGAAGGAAATATATGGAGTGAATATTATGCAGAGAATTTGTAGCTTGAAGATAAGAAGGAAGTGCAGGGTTACATTAAAGTATTAGCCAGAGGGCCAAAGAGGGGTTGTTTGGGTGGTTCAAACATTTAGAGAAGATGGAACAGAATAGGATGACTTGGAGGGCATATAAATCAGTAGTGGAGGGAAGGTGGGGTAGGGGTTGTTCTAGGAAAGGGTGGAGGGAAGAGGCAAAGGAGGTTTTGTATGCAAGGGGCTTAGAATCTTGTGTGAGCATGTTAGATAGGAGTAAATGTAGGCAAATGGTTTTTATGACTGACATGATGTTGGATATGTTATGAGGATAACAAAAAGATTAGGTGATGAAAGATTGGATATCAGATTGGAGGGAAAGAGTATGGAGGAGGTGAATGTATTCAGATATTTGGGAGTGGACGTGTCAGCAGATGGGTCTATGAAAGATGAGGTGAATCATAGAATTGATGAGGGGAAAAGGGTGAGCATTGCACTTAGGAGTCTGTGGAGACAAAGAACTTTGTCCTTGGAGGCAAAGAGGGGAATGTATGAGAGTATAGTTTTACCAACGCTCTTATATGGGTGTGAAGCATGGGTGATGAATGTTGCAGCGAGGAGAAGGCTGGAGGCAGTGGAGATGTCATGTCTGAGGGCAATGTGTGGTGTGAATATAATGCAGAGAATTTCTAGTTTGGAAGTTAGGAGGAGGTGCGGGATTACCAAAACTGTTGTCAAGAGGGCTGAGGAAGGGTTGTTGAGGTGGTTCGGACATGTAGAGAGAATGGAGCGAAACAGAATGACTTCAAGAGTGTATCAGTCTGTAGTGGAAGGAAGGCGGGGTAGGGGTCGGCCTAGGAAAGGTTGGAGGGAGGGGGTAAAGGAGGTTTTGTGTGCGAGGGGCTTGGACTTCCAGCAGGCATGCGTGAGCGTGTTTGATAGGAGTGAATGGAGACAAATGGTTTTTAATACTTGACGTGCTGTTGGAGTGTGAGCAAAGTAACATTTATTAAGGGATTCAGGGAAACCGGCAGGCCGGACCCGAGTCCTGGAGATGGGAAGTACAGTGCCTGCACTCTGAAGGAGGGGTGTTAATGTTGCAGTTTAAAAACTGTAGTGTAAAACACCGTTCTGGCAAGACAGTGATGGAGTGAATGATGGTGAAAGTTTTTCTTTTTTCGGGCCACCCTGCCTTGGTGGGAATCGGCCAGTGTGTTAATAATAAAATAATAATAATGATGTTGGAATGTGAGTAAGGTAACAATTATGAAGAAATTGAGTCCTGAAGGTGGGAAGTACAGTTCCTGCATTCTGAAGGAGTGGGGATATATGCAATTTTGAACTGTAGTATCGGCATGCCTCTGGCAGTACAGTGGTGGAGTGAATGATGGTGAAAACATTTTTTTCTTTTGCGGGTCACCCTACCTCAGTGGGAGATCGCCGATGTGTTAAAAAATATATAAAGAGCTTGACACTTTTCTTCTTATTCTTTTTAGTAATTATTACAGGAAAAGGGGTTACTAGCCCATTGTGTTTTGTCTCCACATATACCTCAACGCACCACTCACCCGGTTGCCTGGTGGCTAAAGCTCCCGCTTCACACACGGAGGGCCCGGGTTCGATTCCCGGCGGGTGGAAACATTTCGACACGTTTCCTTACACCTGTTGTCCTGTTCACCTAGCAGCAAATAGGTACCTGGGTGTTAGTCGACTGGTGTGGGTCGCATCTTGGGGGACAAGATTAAGGACCCCAATGGAAATAAGTTAGACAGTCCTCGATGACGCACTGACTTTCTTGGGTTATCCTGGGTGGCTAACCCTCCGGGGTTAAAAATCCGAACGAAATCTTATCTTATCTTATCTTATCTTTTTTCCCCATGGAAATAAGTCACTCTGTCAGACTTTTTTGGGTTATCCTAGGTTCTCTACACATATGCTGCTACGTATGATAATTCTATGTAACTGTATTTGTGTATACCAGAATAAACTTACTTACTTATCAATTCTGTGATTATCGTCATCCTTCATAAATCCATCCGCCAACACGTCAACTCCCAAGTTTCTGAAAACATTCACTTCTTCCATACTCCTACTCCCCAATTTAACCATTTGAGGGTTTCAGACGTACTAGTACGGCTTACGCCCAAGGGTTTTTGACGTACTAGTACGCATAAATTCTAGCGGCGTCAAATCTCACGGGAAAAGGCTGGTAGGCCTAGATGTGAGAGAATGGGTTTGTGTGGTTGGTTTGCGCGGTAGAAAAAAATCTGGGACCCAGTGGTGCATTGTGGGAACGCCATCTTAGTACACAATGTCCACCATGCCTCGCGGTAAGAAATTCCTCACTCCTCAGCAAATTGGGACACTTTTGTTCCCCAGTTATAATACAGATGGAAGTGCCAGTGAAGATGAGTTTCAAGGTTTTGGTGAGGTTTTGACCGAAACTAATGACCATAATATCGATATCGGTAATAGTGAGGAAAACCCAGACGACCCTCAGCTTTCCACCTCTGGTGCTGGGCCGTCTTGTTCACGTTCAGTTGTACCAGAATCAAAGAGGAAACTCCTATTTTTCCAAATCCCAGACTCAGATGTGAGCATTTGTGATGATAGTGATAAGTGATTATGAACTACAAGCTTTTGAAAAGAGTTCCAGTAGTGATAGTGAAGTGGAATATTCCCCAGTGAAGCGTCAGTATATACGACGATATATGCGCTCTGGTAGTGTGCCATATGCTATTCCAAGGGGAAGGAGTACATCTCGGAGTACATTCCGTGCCTCCAGCCTTCTCCTCGCTGCAACATTCATCACCCATGCTTCACACCCATATAAGAGCATTGGTAAAACTATACTCTCATACATTCCCCTCTTTGCCTCCAAGGACAAAGTTCTTTGTCTCCAAAGATTCCTAAGTGCACCACTCACCCTTTTCCCCTCATCAGTTATGATTCACCTCATCTTTCACAGACCCATCCGCTGACACGTCCACTCCCAAATATCTGAATACATTCACCTCCTCCATACTCTCTCCCTCCAGTCTGATATCCCATCTTTCATCACCTAATCTTTTTGTTATCCTCATAACCAAATAAGATTGTAAAACAGCTAACCACTATTCTACGTTTACTTTTAAGTAATAATTACTATGTACTATTATCTTATCTAGTTTTAATTAGTTACTATGTATTAGGATTAGTTTGCCCGAAATGCCTCGGCATGATAGTGGCTATCTTTGTACTTAGCAAATCAAAATTGTAATTACACATTGTAACCTTTACAAAGAAATAAACTTATTATTTTTTTTTTTTTTTTTTTCAACAAGTCGGCCGTCTCCCACCGAGGCAGGGTGACCCAAAAAAGAAAGAAAATCCCCAAAAAGAAAATACTTTCATCATCATTCAACACTTTCACCACACTCGCACATTATCACTGTTTTTGCAGAGGTGCTCAGAATACAACAGTCTAGAAGCATACACATATAAAGATACACAACATATCCCTCCAAACTGCCAATATCCCAAACCCCTCCTTTAAAGTGCAGGCATTGTACTTCCCATTTCCAGGACTCAAGTCCGACTATATGAAAATAACCGGTTTCCCTGAATCCCTTCACTAAATATTACCCTGCTCACACTCCAACAGATCGTCAGGTCCCAAGTACCATTCGTCTCCATTCACTCCTATCTAACACGCTCACGCACGCTTGCTGGAAGTCCAAGCCCCTTACCCACAAAACCTCCTTTACCCCCTCTCTCCAACCCTTTCGAGGACGACCCCTACCCCGCCTTCCTTCCCCTATAGATTTATATGCTTTCCATGTCATTCTACTTTGATCCATTCTCTCTAAATGACCAAACCACCTCAACAACCCCTCTTCTGCCCTCTGACTAATACTTTTATTAACTCCACACCTTCTCCTAATTTCCACACTCCGAATTTTCTGCATAATATTTACACCACACATTGCCCTTAAACAGGACATCTCCACTGCCTCCAACCGTCTCCTCGCTGCTGCATTTACCACCCAAGCTTCACACCCATATAAGAGTGTTGGTACTACTATACTTTCATACATTCCCTTCTTTGCCTCCATAGATAACGTTTTTTGACTCCACATATACCTCAACGCACCACTCACCTTTTTTCCCTCATCAATTCTATGATTAACCTCATCCTTCATAAATCCATCCGCCGACACGTCAACTCCCAAGTATCTGAAAACATTCACTTCTTCCATACTCCTCCTCCCCAATTTGATATCCAATTTTTCTTTATCTAAATCATTTGACACCCTCATCACCTTACTCTTTTCTATGTTCACTTTCAACTTTCTACCTTTACCTTTATTATTATTAATTGTAGCTACAACTAAATTATTTATTTATTTTTTTTTTCATTATCACACTGGCCGATTCCCACCAAGGCAGGGTGGCCCGAAAAAGAAAAACTTTCACCATCATTCACTCCATCACTGTCTTGCCAGAAGGGTGCTTTACACTACAGTTTTTAAACTGCAACATTAACACCCCTCCTTCAGAGTGCAGGCACTGTACTTCCCATCTCCAGGACTCAAGTCCGGCCTGCCGGTTTCCCTGAATCCCTTCATAAATGTTTCTTTGCTCACACTCCAACAGCACGTCAAGTATTAAAAACCATTTGTCTCCATTCACTCCTATCAAACACGCTCACGCATGCCTGCTGGAAGTCCAAGCCCCTCGCACACAAAACCTCCTTTACCCCCTCCCTCCAACCTTTCCTAGGCCGACCCCTACCCCGCCTTCCTTCCACTACAGACTGATACACTCTTGAAGTCATTCTGTTTCGCTCCATTCTCTCTACATGTCCGAACCACCTCAACAACCCTTCCTCAGCCCTCTGGACAACAGTTTTGGTAATCCCGCACCTCCTCCTAACTTCCAAACTACGAATTCTCTGCATTATATTCACACCACACTTTGCCCTCAGACATGACATCTCCACTGCCTCCAGCCTTCTCCTCGCTGCAACATTCATCACCCATGCTTCACACCCATATAAGAGCGTTGGTAAAACTATACTCTCATACATTTCCCTCTTTGCCTCCAAGGACAAAGTTCTTTGTCTCCACAGACTCCTAAGTGCACCACTCACTCTTTTTCCCTCATCAATTCTATGATTCACCTCATCTTTCATAGACCCATCTGCTGACACGTCCACTCCCAAATATCTGAATACGTTCACCTCCTCCATACTCTCTCCCTCCAATCTGATATTCAATCTTTCATCACCTAATCTTTTTGTTATCCTCATAACCTTACTCTTTCCTGTATTCACTTTTAATTTTCTTCTTTTGCACACCCTACCAAATTCATCCACCAATCTCTGCAACTTCTCTTCAGAATCTCCCAAGAGCACAGTGTCATCAGCAAAGAGCAGCTGTGACAACTCCCACTTTGTGTGTGATTCTTTATCTTTTAACTCCACGCCTCTTGCCAAGACCCTCGCATTTACTTCTCTTACAACCCCATCTATAAATATATTAAACAACCACGGTGACATCACACATCCTTGTCTAAGGCCTACTTTTACTGGGAAAAAATTTCCCTCTTTCCTACATACTCTAACTTGAGCCTCACTATCCTCGTAAAAACTCTTCACTGCTTTCAGTAACCTACCTCCTACACCATACACTTGCAACATCTGCCACATTGCCCTCCTATCCACCCTGTCATACGCCTTTTCCAATATATCCAATATATCTGTTATGATTTTATATTTGCTTGTAAACATCATTGAAAGATTAATTTTTGTATTTATAATTCGAAGATAAGCTTACTATTAATAATTTTTTTTTTTTATTTTCATGTGGGTATATAATGAGCCATTTACAGAACTCTTTGGCAGTTGATTGTAGCTCTTAATTTATTCACAAGCTTTCATCTTGCAATTCTCATGTTAATGACTTTCATACCTTATTTTGAGAAACTGTAGGTGTCTAGATTTTTTGGTATTGCTTCATTTTAGTAATATGATGAACTTATTGTGAAATTTGCATGAATATCTGCATAGATATTTATTTTATCCATGGAGAATATCATCAATATTTCCAACAGCAAGTATTTTATGAGAAGTGGTGTGGGAGTTGTGGTGCTCCATTTGGAATATGTGAGGCTCCATGTGGGAGTTGTGGTACTCCATGTGGGAGTTGTGGTGCTCCATTTGGGAGATGTGGTGCTCCATGTGGGAGTTGTGGTGCACCATGTGGGAATTATGGTGCTCCATGTGGAAGATGTGGTCCTCCATGTGGGAGTTGTGGTGCTCCATGTAGGAGTTGTGGTGCTCCATGTGGGAGTTGTGGTGCTCCATGTGGGAGTTGTGGAGCTCCATGTGGAAGCTGTCACTCCATGTGGGAGTTGTGGCACTCCATGTGGGAGTTGTGGCACTCCATGTGGGAGTTGTGGCACTCCATGTGGGAGTTGTGGCACTCCATGTGGGAGTTGTGGCACTCCATGTGGGAGTTGTGGCACTCCATGTGGGAGTTGTGGCACTCCATGTGGGAGTTGTGGCACTCCATGTGGGAGTTGTGGCACTCCATGTGGGAGTTGTGGTACTCCATGTGGGAGTTGTGGCACTCCATGTGGGAGTTGTGGTGCTTCATGTGGGAGTTGTGGCACTCCAAGTGAGAGTTGCGGTGCTTCATGTGGGAGTTCTGGTGCTTTAGGTAAAAAATAAAATCAAAACAAAGAAGAAACAATCTAAGATGGAATGTGGAAAGGGAAGAAGGAAAGTTACAGTAGAAAGGAAAAAGAAAGCTATTGGAGGCATTCGTTAGAGAAGGGTAAGAAAGTGGGGAAGTAACAGAAAGCTTCAGACATGATCACTGGCAAAAATTACAGGTAAACTTAGGAATTAAAATCACCTTTCTTATACCTTAAAATTTAAAAATAATTTTAAATAATTGATTTTCTGTTACAGATATTCAAGATTCTTCAAGCACCATTCACGGAGACTCAGGGAGGCGATGGGCCTCTTCTCCGGATTGACGAGTTGAATGATCCACGTCACTCGGCATACAAAACTATTTTTCGTCTTTGTTATAGGCTTTTAAGACTTGCTCAACAAGGTTACAGAAAAAACCAGGTGAGATTTTATGGAGCATCATATATAAATATGTACAGTGTATTCTTTTTAAATTTTAATTATTTAAGGCCTTGGTTGTCTCCAGTCAAGGTTAGATGATCGATAGCCCTGTAATCCCATTTTCTAATTATGCAGAGGAGCAATGTTTGTTTCTGATTACAGTTTAAACTTGTATCTGGATTTTAATCCTTAAACGGTCCAAATAGATCGACGTTCATATTGGTAGTGCTCCAAAAGTAGATCTATGTTTTTTTACACATTTTCAAATGTAAAAAAAACAAGAGATGAGGTACATTTTTTTACATACTTTCAAATGTTGAAAAAACATATATATACGTTTGGACCATTTAAGGGTCAACTACAGTAGAGTACCACTTTTCATGCCTCAATGTACTACATTTTCATCTGTTCACAATTTATTTTTTGTATATATTTCTGTCCTTTGCCCCAAAGATTGGCACCTTTCAGAGCAGCTTTACCTGTTTCCATCTTACACTTTGACATAGTCAGCCTTCGTGGCAGAGAATTTTCCTGGCGAGTTGCAGAAAATGATTTCCAAGGGTGACTGTGCACCTGAGCAAGTGTTTATTGCTGATGAGAGAGAATTTTTCTGGAAGATACCTTCTAGAACTTACATCAGCAAGCAAGGAAGAAAGGTGCTTGTGGCTTCAAGCCAGCAAAGGATCATTTCAGCTTGCTTCTGTGCGCTAATGCAACAGGTGACTAAGTGCAGACCCATGCTTGTTTATCGGTCAAAAATCTCTGTTCCCTAAAACAGAAAGACAAAACCACTTATCCTGTCATCTAGCTGCCAAACCAGTCAGGACTGATGACAGAAGAATTATTTGTTGATTGGTTCAAGCCTTATTTTATTCCTGAAAGCCTAGGTGGTGGCCTGGTGGCTAAAGCTCCTGCTTCACACACGGAGGGCCCGGGTTCGATTCCCGACGGGTGGAAACATTTCGACGCGTTTCCTTACACCTGTTGTCCTGTTCACCTAGCAGCAAATAGGTACCTGGGTGTTAGTCAACTGGTGTGGGTCACATCTTGGGGGACAAGATTGAGGACCCCAATGGAAATAAGTTAGACAGTCCTCGATGACGCACTGACTTTCTTGGGTTATCCTGGGTGGCTAACCCTCCGGAGTTAAAAATCTGAACGAAATCTTATCTTATCTTATCTTAGTTAAAAATAGGAGAGGAGAGTTATTAAATGGAGAGTTAGAGGTATCAGGAAGATGGAGGGAATATTTTGAGGAATTGTTAAATGTTGATGAAGATAGGGAAGCTTTCATTTCGTGTATAGGGCAAGGAGGAATAACATCTTATAGGAGTGAGGAAGAACCAGTTGTGAGTGTGCGGGAAGTGTGTGAGGCAGCGAGTAGAATGAAAGGGGTTAAGGCAGCTGGGATTGATGGCATAAAGATAGAAATGTTAAAAGCAGGTGGGGATATAGTTTTGGAGTGGTTAGTGTTTTTATTTAATAAATGTATGGAAGAGGGTAGGGTACCTAGGGATTGGCAGAGAGCATGCATAGCTCCTTTGCATAAAGGCAAAGGAGACAAAAGAGAGTGTAAAAATTATAGGGGAATAACTCTGTTGACTTAGGTAGTTGGCTGGTAGACAGCAACCACCCAGGGAGTTACTACCGTCCTGCCAAGCGAGTGTAAAACGAAAGCCTGTAATTGTTTTACATGATGGTAGGATTGCTGGTGTGTTTTGTCTATCTCATAAATATGCAAGATTGCAGGTACGTCTTGCTACTTGTACTTAAACTTAGGTCACACTAAACATACATGTACATGTTTATTTATACACACTCATCTGAGTTTTCTTTGATTTTATCTTAGTTCTTGTTCTTATTACTTTTCCTGTTATATCCATGGGAAAGTGGAATAAGAATCTTTCCTCCGTAAGCCTTGCGTATTATAAAAGTCAACTAAAATGCCGGGAACAATGGGTTAGTAACCCCTTTTCCTGTAATAATTACTAAAAAGAATAAGAAGAAAATTGTCAAAGTGGGAAGTCAGAATGTGTGTGGATGTTGTGCGAATGATAAGAAAGAGATGATTGTGGATGTTATGAATGAGAAGAAGCTGGATGTCCTGGCTTTAAGTGTAACAAAGCTGAAGGGGCTGGGTGAGTTTCAGTGGAGAGGAATAAATGGGATTAGGTCAGGGGTTTCTAATTGAGTTAGAGCTAAAGAAGGAGTAGCAATAATGTTGAAGGATAAGCTATGGCAGGAAAAGAGGGACTATAAATGTATTAATTCAAGGATTATGTAGAGTAAAATTAAGGTTGGATGTGAAAAGTGGGTTATATATGCACCTGGAGAAGAGAGACATATAGAGGAAAGAGAGAGATTTTGGGAAATGTTGAGTGAATGCGTGTGGAGTTTTGAACCAAGTGTGAGAGTACTTGTGTTTGGGGATTTTAATGCTAAAGTGGGTAGAAATGTTGTGGAGGGAGTAGGTAAATTTGGGGTGCCAGGGGTAAATGAAAATGGGGAGCCTTTAATTGAGCTATGTGTAGAAAGAGGTTTGGTTATAAGTAATACATATTTTATGAAAAGGAGGATAAATAAATATACAAGGTATGATGTAGCACGTAATGAAAGTAGTTTGCTAGATTATGTATCCGTGGATGGGTAGGCTCCAGAATGTACACGTTTGTAGAGGGGCAACTGATATATTGGATCATTATCTACTTGTAGCAACAGTTAGAGTAAGAGGTAGATGGGATAACAACAAGTAAGAGGGAGGCGAAAGTGTATAAACTAAGGGAGGAGGATATTCGGGTGAAATATAAGCAACTATTGGCAGAAAGGTGGGCTGGTACAGGTATGAGTAGTGGGGGGGTTGAAGAGGGTTTGAATAGTTTTAAAAATGCAGTATTAGAATGTGGGACAGAAGTTTGTGGCTATAGGAGGGTGGGGGCAGGAGGAAAGAGGAGTGATTGGTGGAATGATGAAGTAAAGGGTGTGATAAAAGAGAAAAAGGTAGCTTATGAGAGGTATTTGCAAAGCAGAAGTGTTATAAGAAGAGTAGAGTATATGGAGAGTAAACGAAAGGTGAAGAGAGTGGTGAGAGAGTGCAAAAGGAGAGCGGATGATAGAATGGGAGAGGTACTGTCAAGAAATTTTAATGAAAATAAGAATAAATTTTGGAGTGAGCTAAACAAGTTAAGAAAGCCTAGGGAGCAAATGGATTTGTCAGTTAAAAACAGAGTAGGGGAGTTAGTAGATGGGGAGATGGAGGTTTTGGGTAGATGGTGAGAATATTTTGAGGAACTTTTAAATGTTGAGGAACAAAGGGAGGCGGTAATTTTATGCACTCGCTAGGGAGGTATTCCATCTTTTAGGAATAAAGAAGAGCAGGATGTGAGTGTGGGGGAGGTGCGTGAGGCATTACGTAGAATGAAAGGGGGTAAAGCAGCTGGAACTGACGGGATCATGACAGAAATGTTAAAAGCAGCGGGGGACATAGTGCTGGAGTGGTTGGTATTTTTGTTTAATAAATGTAGAATTGCAGATGAGCAAGGAGGTTTTAGAGTGGGTAAGGGATGTGTAGATCAAGTATTTACATTGAAGCATATATCTGAACAGTATTTAGATAAAGGTAGGGAAGTTTTTATTGCATTTATGGATTTAGAAAAGGCATATGATTGAGTGGATAATGACACAATGTGGCAGATGTTGTAAGTATATGGAATAGGTGGTAAGTTACTAAATGCTGTAAAGAGTTTTTATGAGGATAGTGAGGCTCAGGTTAGGGTGTGTAGAAGAGAGGGAGACTACTTCCCGGTAAAAGTAGGTCTTAGACAGGGATGTGTAATGTCACTATGGTTGTTTAATATATTTGTAGATGGGGTTGTAAAAGAAGTAAATGCTAGGGTGTTCGGGGGAGGGGTGGGATTAAATTATGGGGAATTAAATACAAAATGGGAAGTGACACAGTTACTTTTTGCTGATGATACTGTGCTTATGGGAGATTTTAAAGAAAAGTTGCAAAGGTTAGTGGACGAATTTGGGAGTGTGTGTAAAGGTAGAAAGCTGAAAGTGAACATAGAAAAGAGTTAGGTGATGAGAGTATCAAATGATTTAGATAAAGAAAAATTGGATATCAAATTGGGGAGGAGAAGTATGGAAGAAGTGAATGTTTTCAGATGTTTGGAAGTTGACGTGTCAGCAGATGGATTTATGAAGGATGAGGTTAATCATAGGATTGATGAAGGAAAAAAGTAAGTGGTGCATTGAGGTATATGTGGAGACAAAAAATGTTATATTTGGAGGCAAAGAAGGGAATGTATGAAAGTATAGTAGTACCAACACTCTTATATGGGTGTGAAGCTTGGGTTGTAAATGCTGCAGCAAGGAGGCAATTGGAGGCATTTGAGATGCCCTGTCTAAGGGCAATGTGTGGTGTAAATATTATGTAGAAAATTCGGAGTGTGGAAATTAGGAGAAGGTGTGGAGTTAATAAAAGTATTAGTCAGAGGTCTGAAAAGGGGTTGTTGAGGTGGTTTGGTCATTTAGAGAGAATGGATCAAAGTAGAATGACATGGAGAGCGTATAAGTCTGTAGGAGAAGGAAGGCTGGGTAGGAGTCGTCCTTGAAAAGGTTGGAAGGAAGGGGTAAGGGAGGTTTTGTGGGTGAGGGGTTTGGACTTCCAGCAGGTGTGCTTGAGCGTGTTCAATGGGAGTGAATGGAGACGAATGGTATTTGGGACCTGACGATCTGTTGGAGTGTGAGCAGGGTAATATTTAGTGAAGGGATTCAGGGAAACCGGTTATTTTTGTATAGCCGGACTTGAGTCCTGGAAATGGGAAGTACAGTACAATGCCTGCACTCTAAAGGAGGGGTTCGGGATATTAGCAGGGATATGTTGTGTATCTTAATACGTATATGCTTCTAAACTGTTGTGTTCTGAGCACCTCTGTAAAAACAGTGATTATGTGCAAGTGAGGTGAAAGTGTTGAATGATGATGAAAGTAATTTTCTTTTTGGGGATTTTCTTTCTTTTTGGGTCAACCTGCCTCGGTGGGAGATGGCCATCTTGTTAAAAACACAACAACAAAAAATAAAAAACTTATACCTCAACGCTCCACTCGCCTTTTTTCCTTCGTCAATTTTACGGTTAACCTCGTCCTTCACAAACCCATCCGCTGACACGTCAACTCCCAAATATCTGAAAACATTCACTTCTTCCATACTCCCTCTCTCCAATGTGATATCCAATTTTTCTTTATCTAAATCATTTGGTACCCCTCATCACCTTACTCTTATCTATGTTCACTTTCAAATTTCTACCTTTACACACCCTCCCAAACTTGTTCACTAACCTTTTCAACATTTTTATAGAATCTCACATAAGCACAGTATCACCAGCAAAAAGTAACTGTGTCAATTCCCATTTTGTATTTGATTTCCCATAATTTAATCCCACCCCTCTCCCCAACACCCTAGCATTTACCTCCTTCACAACCCCATCTATAAATATATTAAACAACCATGGTGACATTACACATCCTTGTCTAAAACCTACTTTTACTGGGAAGTGATCTCCCTCTCTTCTACACACCCTAACCTGAGCCTCATAAAAATTTTTTACAGCATTTAGTAACTTACTACCTATTCCATATACTTGCAATGTCTGCCACATTGCTCCTCTATCCACTCTATAATGAGTTTTCTAAATCCATAAATACAGTGAAAACTTCCCTAACTTTATCTAAATACTATTAACATATATGCTTCAATGTAAACACTTATTATTGAAAGCGGTGAAAAGTTTTTACGAGGATAGTGAGGCTCAGGTTAGAGTATGTAGGCGAGAAGGAGATTATTTCCCAGTAAAAGTAGGCCTTAGACAGGGATGTGTGATGTCACCATGGTTGTTCAATGCATGATCATGTTAGACAGGAGCAAATGGAGACGAATGGTTTTTAGGACTTGGCATGCTGTTGGAGTGTAAGCAAGGTATCATTTATGAAGGGATTCAGGGAAACCCGCAGACTGGATTTGAGTCCTAGAGATGGGAAGTACAGTGTCTGCACTTTGAAAGAGGGGTGTTAATGTTGTAGTTTTATAATTGTAGTGTATGTATACCTCTGGCAAGAGAGTGATGGAGTGAATGGTGATGAAAGTTTTTCTTTCTCAGGCTACTGTGCCTTGATAGGAAACGGCCGATATGTTAATAAATAAATAAACGTTTTTCCTGTGATGCAAAAACCTTGCATTCAAGACTTTCCTGACCTGAAAATTCCCATACTCGTCCTGACGTTTTACTAAATTCGAACCCATAAAATTATTTTTTACTACCAAATATGACATCACTGATGCAACCACTTGATCAAAGTGTAATAAAATCATTAAAGTATGTTTACACACATCAGGGTGGTGCAGATAGGAGTGAATGGTTTTAGGGACTTGACACGTTGTTGGAGTGTGGGCAGGGTAATATTAAGGGATTCAGGAAAACTGGTTAGCTGGACTTGAGTCCTGGGAATGGGAAGTTCAATGCCTGCACTTTAAAGGAGGGGTTTAGGGTGTTGGCAGTTTGGAGGGATGTCTAAACTGTTGTGTCGGAGCGCCTCTACAAAGACAGTGATTATGTATGAGTGATGGTGAAAGTGTTGAATGGTGATGAAAGTTTTCTCTTTCTGTTTTTTTTTTTTTTTTCTTTTTGGGTCACCCTGCCTTGGTGGGAAGTGGCTGACATGTTGAAAAACAAAAATTGGTTAATGGGTTAATGTTAAATTTCTGTCTAAAATCATTTACAGGAACACATTGCTCAACACTTCGGTTTCATGCAGAAGCAAATTGGCATCGATATATTGGCAGAAGAAACTATCACAGCTCTGCTTCACAATAATCGCAAACTACTCGAGATTCATATTACTGCCACTGAAATTGAAACGTTTGTTGGACTTGTTAGGAAAAATATGCACAAATGGGATTGGAGATTCCTGGATTATCTCAAGGTAAGTTCTAAACTTCACAATTTTTTCTTTCTTGGAAAATCAATATTTTCTACATGAGGAAGTGGAGAGGAATTCTTCCTTCATAAGCCATGCATGTTGTAAAAGGTGACTCTGGGAGGAAGAGGCTGGTAACCCCTTCTCATGTGTAAATTACTAAATGTTAATAGAAAAACTTTTGTTTTTCTGTTTAGGTCACCTTGCCTCAGTGGGAGATTGCCAATTTTTTTTTTTTTTTAATGTTTGCTGTTTCCTGCCGAGGCAGGGTGACCCAAAAAGAAAGAAAAAACCCAAAAAGAAACAAAATTTCATCATCATTTAACACTTTAATCATCACTCATACATAATCGCTGTCTTTGTAGAGGCACTCAGATACAACAGTTTAGATGTCGCTCCAAACTTTCAATATCCCAAACCCCTCTTTTAAAGTGCAGGTATTGTACTTCCCATTTCCAGGACTCAAGTCCAGCTATCCTGAATCTCTTCACACATGCTTGCTGGAAGTCCAAGCCCCTTGCACACAAAACATCCTTTACCCCCTCCCTCCAACCTTTCCTAGGCCAACCCCTACCCTGCCTTCCTCCACTACAGATTTGTATACTCTCGTAGTCATTCAATTTTCTTCTGTCCTCTCTACATGTCCAATCCATCTCAGTAACCCCTCCTCATCCCTCTGGATAATAGTTTTGTTAATCCTACACCTCCTCCTAATCTCCAAACTATGGATTCTCTGCATTAAATTCACACCACACATTGCCCTCAGACATGACATCTCCACTGCCTCCAGCTTTCTCCTTGTTGCAACATTCACAACCTGTGCCTCACACCCATACAAGAGCATTGGTATAGCTATACTCTATACATTCCCCTCTTTGCTTTCATGAATAAAGTTCTTTGTTTCCAGACACTCCTCAGTGCACCACTCACCTTTTTCCCCTCAGCAGTTCTGTGATTCACCTCATCCTTCATAGACCCATCTGCTGACACGACCACTCCCAAATATCTGAACACATTCACCTCCATACTCTCTCCCTCCAATCTGATATCCAATCTTCCATTACCTAATTTTTTTTTGTTATCCTTATCACCTTACTCATTTCTGTGTTCACTTTTAATTTCCTTCTTTTACATACACTACCAAACTCATCAACCAACCTCTGCAACTTCTCTTCAGAATCCCCAAAAAGCACAGTGTCATCACTAAAGAGCAACTGTGACAACTCCTGTGTTGTGTTAGATTCTTTATCTTTTAACCCCACACCTCTTCCCTACACCTGAGCATTCACTTCTCTTACAACTCCATCTAGTATAAATATATTGAATAACCATGGTGACATCACACATCCCTGTCTTAGGCCTACTTTTAATTGGAAATATTCTCCCTCTCACCTACATACTCTAACCTGAGCCTCACTATCCTCGTAAAAACTTTTCACCACTTTCAAAAACCTACCTCCTCTTCCATACATTTGCAACATCTGCCACATTGCTCCCCTATCCACCCTGTCATATTCCTTTTCCAAATCCATAAATGCCGCAAAAACCTCATTGCCCTTTTCTGAATACTGTTTAACTATGTGTTTCACTGCAAATACTTGTTCTACACACCCCCTACCTTTCCTAAAGCCTCCTTGTTTATCTGCTATCCTGCTCTCCATCTTACTCACAATTCTATCAGTAATAACTCTACTATACACTTTACCAGGTATACTCACCAGACTTATTCCCCTATAATTTTTACACTATTTTGTCCCCTTTGCCTTTATGCAAAGGAACTATGCATGCTCTCTGCTAATCCCTAGGTACCTTTCCCTCTTCCATACATTTTTTTTTTTTTCAACAAGTCGGCCGTCTCCCACCGACTAACCACTCAAAAGCTGTATCCCCACCTGCTGTTAAGATTTCTATCTTTATCACATCAATCCCAGCTGCTTTACCCCCTTTCATTCTACCTACTTCCCCACGCACTTTCCCCACACTCACAACTGGTTCTTCCTCACTCCTATAAGATGTTATTCCTCCTTGCCCCATACATGAAATTGCAGCATCCGTATCTTCATCAACATTTAACAATTCCTCAAGATATTCCCTCCATCATCCTGATACCTCTAACTCTCCATTTAATAACTCTCCTCTCCTATATTTAACTAACAAATCCATTCTTTCCCTAGGCTTTCTCAACTTACTAATCTCGCTGCAAAACTTTTTCTTATTTTCAGCAAAATTTTTTGATAACATCTCACTCACTTTCTCATTTGTTCTCTTTTTACATTGCATCACCACTCTTTTAACCTCTCTTTTTCTCTCCAAATACTCCTCCCTCCTTGCATCACTTCTGCTTTGTAAAAACCTCTCATATGCTAACTTTTTCTCTTACTACTCTTTCACATCATCCATCCACCAGTCACTCTTCTTCCCTCCTGTATCCACTTTCCTGTAACTACAAACTTCTGCTGAACACTCTAACACTATATTCTTAAACTTATCCATACATCATCTACCCCATTGCCTATGTTCTCACTAGCCCATCTGTCCTCCAGTGTTGTTTATATCTTACCCATACTCCCTCTTCTGTTAGTTTATAAACCTTCACTTCTCTCTTACTTGCTGCTTCCATTTTCCTTGTATCTCATCTATCTTTTACTCTCATTGTAGCTACAACTAAAAAGTGATCTGATATATCTGTGGCCCCTCTATAAACATGTACATCCTGAAGTCTACCAAACAGTCTTTTATCTACTAATACATAGTCCAGCAAACTACTGTACTGTCATTTTGCCCTGCATCGTATCTTGTATATTTATTTATCCTCTCTTTCTTAAAATGTGTTACCTATAACCAAACCCCCTCTCTATACAAAGTTCGATCAAATGCTTCCCATTATCATTTACACCTGGCACCTCAAACTTACCTACCACACCCTCTCTAAATTATTCTCCTACTTTAGCATTTAGGCCCCCTACCACAGTTACTCTTTCACTTGGCTCAAAAGTTCTTACACATTTGCTATACATCTCCCAAAATCTCTGTCTCTCTGTCCTCTATACTCCTCTCTTCTCCAGGTGCATACACACTTATTATGACCCACTTCTCACATCCATCCCTTATTTTAATCCACATAATCCTTGAATTTATACATTTATATTCCCTCTTCTCTTTCCATAACTGATCCTTCAACAATATTGCTACTCCTTCCTTAGCTCTAACTCTCTTAGATACTCCTGACTTGATTCCATTTATTTCTCCCCACTGAAACTCCCCTACCCCCTTCAGCTTTGTTTCGCTTAGGTCTAGGACATCCAGATTCTTTTCATTCATAACCTATTGCTTGTTTTTTATATATTTCTTGCACTGGTAATTTTTTTTTTAAACTTAGTTCACCTTGTTATAGCTTCATTATAATGGTCATGAACCCAGAACCAGCAGAGCTGAGTGAATCAAGCATCCTATTAGACTGCTTTATTTTTGTTGTGGTTCAGGTAATAATATAACAATTTTCTCTGAATATATTTTCCTAACTAGATGAATTTTTCAATGTATTAACATCATAACTAAGAAAATTTGTACAGTATTTCATACTCCATATTTCATCCAGTGTTTTTGTAGGTGTTAAAGTAGCTAATATAAAATAGTAAAAGTATAAGTTCAAACTTTGCATTTTAAATATAAAATGTGACCTTCTCTGAAATGTCTTATAAGATGCAACTGTCGAATTTACAGCTATGAATTAATAATCTGGTAATTTTCAGGTTTTGTGTATTTCCAATAACCAGGCCATCCCACGGACACAAGAACTTATTTGTAAAAGTGTCTTCAGTGAGAAAAACAAAGACATTCTAATTGAGACCAGGTAAAATTGTATAAAAAAATTCTTAGATATTGCAATAATATGATGTTTGCTTACAGTGTAGGAAACTAGCTAATATATTTTGACTGTCGCAACCCTGAATCCTGAGGTGTCTCCTGGTGTTGGAAAATTTAAAAAAAAAAAAAAAAAAATTTTTATGAAATGATAGAGAATCTTTTCCCAATTGTAATGACACCAAAAGAATGAAATTTGATGAAAAACTGATGGAATTACGCTCTCGCAAAGTTAGTGACCTCGGAGATATTTATGAATTGGTGATTTCGTCCACTTTGAGCACTATTTTCCGCTAATTCCATTGTTCCAGTCTACCAAACTTATATCTATTTCTTTAGAACTCCATTTTTTTCTATCGATTGAGTACATGAAACTGCCCATTTACTGATTTCAACTACCCAATAACATGGTCAGAAATTTGCAATTTGGCCAATTTCACAAAAATTAAAAAATATGACAAATTCAAAATAGGGTCCAGAATGAACAAAGCAGACATTCCTGGCTCTGAAATAACATTTTCTTTGTTCATCAGTCATGTCTCCAGGCCCCTCTGATATTACTCTTGCTTTCTATTTTGAATTTTTATTTAAAATAGAAAGCAAGACAATGACATCATTTGTTTACTTTTGAACATCAGCAAAAATCAAACATTTCCTCTACTTTGAGTTCCATTTCTAGGTTCTTTTATAGTAAAACCAATCAAAATCACCTCTATTTCTATAATATGTTTTCCATTCTGTCAAATGAGACCAAGAAAACGAGAATACAACCATAACTACTCTATGAAAATAGACCACAAAGTCGGCATTTTAATTAAAACAGTTGGAGTTTTTTTTTCTCATGCACTGAGTGCTCCAGGATTTTTTTTATATGGTGCACACTGACCACACAGACCCATTCAATCACATGTGGGCCTACCAGCTTTCTCCTGCTTGATTTGAAGCCACTAGAATTTATGAGTATATATATGTCAAAAATGGTGGCTTGTAAGACGTATATATACGACCAAAACAAAGGGTAAAAAGCAAAATACGAATGATGTCAGCTTTTGCGGTAGCGTTCAAAAGTAGAGGTGAAAGCCTCAGTGTTCATATCACTGCACTCTAGTACATTCCCTTTCTTGCCTCCATGGATAGAGTTTGTTGTTACCACAGTTACATCAGTGTACCATCCACCTGTTTTCTCCTAGTGTATTATGTTCACTTTTAATTTCCTTCTTTTACTCACTTTCCCAAAAATCATCCACCAACCTTTGCAACTTTTCTTCAGAATCCCCCAAAAGAGCTGTGTCATCAGCAAAGAGCATTGGTGACAACTTGCACTTTGTATTGGATTCATGTTTTATAAAATAGGATAAGTAGACAGCAACCACCCAGGGAGGTACTACTGTCCTATCAGATAAGTGTGAAACATAAGCCTGTAATTGTTTTGCATGATGGTAGGAGTGCTGGTTTCTTTTTCTGTCTCATAAACACACAAGGTTGCAAGTATGTCTTGCTACTTCTACTTACACTTAGGTCACACTACACATGCATGTACAAGCATATATATACTAACCCCTCTGGGTTTTCTTCTGTTTTCTTACTAGCTCATGTTCTTGTTTATTTCCTCTTCTCTCCATGTGGAAGTGGAACAGAATTCTTCCTCCGTAAGCTGTGTGTGTCATAAGAGGCAACTAAATGCCTGGAGCAGTGGGCTAGTAACCCCTTCTCCTGTATAAATTACTAAAAACAAGGAAAAGACAAACTTTATAAAATTGGGATGTTTGAATGTGCATGGATGTAGTGCAGATGATAAGAAAAAGATGATTGCTAATCTTATGAATGAAAAGAAGTTGGACGTCATAGCCCTAGGCAAAACAAAGTTGGAAGGGTAGGCGAGTTTCAGTGGGGAGAAATAAATGGGATTAAGTCACTAGTATCTGACAGATATAGCAAAGGAAGGGGTAGCAATAATGTTGAAGGATCAGTTATGGAGAGAGAAGAGGGAATATACATGTATACATTCAAGGGATATGTGGATTAAAATAAGGGTTGGATGTGAATAGTGGGTCATGATAAGTGTGTATATACCTGGGGAAGAGAGGAGTGTAGAGGAGAGAGAGAGATTTTAGGAGATGTTTAGTGAGTGTGTAGGAACTTTTGAGCTAAGTGAAAGAGTAATTGTGGTAAGGGACCTAAATGCTAAAATAGGAGAAGCATTTAGAGAGGGTGTGGTAGGTAAGTTTGGGGTGCCAGGTGTAAATGATAATGGGGAGCGTTTGCTTGAACTTTGTATACAAAGGGGTTTTGTTATAGATAACACGTATTTTAAGAAAAAGAGGATATTAGGTAAGACACATATGCAACAGTTAGGCAACTTTATTCTGAAACGTTTCGCCTACACTGTAGGCTTCTTCAGTCGAATACAGAAAGTAGGCAGGAACAGTAGAGATGTGAAGACGATGTAATCAGTCCATCACCCTTGAAGTCGTAGAATTTGAGGTTGTCAGTCCCTTAGCCTGGAGAAGTTCAGTTCCATAGTCAGGAACTATCTGAAGATCAAGCGACAGTGCAGAGACTTAAATACTGCCAGAAGGAGAGGTGCAGAGTAGTAGTAGTAGTAGTAGTGAGAATGTAGCCACTGAGAGTTCATGTCCCTCCCAGATCCAACAATTATTACTTGAAAAGGTTGTCCAAGGTGTTTTCTGTACCAAGATGCCACGTGTTGCAGCATCTGACAAGATGAACATCAAAATGGTATACAATACTGACAGGTTGTATATTCCAAGACAATAGTAAATGACCAAGGCAGGTGTAAATGTCCACCTGTCAATGTGTTTGTGACAATTTGAGTACAATTTCAGTACCTAATACTATTGTCAGAACAAAGGTTGGTTATTAAATGACAAGAACTACTATAAATTGTAATTATCAGAACATGAAAATTATATAAAATAATATGAAAATAGTAAAAAAGGTATATCGGCAACACTTCTGCAAGCAGCAAGATTCCATGTTGCAGTCACATGAGCATCCAGTGCCAACTTCTCTGCCTCATATCTCTGTAAGTACTGACCCTAATTTTTTTTTATTCTAAAACACTTAAAAAATTTGCTCTTTTTTTCTATGAAAAAAAAAAAGATTTTTTTTTTTTTCAAAATATGTATTCAGGACCCTGCACGAGTGAACGTATACATATATACATATAAGTTTACCATTTAAGGTTAAATGGAAAGTTAGAGGTATTGGGAAGATAGAGGGAATATTTTGAGGAACTGTTAAATGTTTATGAAGATAGGGAAGCTGTGATTTTGTGTATAGCGCAAGGAGGAATAACATTAGAGTGAGGAAGAACCAGTTGTGAGTGTGGGGGAGGTGCATGGGGCAGTTAGTAGAATGAAAGGGGGTAAAGCAGCTGGGATTGATGGCATAAATATAGAAATGTTAAAGGCATGTGGGGGATATAATTTTGGAGTGGTTAGTGTTTTTATTTAATAAATGTATAGAAATGGGTAAGGTACCTTGGGATTAACAGAGAGCATGCATAGTTCCTTTGTATAAAGGCAGAGGGGACAAAAGAGAGTGTAAAAATTATAGGGGAATAAGTCTGTTGAGTTATAGGTAGTAGGTTGGTAGACAGCAACCGCCCAGGGAGGTACTACCGTCCTGCCAAATGAGTGTAAAACGAAAGCCTGTAATTGTTTTACATGTTGGTAGGATTGCTGGTGTCTTTTTTCTGTCTCATAAACATGCAAGATTTCAGGTACGTCTTGCTACTTCTTACACTTAGGTCACACTACACATACATGTATACAAGCATATACACCTACCATCCGACTTATGACTTTTTCGACTTACGACCACTCGACTTACGACTGTGATTTTTATGCCAAATTTCTGGGAAATAAACAACTATTTGTGTTGTACACAGTGTTTATCCTAAACCTTACAGTATAAAATACAGTACTAACAGCATACAAAGTAAAGTAAAACATGAAATACCAAAATAAAACAATAAAATAAAGTCATTACAAAAATGTTTTAATATATTCAGTAGTAAAGTTCGACTTACGACCATTTCGACTTACGACCATTTCGACTTACGACCATTTCGACTTACGACCGGTTTCTCAGAACTGAACTCGATCGTAAGGTGGATGATAGGTGTATATATATACACACCCCTCTGGGTTTTTTTCTATTTTCTTTCTAGTGCTTGTTCTTGTTTATTTCCTCTTATCTCCATGGGGAAGTAGAACAGAATTCTTCCTCCGTAAGCCATGCGTGTTGTAAGAGGCGACTAAAATGCCGGGAGCAAAGGGCTAGTAACCCCTTTTCCTGTACAAATTATTAAATTTAAAAAGAAAAACTTTCGTTTTTCTTTTTGGGCCACCCTGCCCTGGTGGGATATGGCCGGTTTGTTAAAAGAAAGAAAAGTCTGTTGAGTATACCTGGTAAAGTGTGTGGTAGAGTTATTATTGAAAGAATTAAGAGCAATACAGAGAGCAGGATAGCAAATGAACAAGGAGGCTTTAGGAAGAGTAGGGGGTGTGTAGACCAAGTGTTTCCAGTGAAACGTATAGGTGAACAATATTTAGATAAGGGTAAAGAGGAATTTGTGGCATTTATGGGTTTGGAAAAGGCATATGTTATGTTGGATAGGTGGGCAGTGTGGCAGATGTTGCCAATGTACAGAATAGGAGGTAGGTTTTTGAAAGTGGTGAAAAGTTTTTACAAGGATAGTGAGGCTCAGGTTAGAGTTTGTAGGCGAGAGGGAGATTATTTTCAAGTAAAAGTAGGCCTAAGACAGGGATGTGTGATGTCACCATGGTTGTTCAATATATTTATAGATGGAGTTGTAAGAGAAGTGAATGCTCAGGTGTAGGGAAGATGTGTGGAGTTAAAAGATAAAGAATCTAACACAAAATGGGAGTTGTCACAGTTGCTCTTTGGTGATGACGCTGTGCTTTTTGGGGATTCTGAAGAGAAGTTGCAGAGGTTGGTTGGTGAGTTTGGTAGGGTATGTAAAAGAAGGAAATTAAAAGTGAACATAGGAAAGAGTAAGGTGAAAAGGATAACAAAAAAAATTAGGTAACAGAAGATTGGATATCACATTGGAGGGAGAGAGTATGGAGGAGGTGAATGTGTTCAGATATTTAGGAGTGGATGTGTCAGCAGATGGGTCTATGAAGGATGAGGGAATCATAGAATTAACGATGGGAAAAAGGCAAGTGGTGCACTGAGTGTCTGGAGACAAAGAACTTTATCCATGAAAGCAAAGATGGGAATGTATGAGAGTATAGTTATACCAACACTCTAGTATGGGTGGGAGGCATGGGTTGTGAATATTGCAACAAGGAGAAGGCTGAGGGCACTGGAGATGTGTGGTGTGAATATAATGCAGAGAATCTGTAGTTTGGAGATTAGGAGGTGTGGGATTACCAAAACTATTATCCAGAGGGCTGAGGAGGGGTAATTGAGATGGTTTGGACATGTAGAGAGGATGAAATGAAATAGAATTACTGTGAGAATGTATAAATCTGTAGTGGAGGGAAGGCGGGATAAGGGTCAGCCTAGGAAAGGTTGGAGGGAGGGGGAAAAGGAGGTTTTGTGTGCAAGGAGCTTGGACTTACAGCAAGCGTGTGCGAGTGTGTTAGATAGGAGCAAATGGAGACAAGAGGTTTTTAGGACTTGACGTGCTGTTAGAGTTTAAGCAAGGTAACATTTATGAAGGGATTCAGGGAAACTGGCAGACCGGACTTGATTCCTGGAGATGGGAAGTATAGTGCCGGCACTCTGTAGGAGGGGTGTTAATGTTGCAGTTTTATAACTGGACTGTTAGTATGCCTCTGGTAAGACAGTGATGGAGTGAGGAAGAAAGTTTTTCTTTTTCGGGTCTCCCTGCATTAGTGGGAAACAGTTGATGTGTTAATAAAATATAACTAAATAAAGATACACTTGCATAGTATTAGCATTTGCATTTTATGAAAAAAAATAATAATGGCCAAGGTCTGCAAAAGCAAAAGCCATGAATACCAAGGGTTTAATGAAAGAACTATGTAGGTATTTACATTTAAAATCTTTTTGAAGTTAACCACCACTACCTTCTTCCTTGGTGCATTCCTCATGCCTTTTGTTCTTGTCTCTCCTCAGTGTTGTGAGGTTCAGCTCTTCATACCTGTCCTCATAATCCAGGTGCTTAATCTCAGGAATTAGCCTGGTAGCAGAACTCGGGATTCTCAAGCTTTCTTATGTGTTTGAGATGTGGATTTCATGCTGGTGCTGCATACTACAATTCTGGTCTCATGTAGGTGGTATATATTATCTTGGACTAATGTGAATGTTCCTGAGGATTATTCATTTGTCTGTCATTGTTGTATACACCACTGACAGTATTCTATTGTCTGTCTAGCCTTATATTCTTCTTCCTCCTCCTCCATTCTTCTCTCATCCTTTTCACTTTTATTAGGGTTGAATACAAAGTCATTTATTTTCTCATTTTAGCAGTCTGCCCATTTCATCTTGTAGCATTTTTGCAGTCTTTCTCTGTTCATTATTTGCATAATTTGCAAACATATTGTTGATAACATGAACATCAGTGGACAAAGAACTGAGTCTTGGGAACTGTTTACTTTATTCAAATCAAATATCTCATCACTCCCTGTCTCTTTCTCCTGACTGTCAACTATCTTGTGATCCAAGAATTGACCTGATGCCTGTGAGGCAATAGATCATAGGCCTGACACACCAGGAAAATATAATCTGTCCTTCCTTCCTTATCTATTGTATTTTCATCATCATGCCATGAAACTTAAATTAATGAGACACAATTTCATTCTGAATGTATATTGTTGATGTGTGGTGAATTTTGTCTTTTGCAGGTAGTCAGTCAACCTTTATTTTTGTTCTCTACAACACCTATATTAACATTACATTTATAGCTGTCTAGCTTTTTTATTTTCTGTCTTGGTTATCTCAAAAGTTGGTCTTGTATATCTTACATGATAGCCTTCTTAGGGCTTCTCCTCCATTCCTTTGTACTTGTGTTTAGATATTCTCTCTGTATTGTTTTTCTTGTATAAAGTTCTTTCATGTGTACCAGTACCTTACTAAGTGATCTATTATTTCTTGTGGTGGATCTTGTCTTTCTCATATTTATAATTGGCTTGTAATAAGATGAATGAATCTTGTTAAATTTATTAATTTATTATGTAGCATTGTGTAGGGCTGCTTGGGGAATAAGATAATGAAAAGTTAAAATTAAATGAAATCTTGCTAGTCTAACACATGTCTATTCATTATTTACCAGTCTGCTTTTGTTGCTCCAGTACATACATATTCATTATGCTCTTGTATACACATAGTGGGGTGCAATGTAGCATTCTGAATTTCTTTTGGTTATTTTACAAGATATAATGTTGGGCATAATAACAGTAGTTTGTTGGACCACATATTGGTAGATAAAAGACTGTTGGGTAGACTTCAAGATGTACATGTTTATAGAGGGACCACAGATATATCAAATCACTTTTTAGGTGTAACTACAGTGAGAGTAAAAGGTAGATGGGATACAAGGAAAATGGAAGCAGCAAGTAAGAAAAAGGGTAAAGGTTTATAAACTAAATGAAGAGGTAGTTTGGGTAAGATATAAACAACTGTTGGAGGATAGATGGGCTAGTGAGAGTATAGTGGGTGCAGGAGGGGAGAAGAGTGATTGGTGGAATGATGTATGGAGAGTAATAAGAGAGAGAAAGTTAGCATATGAAAAGCTTTTACAAAGTAGAAGTGATGCAAGGAGTGAGGAGTATATGGAGAGAAAAAGAGAGGTTAAGAGAGTGGTGAAGAAGTGTAAAAAGAGAGCAGTGAGAGAGAGGGTGAGATGTTATCAACAAATTTTGTTGAAAATAAGAAAAAGTTTTGGAGTGAGATTGATAAAGCCTAGGGAATGAATGGATTTGATAGTTAACCCTTTGAGGGTTGACAGGTCCTCTCAGAGACTCGTTCTCAGGGTTGGCCAAATTTAAAAAAAAAAAAAAATATTTTTTCTTATGAAAAAATAGTTTTTTTTTTAATATTATAGGCTAAACAAAAAATTTTTACCATCAATACTTACCAAGATATGGAGGCGTTAAGTTGATGAAAAAGGGGGACAATGTGGCAACATTGCCGACTGCTGTCTCCCGGTATTCTTTTATTTACTTTGTGTACTAATTTCTATTATTTTTTAATTTTTCTTTTTCCAAGTAACTTTTATGGCCTGTGAGACCAAT
This sequence comes from Cherax quadricarinatus, assembly GCF_038502225.1. Classification (NCBI taxonomy): domain Eukaryota; kingdom Metazoa; phylum Arthropoda; class Malacostraca; order Decapoda; family Parastacidae; genus Cherax; species Cherax quadricarinatus. The sequence goes on along the minus strand of NC_091302.1, from coordinate 46,953,175 downwards.
GTGATCAGTATTTTGTAAGTTTTTTCTTTTTCAATACTACACAATAAGGGCGTAAACACTGTTGTCATTGTTTTGTTTTTAGAAAATATTTACACAAACAGACGATATGAAATGTTGTTTATTACTATTTTTCTATATTTTATATACACATATACAGTCACAGGGAATGTTTCTAGAAGTTCTGCAGCCTGTGGAACTCTTTGAAACATGGTGTCATGCACAGTGGAGTTTTACACTCCTCACACATAAAACGAGTGTCTCTGCGTTGTTGTGGGCATTTTTTTGTACGTGCACAGACGTAACACCTCTTCTGAGTCTTTTTCTTGAAAGCAGTAGCAGCGAGTTTTACCAGGAAGTGATCACCATGCTTCAGACGAAAAGGTAGTTGTTGATAATTTGGTGGGCGGTCTATTGCAGGTGTTCTTCCTTGGTACTTGAATACTATTTGTCTGATGACAAACAAACAGAATTTGCCGTATTGTGGTTTGTTTCTGGTCCTCATCTTATACATATTATAAGCATTGAGCATGGAAATGTCCAGAAGATGGAAAAAGAGTTTTATGTACCACTTATAACTCTTGCAAACACAATCAGCAAACCCAATTTGCATGTCACATTTGTCCACTGAGTGCATATTGAAGGTGTAATCAATCACAGCTGCAGGTTTTAGAATGGGTTCATTGCTCTCTCTATGCTGCCTGCCACTGTGCCATTTCATTAGGGTGAAATGATGACAACAGTGTGAAATCTCGTTTGTCATGCCATCGAAATGCCATGATGTCATTGGCGGCAAACTCCTGCACCTCACCTCTACGAGTGCCAGCGTCAAACCTGGGCATATGTTTCCGATTTGCACGCATTGTGCCACACACATCTGTCATGTTCACTCGCAAAAAATCACTGAGTAAGGGGCTTGTGTACCAGTTATCAGTATATAATATATGCCCCTTACCAAGGTATGGTTCTATCATTGTTCTAACCACATCACGAGAGATGCCCAATAACTTCCTGGTATTTTGCAATGTATAACTTCCAGTGTACACAATAATATCCAATACCAGACCACTGTAACAATCACAAAGCACAAACAACTTTATGCCAAAGCGTTTCCTCTTGCTTGGTATGTACTGCTTGAAAGAGAGTCTTCCTTTGAACAGAATCAAAGACTCGTCAGTTACAAGCTTCCTGAAGGGATAAAAACACATATTGAATTTGTCTTTCAGATACACAAACACATGCCTAATCTTATATAACCTGTCGTTTCTGTCAGGCCTGGTTTTGTCTGAGAAGTGAAGCATACGTAACATTAGCACAAATCGATTCACTGGCATTAGGTCACTGAAACCTGGGGTTGCAATCAGGCGGTCTGTTGACCAGTATGATTTCACTTTGTGCTTATACACATGTGGCATAAGCATTATTGTGCAAAGAAAAGATACATCTCAGCCACAGTTGCCTCCTTCCACTGGTGTAGACGTGATTTTGGTGAAAGTATTGTGTTTGCCATGGTGTACTCGTAGTATGTGTTGCTTTCCATGACAATACTTTCGATCAGGGGTTCGTCAAAGAATAACTTGAAACATTCCAGTTCATTGGCATTGTTCCCAAGTGTACAAGATGGCCGTATTCCACTTCAGCTGTCATCAAACTGGTGGGCATTTGGAACAAAATTGCTAGGTTCCTGCCAATCCCAGGTGCAGTCTGCTGGTGGGTAGTGGACAATGACAGGTGGTTGTGGTTGTGGTTTTGGAGGTTGTGGTTGTGGAGGCTGGTGTGGTGGGTGGGTGGGGGATGGTGGCCTTTGTTGTAGATCAGCTGAGGCAACGGCGTGGGTGGCAGCATGGCCCACTGCTGGTGCCTCACGGCCGTCACCACCACTACCACCACCATTCACATTTTCCATCCCAATTGCAACACTATCATAGTCATTTTTACTGTCTGTTCCTGTTGTACAGCCACGGGATGTACTCCTTCCCCTTGGAATAGCATATGGCATATTACCAGAGCGCATATATCGTCGTATATACTGACGCTTCACTGGGGAATATTGCACTTCACTATCACTACTGGAACTGTTTTCAAGAGCTTGTAGTTCATAATCACTATCACTATCATCACAAATGCTCACATCTGAGTCTGGGATTTGGGAAAATAGGAGTTTCCTCTTTGATTCTGGTACAACTGAACGTGAACAAGATGGCCCAGCACCAGAGGTGGAAGGCTGAGGGTCGTCTGGGTTTTCCTCACTATTACCAATATTATGGTCATTAGTTTCGGTCAAAACCTCACCAAAACCTTAAAACTCATCTTCACTGGCACTTAGATCTGTATTAGAGCTGTCACTGGAGAACAAAAGTGTCCCAGTTCGCCGAGGAGTGAGGAACTTCTTACCGCGAGGCATGGTGGACATTGTGTACTAAGATGGCATTCCCACAATGCACCACTGTGTCCCAGATTTTTTTTTCTACTGCACACACCAACCACACAGACCCATTCTCTCACATCTAGGTCTACCAGCCTTTTCCTGCGAGATTTGACGGCGCTAGAATTTATGCGTACTAGTACGTCAAAACCCCCTGCTCGTAAGCCGTACTAGTACATCCGAAACCCTCAAAGGGTTAAAAATAGGAGAGGAGAGTTATTAAATGGAGAGTTAGAGGATTGGCAGAGAGAGTGCATTGTTCCTTTGTATAAAGGCAAAGGGGACAAAAGAGAATGCAAAAATTATAGGGGAATAAGTCTGTTGAGTATATCTCGTAAAGTGTATGGTAGAGTTATTATTGAAAGAATTAAGAGATGTAGTAGGTTGGTAGACAGCAACTACCCAGGGAGGTACTACCGTCCTGCCAAGTTAGTGTAAAATGAAAGCCTGTAATTGTTTTACATAATGGTAGGATTGCTGGTGTCTTTTTTTCTGTCAGATAAACATGCAAGATTTCAGGTAGGTCTTGTTACTTCTACTTACACTTAGGTATCATTGCACATACATGTACATGTTTATATATACACTCCTCTGAGTTTTCCTTGATTTTATCTTAATAGTTCTTGTTCTTATTGCTTTTCCTCTTATATCCATGGGGAAGTGGTATAAGAATCTTTCCTCCATAAGCCATGTGTGTTGTAAAAGTCAACTAAAATGCTGGGAACACTGGTCTAGTAACCCCTTTTCCTGTATAGCCTACTAAAAAGAAAAAGAAGAAAACCATCAAAGTGGGATGTTTGAATGTATGTGGATGTTGTGCAAATGATAAGAAAGGGATGATTGTGGATGTTATAAATGAGAAGAAGCTGGATGTTCTGGCTTTAAGTGATAAAAAGCCGATGGGGGTGGGAGAGTTTCAGTGGGGAGAAATAAATGGGATTAGGTCAAGGGTTTCAAGTAGAGTTAGAGCTAAAGGAGTAGTAGCAATAATGTTGAAGGATAAGTTATGACAGGAAAAGAGGGTATATAAATGTATTAATTCAAGGATTATGTGGAGTAAAATAAAGGTTGGATGTGAGAAGTGGGTTATAGTAAGCATTTATGCACCTGGGCAAGAGAGAAGTGCAGAGGAGAGAGAGAGAGAGAGATTTTGGGAAATGTAGAGTGAGTGCGTGGGGAGTTTTGAAAGAAGTGTGAGAGTACTTGTGGTTGGGGATTTCAATGCTAAAGTGGGTAAAAATGTTGTGGAGGGAGTAGTAGGTGCCAGGAGTAAATGAAAATGGGGATCTTTTAATTGAGCTATGTGTAGAAAGAGGTTTGGTAATAAGTAATACATATTTTATGAAAAAGAGGATAAATAAATGTACAAGGTATGATATAGCACATAATGAAAGTTTGTTAGATTATGTATTGGTGGATAAAAGGTTGATGGGTAGGCTCCAGGATGTACACGTTTATAGAGGGGCAACTGATATGTCAAATCATTATTTAGTTGTAGCTACAGTTAGAGTAAGAGGTAGATGGGGTAAGAGGAAAATGGCAACAACAAGTACGAGGGAGGTGAAAGTGTATAAACTAAGGGAGGAGGAAGTTCAGGTGAAATATAAGCAACTATTGGCAGAAAGGTGGGCTGGTGCAAGTATGAGTAGTGGGGGGGTTGAAGAGGGTTGGAATAGTTTTAAAAATGCAGTATTAGAATGTGGGGCAGAGGTTTGTGGCTATAGGAGGGGAGGAGGAGGAGGAAAGAGAAGTGATTGGTGGAATGATGAAGTAAAGGGTGTGATAAAAGAGAAAAAGGCAGCTTATGAGAGGTTTTTACAAAGCAGAAGTGTTATAAGAAGAGCAGAGTGGTATATGGAGAGAAGGGTGAAGAGAGTGGTGAGAGAGTGCAAAAGGAGAGCAGATGAAAGAGTGGGAGAGGCACTGTCAAGAAATTTTATGGAAAACAAGAAGAAAATTTGGAGTGAGTTAAACAAGTTAAGAAAGCCTGAGGAACGAATGGATTTGCCAGTTAAAAACAGAGTAGGGGAGTTAGTAGATGGGGAGTTGGAGGTATTGGGTAGATGGCAGGAATATTTTGAGGAACTTCTAACCCTTTCAGGGTCCAAGGCCAAAATCTGAAGTCACGCACCAGTGTCCAAGAAATTTTGAAAAAAAAAAAAATTATTTTTTCTTACAGAATTAAAGAGCATATTTTTGTGAAGGTAATAAAACAAAAAAAAATAAGAATCTGATCAGTACTTACCGAGATACAGTGCCAAGAAGTTTATAGAAAATGATGTGGTGGTGGCAACATCGACGAATTCCACATACGCGTATTATATTATTTTGTTGTTTTAGTTGTTTTTTCTTTTCTTTTCCAATTTTTTTCTATTCCTACTAACATTTGGGGCCTGAGAGACCAATACTGTATATAATTGATATATATAAACTCACTGTATTGAACACACTAACCGCACTAAAGTTATTATCATATTATTGTTTACCACTGTTGTTTATTACAATAAACATGCACAAATCTTGTATAATACTAATGTTCTATCATTATTATCACACTGGCCGATTCCCACCAAGGCAGGGTGGCCCGAAAAAGAAAAACTTTCACCATCATTCACTCCATCACTGTCTTGCCAGAAGGGTGCTTTACACTACAGTTTTTAAACTGCAACATTAACACCCCTCCTTCAGAGTGCAGGCACTGTACTTCCCATCTCCAGGACTCAAGTCCGGCCTGCCGGTTTCCCTGAATCCCTTCATAAATGTTACTTTGCTCACACTCCAACAGCACGTCAAGTATTAAAAACCATTTGTCTCCATTCACTCCTATCAAACACGCTCACGCATGCCTGCTGGAAGTCCAAGCCCCTCGCACACAAAACCTCCTTTACCCCCTCCCTCCAACCCTTCCTAGGCCGACCCCTACCCCGCCTTCCTTCCACTACAGACTGATACACTCTTGAAGTTATTCTGTTTCGCTCCATTCTCTCTACATGTCCGAACCACCTCAACAACCCTTCCTCAGCCCTCTGGACAACAGTTTTGGTAATCCCGCACCTCCTCCTAACTTCCAAACTACGAATTCTCTGCATTATATTCACACCACACATTGCCCTCAGACATGACATCTCCACTGCCTCCAGCCTTCTCCTCGCTGCAACATTCATCACCCATGCTTCACACCCATATAAGAGCGTTGGTAAAACTATACTCTCATACATTCCCCTCTTTGCCTCCAAGGACAAAGTTCTCTGTCTCCACAGACTCCTAAGTGCACCACTCACTCTTTTTCCCTCATCAATTCTATGATTCACCTCATCTTTCATAGACCCATCCGCTGACACGTCCACTCCCAAATATCTGAATACGTTCACCTCCTCCATACTCTCTCCCTCCAATCTGATATTCAATCTTTCATCACCTAATCTTTTTGTTATCCTCATAACCTTACTCTTTCCTGTATTCACCTTTAATTTTCTTCTTTTGCACACCCTACCAAATTCATCCACCAATCTCTGCAGCTTCTCTTCAGAATCTCCCAAGAGCACAGTGTCATCAGCAAAGAGCAGCTGTGACAACTCCCACCCTGTGTGTGATTCTTTATCTTTTAACTCCACGCCTCTTGCCAAGGCCCTCGCATTTACTTCTCTTACAACCCCATCTATAAATATATTAAACAACCACGGTGACATGACACATCCTTGTCTAAGGCCTACTTTTACTGGGAAAAAATTTCCCTCTTTTCTACATACTCTAACTTGAGCCTCACTATCCTCGTAAAAACTCTTCACTGCTTTCAGTAACCTACCTCCTACACCATACACTTGCAACATCTGCCACATTGCCCCCCTATCCACCCTGTCATACGCCTTTTCCAAATCCATAAATGCCACAAAGACCTCTTTAGCCTTATCTAAATACTGTTCACTTATATGTTTCACTGTAAACACCTGGTCCACACACCCCCTACCTTTCCTAAAGCCTCCTTGTTCATCTGCTATCCTATTCTCCGTCTTACTCTTAATTCTTTCAATTATAACTCTACCATACACTTTACCAGGTACACTCAACAGACTTATCCCCCTATAATTTTTGCACTCTCTTTTATCCCCTTTGCCTTTATATAAAGGAACTATGCATGCTCTCTGCCAATCCCTAGGTACCTTACCCTCTTCCATACATTTATTAAATAATTGCACCAACCACTCCAAAACTATATCCCCACCTGCTTTTAACATTTCTATCTTTATCCCATCAATCCCGGCTGCCTTACCCCCTTTCATTTTACCTACTGCCTCACGAACTTCCCCCACACTCACAACTGGCTCTTCCTCACTCCTACAAGATGTTATTCCTCCTTGCCCTATACACGAAATCACAGCTTCCCTATCTTCATCAACATTTAACAATTCCTCAAAATATTCCCTCCATCTTCCCAATACCTCTAACTCTCCATTTAATAACTCTCCTCTCCTATTTTTAACTGACAAATCCATTTGTTCTCTAGGCTTCCTTAACTTGTTAATCTCACTCCAAAACTTTTTCTTATTTTCAACAAAATTTGTTGATAACAGCTCACCCACTCTCTCATTTGCTCTCTTTTTACATTGCTTCACCAATCTCTTAACCTCTCTCTTTTTCTCCATATACTCTTCCCTCCTTGCATCACTTCTACTTTGTAAAAACTTCTCATATGCTAACTTTTTCTCCCTTACTACTCTCTTTACATCATCATTCCACCAATCGCTCCTCTTCCCTCCTGCACCCACTTTCCTGTAACCACAAACTTCTGCTGAACACTCTAACACTACATTTTTAAACCTACCCCATTCCTCTTCGACCCCATTGCCTATGCTCTCATTAGCCCATCTATCCTCCAATAGCTGTTTATATCTTACCCTAACTGCCTCCTCTTTTAGTTTATAAACCTTCACCTCTCTCTTCCCTGATGCTTCTATTCTCCTTGTATCCCATCTACCTTTTACTCTCAGTGTAGCTACAACTAGAAAGTGATCTGATATATCTGTGGCCCCTCGATAAACATGTACATCCTGAAGTCTACTCAACAGTCTTTTATCTACCAATACATAATCCAACAAACTACTGTCATTTCGCCCTACATCATATCGTGTATACTTATTTATCCTCTTTTTCTTAAAATATGTATTACCTATAACTAAACCCCTTTCTATACAAAGTTCAATCAAAGGGCTCCCATTATCATTTACACCTGGCACCCCACCCACACCCTCTCTAAAAGTTTCTCCTACTTTAGCATTCAGGTCCCCTACCACAATTACTCTCTCACTTGGTTCAAAGGCTCCTATCATATATTTACATATTTACAGTCACTGGACATGGTTTTATAACTGCTGGAGCTTGTGGAACTCCTTGAAACAAGGCACCATGCACAGAGGCACCTTACATTCCTCACACATAAACCGAGTGTCTTTGCGTCTTTGTTGCCATCGTTTTGTTTGTGCACAGACAATGCATCTCTTCTGAGCAAATTTCTTTTGAGTTGAAGGAAGCTGTATTATGAAATGATCACCTCTCCTCAAACGCTTGGGTATATCCTGAGGAATTCGAGGACCATGTTGTATTGCAGGTGTTGTTACCTGGTACTTCATTATGAGTTGTCTGACAACAGACAAACAAAATTCACCATACGGTGGTCTGTTACCAGTCTTTATTTGGTACATATTATATGCATTGAGCATTGAAATGTCCATGAGATGGAAGAAAAGTTTCATGTACCACTTGTAACTCTTACGAACACAGTCAACAAAACCAATCTGCATGTCACACTTGTCAACCAAGCGCATGTTTTGTGTATAATCAATCACTGACACTGGTTTTCGAATACGTTCATTAGTCACTCTATCAACTTTGCCACTGTCTTGCATTTCATTACGGTGAATGGTTGTCAACAATGTGACATCTCGTTTGTCATGCCACCGTAATGCCATGATGTCATTGGCAGTAAACACCTGCACGTCATCACCACGAACACCTGCGTTGAGCCTGGGCATATGTTTACGATTAGAACGCACTGTGCCACACACATCTGTCTTGTTCACTCGCATGAAATCACTGAGTAATGGGCTTGTGTACCAGTTATCGGTATATAATGTATGCCCCTTACCAAGATAAGGTGCCATCATGTTTCTCACTACGTCACCTGAGATACCCAATAACATCTTGGTATCTTTCAATGTTTTACTACCTGTGTATACAACAATATCCAACACCAGGCCACTGTCACAATCACAGAGTACAAACAGTTTTATACCAAAGCGGTTCCTCTTGCTCGGTATATACTGCTTGAATGACAGTCTACCTTTGAACAAAATCAAAGACTCGTCAATTACAAGATTCTTGAATGGATAAAAGTATATCCTGAACTTTTGTTTGAGATACATGAAAACATTTCTAATCTTGTATAACCTGTCACTTCTGTCAGGCCTGGTTTTGTCAGAGAAGTGCAACATATGTAACAGTAAGATAAACCTGTTCACTGGTATTATTTCACTGAAGACCGGGGTAGAAATTAGCCGATCTGTGGACCAGTATGCTTTTATATTATGCTTATAGACGTGAGGCATAAGCATTATTGTTGCAAAAAGCAAATACATTTCTGCAACAGTCGTCTCTTTCCACCTGTGTAGTCTTGACTGTGGTGATAAGATCGTATTTGCCATGGTGTACTGAAAATACTTATTACTTTCCCTGGCAATAATTTCCATCAATGGCTGGTCAAAGAATAATTCAAAGAATTCCAGTTCATTGGCAGTGGTTCCAAGGGGACAGGTAGGTAGAATTCCACTTTGAAAGTCATCAAAGTGGTGAGGCTTGGGAACAAAATTGGGATTTTGCTGCCAATCCCACATACGGTTTTCTGGTGGATACTGGACATCATAGGCTGGTTGTACGGGTGGTTGTGGTTGTGGCGGGCTGGTGGCTGACGCTCTGCTTTGTCCTTGAACTGACGAGTCAGCAGCGTGGATCCCCGCGTGGCACAGTGAGTCACGCATGGCGGTGCCACTACCACCACCAGCACCACTAACACCATCCACTGATGCCTGTGGCTCATCCATGCCAAGTGTAGCCACATCATCCTCACTATCACTACCTAAAACGGGTGTAGGGCCACGGGATGTACTCCGGGATGTACTCCGTCCCCTGGGCACAGCATAGGGTACACTACCCGAGCGCATGCGGCGGCGAACATACCGACGCTTCACTGGTGAATATGATTCCTCACTATCACTACTCGAATGATCATCGAGCGCAATAAAATCACAATCCACGTCAGAATCATCGTCATTACTGAAGTCAGAGGCCTGGCCACGCGAAAATATTAGTTTTCTCTTACGTTTAGGAACACCCGACCGTGAGTCACGAGTGCCCACACCAGAGGTAGAAGGTCGAGGATCGTCGGGGTTTTCTGCACTATTATCGATATCCTGGTCATTATTTTCGGTCACTAACTTATCAAAGCTGTAGAATTCGTCTTCATTTCCACTTCCATCAGTGTCAGAACTATCAGACAGGAAGAGGAGAGTCCCAATTTTCCGGGGAGTGAGAGCTGACTTGCGACGAGGCATGGTGAACAAGGGTGACTGAGCCGGCGTTCCCACAGTGCTATGCAGGCGCCTAGATTTTTTGTTTACGGCGCACACCCACGGCGCAGACCCATTCTCTCACATGTAGGCCTATGAGCGCTTTTGCGCTAAATTTGACGGCGCTAGAATTTTGGCATAGATCTACAGTTTGGACACTCACCGTAAAACCATAGATCTACGGGACGGACCCTGAAAGGGTTAAATGTCAACGAAGGAAGGGAGGCAGTCATTTCATGCACTGGCAAGGGAGGTGTAACATCTTTTAGGAGTGAAGATGTCCTGTCTAAGGGCAATGTGTGGTGTAAATATTATGCAGAAAATTCAAAGAGTGGAAATTAGGAGAAGGTGTGGAGTTAATAAAAGTATTAGTCAGAAGGCTGAAGCGGGGTTGTTGAGGTGGTTTGGTCATTTAGAGAGAATGGATCAAAGTAGAAAGATATGGAGAGCGTATAAATCTGTAGGGGAAGAAAGGAGGGGTAGGGGTCATCCTCGAAAAGGTTGGGGGAGGGGGTAAAGAAGGTTTTGTGGGCGAAGGGCTTGGACTTCCAGCAACCATGCATGAGTGTGTTTGATAGGAGTGAATGGAGACGAATGGTTTTTGGGACTTGACGAGCTGTTGGAGTGTGAGCAGGGCAATATTTTGTGAAATGATTCAGGGAAACCAGTTATTTTTATATAGCTGGACTTGAGTTCTGGAAATGGGAAGTACAGTGCCTGCACTTAAACCCCTTGACTGTCGCAACCCCCAATCCTGAGGTGTCTCCTGATGTCGCAAAATTTAAAAAAAAAAAAAAACTTTTTTATGAAATGATAGAGAATCTTTTCCCGATTGTAATGACACCAAAAAAAAAGCAAAACAAAATTTGATGGAAAACTGAAGGAATTACGCTCTCGCGATGTTAGCGACCTCGGCGATATTTACAAATCGGCGATTTCACCCACTTTGAGCCCTATTTTCAGCTAATTCCATTGTTCCAGTCAACCAAACTCATAGCTATTTCTTTAGAACTCCATTTTTCTATCGATTAAGTACAAGAAACTGCCCATTTACCGATTTCAACTACCCAATACCATGGTCAGAAATTTGCAATTTGGCCAATTTCATGAAAATTAAAAAATATGACAATTTCAAAATAAGTTCCAGAATGAACATTGCAGACATTCCTGGCTCTAAAATAACATTTTCTTTGTTCATCAGTCACATCTCCAGGCCTCTCTGATATTACTCTTGCTTTCTATTTTGAATTTTTACTCAAACAAAAAATAGAAGATTTTCTGTTATGCAGACTGCAATACTGTAATAATTGTACAAATAATGGCAACCCATTCATGACTGCATATTAGAATGGCTAGTTGGACAATGACATCATTTGCTTTCTGTTGAACATCGGCAAAAATCAAACATTTTCCCTACTTTGAGCTCCATTTCCAAGTTCTTTTTATAGTAAAACCAATCAAAATCACCACTATTCTATAATATGTTTTCCATTTTATCAAATGAGACCAAGAAAATGAGAATACAACCATAAATGCTATACGAAAATAGACCACAAAGTTGGCATTTTAATTAAAAAAAACGGTCGGAGTTTTTTTTTCTCATTATGCACTGCATGCTGCAGGATTTTTTTTATATGGTGCACACTGACCACACAGACTAATTCTCTCACATGTGGGCCTACCAGCTTTCTCCTGCTTGATTTGAAGCCGCTAGAATTTATGAGTACATGTACGTCAAACACGGTACGTCGTAAGACCGAAACGGTCTTACGACCGAAACGGTCAAAGGGTTAAAGGAGGGGTTAGGGATATTGGCAGTTTGGAGGGATGTGTAATAGGACGGTATATATACAGTGGTCCCCCGCCTTACGATCAGCTCCCAACTCGAACAGTTATGTAAGTGTATTTTTGTAAGTGCTTTTGTACGTGTATTTTTGGAGGTCTGAAATGGACTAATCTAATTTACAATATTCCTTATGGGAACAAATTCGTTCAGTAACGGCACCCGAACAGACTTCTGGAATGAATTAATATCGCAAGTCGGGGGTCCACTGTAATTGGGGCCCTGATTTTATATTCTGTAGGGTGTTTAATATATTATTTCAGGTCACTTTTTATATTGTATCTTTATATATGCTTCTAAGCTGTTGTATCTGGGCACCTCTGCAAAAACAGTGATTATGTGTGAGGGAGGTGAAAGTGTTGAATGATTATGAAAGTATTTTTGTTTTGGGGATATTCTTTCTTTTTGGGTTACCCTGCCTAGGTGGGAGATGGCCGACTTGTTAAAAAAAAAAAAGAGTAATATGGAGAGCAGAATAGCAAATGAACAAGGAGGCTTTAGGAAGGGTATGGAGTGTGTAGACCAAGTGTTTATAATGTAACACATGGGTGAACAGTATTTAGATAAGGGTAAAGAGGTTTTTGTGGCATTTATGGATTTGGAAAAGGTGTATGACAGGGTGGATTGGAGGACAATGTGGCAGATGTTGCAAATGTATGGAAAAGGATGTAGGTTATTAAAAGCAGTGAAGAATTTTTACAAAGATAGCTCGTGTTAGAGTATGTAGGCGATGGGAGAACATTTCCAAGTAAACGTAGGCCTAAGACAGGGATGTGTGATGTCACTATGGGAAGAGGTGGGGGGTTAAAAGATAAAGAATCTAACACAAAGTGGGAGTTGTCCCCGATGCTCTTTGCTGATGACACTGCTTTTGGGAGATTCTGAAGAGAAGTTGCAGAGGTTGGTTGATAAGTTTGGTAGGGTATGTAAAAGAAAATTTAAGTGAATATAGGAAAGAGTAAGATGATGAGGATAAAAAATATAGGTGACGAATGATTGGATATCAGGTTGGAGGGAGAGAGTATGGAGGAGGTGAATGTATTCGGATGTTTAGGAGTGGACGTATTAGCAGATGGGTCTGTGAAAGATGAGGTGAATCATAGAATTGATGAGGGGAAAAAGGTGAGTGGTGTACTGAGGAGTCTGTGGACATTAAGAACTTTGTCCATGGAAGCGAAGAGGGGAATGTATGAGAGTATAATTATACCAACTCTCTTATATGGGTGTGAAGCATGGGTGGTGAATGTTGCAACAAGGAGAAGGCTAGAGGCAGTGGAGATGTCATGTCTGTGGGCAGTGTGTGGTGTGAATATAATGTAGAGAATTCGTAGTTTGGAAATGAGGAGAAGGTGTGGGATTACCAAAACTATTATCCGAAGGGCTGAAGAGGTGTTGTTGAGGTGGTTTGGATGTGTTGAGAGGATGGAACGAAATAAAATGACTTTGAGAATGTATAAATCTTCAGTGGAGGGAAGACGGGGTAGGGGTCGGCCTAGGAAATGTTAGAGGGAGGGGTTAAAGGAGGTTTTGTGTGTGAGGGGCTTCAACATCTAGCAGGCATGTGTCAGTGTTTTAGATAGGAGCGAATGGAGACAAATGTAGGTATTTTTAGGACTTGACGTTCTGTTGGAGTGTGAGGAAGGTAGCATTTATGAAGGTATTCAGGGAAACCGGCAGGCCGGACTCGAGTCCTGGAGATGGGAAGTACAGTGCCTGCACTCTGAAGGAGGGGTGTTAATGCTGCAGTTTTATAACTGTAGTGTAAGCACACCTCTGGCAAGACAGTGGAGTGAATGATGGTGAAAATCTTCCTTTTTCGAGCCACCTTACCTTGGTGGGAAGCAGCCAGTGTGTTAATAAAAAAAAATTTTTTTTATTTCTCATGTAGATGTGCATTTTGAGCACAGCTCCCATAGATAGGTTGTAAGTGGTAAATTTTGGTCGAGATATAAGAGTATGGGTTTGTACAGTGAGTGTGTATTGTATAAAAAAAAATCTTGCCCCACATGATCGTGATAGGAAAAGTAAAAATTTTGACCTTGTATGTTGTTTAACCCTTTGACTGTTTCGGCCATATATATATATACGTCTTACGAGGTACCGTGTTTGACGCATATATACTCATAAATTCTAGCGGCTTCAAATCAAACAGGAGAAAGCTGGTAGGCCCACATGTGAGAGAATGGGTCTGTGTGGTCAGTGTGCACCATATAAAAAAAATCCTGGAGCACGCAGTGCATAATGAGAGGAAAAAAACCCTACCATTTTTTTAATTAAAATGCCGACTTTGTGGACTATTTTTGTATAGTATTTATGGATGTATTCTCGTTTTCTTGGTCTCAATTGATAGAATGGAAAACATATAGAAATAGTGGTGATTTTGATTGGTTTTACTATTAGAAGAACCTTTAAATGGAGCTCAAGGTAGGGGAAATGTTTGATTTTTACCGATGTTCAAAAGTAAACAAATGATGTCATTGTCCAATAAATGTCCAACTAGCCATTCTAATATGCAGTCATGAATGGGATGACATTATTTGTGCAGTTATTACAATATTGCAGTAGTCTGCATAACAGTAAATCTTCTGTTTTTTGTTTGAATAAAAATTCAAAATAGAAAGCAAGAGTAATATCAGATGCCTGGAGACGTGACTAATGAACAAAGAAAATGTTATTTTAGAGCCAGGAATGTCTGCTTTGTTCATTCTGGACCTTATTTTGAAATTGTCATTTTTTTTTTAATTTTTGTGAAATTGGCCAAATTGCAAATTTCTGGCCACGTTATTGGGAAGTTGAAATTGGTAAATGGGCAGTTTCTTGTACTCAATCGATAGAAAAAATGGAGTTCTAAAGAAATAGCTATGAGTTTGGTCGACTGGAACAATGGAATTAGCTGAAAATAGGGCTCAAATTGGGTGAAATTGCCGATTTGTATATATCGCCGAGGTCGCTAACTTCGCAAGAGCATAATTCCGTTAGTTTTCCATCGAATTTCGTTTTTTTGGTGTCATTACAATCTGGAAAAAATTCTCTAACATTTCATAAGAAAAATAATTTTTTTTTTTAATTTTGCGACACCAGGAGACACCTCAGGATTGGGGGTTGAGACAGTCGAAAGGTTAAAATAGTGACTTTGAGGTGCTTTTTTGCAGATGGTTTTGATGGGTTTATTGGTGGTTTCTTGGTATCATTTGATAGTATGGAAGATAGCTATTTGACTAGAAATGATTTTGATTGGTTTCGGGATCAGTAGTGGAGTGAAATTTGGCTCGAAGCATTAGGAATACAGTGGACCCCCGGTATACGATATTAATCCGTTCCTGAGAGCTCATCGTATGCCAAAATTATCAGAAGGCGAATTAATTTTCCCCATAAGAAATAATGGAAATCAAATTAATCCGTGCAAGACACCCAAAAGTACTATGAAAAAAAAAGTTTTACCACATGAAATATTAAGTTTAATGCACACAAACTGAAGAAGACATGCACAGTTAGTAGTACTCTACTAACAATAGAATACAGTACATGACACTTACCTTTAATGAAGTTCTGGTGATGATTGATGGGATGGGAGGAGGGGAGAGTGTCGAACTTAATGTTTAGAAGGGGAATCCCCTTCCATTAGGACTTGAGGTAGAAAGTCCTTTTCTAGGGTTACTTCCCTTCTTCTTTTAATGCCACTAGGACCAGCTTGAGAGTCACTGGACCTCTGTCGCACAACAGATCTGTCCATAGTGCTCTGTACCTCCCGTTCCTTTATGATTTGTCTAAAATGGGCCACAACATTGTCATTGTAATAGTCACCAACATGGCTTGCAACAGCTGTGTTAGGGTGATTTTCATCCATAAAGGTTTGCAGTTCAACCCACTTTCCACACATTTCCTTAATTTTTGAAGTAGGCGCAATGGATTCCACAACTGGCATAGGCTTCTCAGGGTTAGCCCCAAACCCTTCAATATCTTTCTTAATTTCCATACTAATTCTCACCCTTTTTACCACAGGGTTGGCACTAGAAGCTTTCTTGGGGCTCATGGTGACTTATTTTGCAGAAACAAGCACCAAAAACACTGTGATAATATGGAATGTACCGAATGTATGCTTAGATGTGAGCACACTGGCTGGCTTGTAAACACTGGCACTCACATGGTGTGGCGGATTTTTAACGAGTGGCGAGGCAAAATTTTGGCATTAAAATGCATCGAATACCAAATTTAACGTATACCGATGCCATCGAATACCGGGGGTCCACTGTATTCAATTTCTGTCAGTATTCCTGAGGACAGGTAAGGTTCCCTTCAGCCCTTGGTCTGTTTTACGGGTTTTTAACCCTTAAACTGTCCAAACGTAGATGTACGTTTTTTCAACATTTGAAAGTATGTAAAAAAAGTAGATCTTTTTTTTTTTTACATTTGAAAACGTGTAAAAAAAACTTTGATCTACTTTTTTTTTGTTATATTTGAAAATATATAAAAAAAAACATAGATCTACTTTTGGAGCACTACACATATGAACGTAGATCTGCTTGTACAGTTTAAGGGTTAATAGGTCTGATTCATTTATTTTTTTATCATCCAATTGGAGTGATGATGAATTCAAAATGGAAGGCAAGTGTAATATAGGAGAGGTCTGAGGATGTGAATAATAAACGAAGGAAATGTTTTAGTGCCAGGAATGTCTACATTGTTTATTTTGCGCTATTTTTAAATTTGCATTTTTTTTTTTTTTTTAGTTTTGTGTAAAATTGGCCAATTTACCAACTTCTGAGTACTTTATAGTTGAGTGTTCTCAGTTGATAGAATGTAAGACATACTAGCAAAATAGCTAAGAATTGGATGAATGGAGCAATGGAATTGGCTTTAAATGGGCAAAATTGCTGTTGTATACATTGCGCCCAGACCGCTAATTTGTACTTGTGTAATTTCATAAGTTTTCCATCAAATTTTGTACTTTTGATACTGTTGCCTTCATAAAAAGTTTCTCTTACTATTTTAGAAGAAATAATTGTTTTTTTTTTTTTTTGAGAATGTGGACACTGAGAGGAATATTAATTTTGTGGATGTTGACAGTGAAAGGGTTAAAACTTTCCTGAGCCTTACTCTTTAATCATTATTGTGGAATGATTACATATTTAGCTTAAGTTGTGATTGATGTGTTAAGCCCTATTTAAATTGAATATATTTTTCAGATTGGTTGAAGAGGATATAGAAGTAGAAGTTGATGTTGAGGGCTCTGGTCGTGTGGTGGCCATTGAACGTGATGAAGAGGTTGTCTTGACATGGAATAATGGCCAGGTAGAATTCTGAATTGTATGATAAAATAATGACTTTGTTCTTAAGTACAATAGGGTCCCGGTTGATGTCATTCTGCTAATACAGACATTTCAAATTATGATTAAAACTCACTATATGGCTCCTCCCAATCTGACTCTTAATACAGTCACTGTGCACTACCCAGTTTGTTTACAATCTCCATGAACTCAGCATCCCTCCATTATGTCTGGAAACTTTCCAAAATTTCAAGTGTTTTAAAGTTATTGCGTATTCTATACATATTTTTTAACGCATTGGCCGTCTCCCAACGAGCCAGGGTGACCCAAAAAGAAAGAAAAAATTTGATCATTATTCAAAACGTTCACCATCATTCATACAAGTATACACTCAAATATGTACTCTGATAATTATACAGTGGACCCTAGCATAGCGCTATTAATCCATTCCTGAGAGCTCAATGTTATGCGAAATTTTTGTTATGCGAATGAATTTTCCCGGTAAGAATTTTTTTTTTTTTTTATCACACTGGCCTATTCCCACCAAGGCAGGGTGGCCCAAAAAAGAAAAACTTTCACCATCATTCACTCCATCACTGTCTTGCCAGAAGGGTGCTTTACACTACAGTTTTTAAACTGCAACATTAACACCCCTCCAGAGTGCAGGCACTGTACTTCCCATCTCCAGGACTCAAGTCCGGCCTGCCGGTTTCCCTGAACCCCTTCATAAATGTTACTTTGCTCACACTCCAACAGCACGTCAAGTATTAAAAACCATTTGTCTCCATTCACTCCTATCAAACACGCTCATGCATGCCTGCTGGAAGTCCAAGCCCCTCGCACACAAAACCTCCTTTACCCCCTCCCTCCAACCTTTCCTAGGCCGACCCCTACCCCGCCTTCCTTCCACTACAGACTGATACACTCTTGGAGTCACTCTGTTTCGCTCCATTCTCTCTACATGTCCGAACCACCTCAACAACCCTTCCTCAGCTCTCTGGACAACAGTTTTGGTAATCCCGCACCTCCTCCTAACTTCCAAACTACAAATTCTCTGCATTATATTCACACCACGCATTGCCCTCAGACATGACATCTCCGCTTCCTCCAGCCTTCTCCTTGCTGCAACATTCATCACCCATGCTTCACACCCATATAAGAGCGTTGGTAAAACTATACTCTCATACATTCCCCTCTTTGCCTCCAAGGACAAAGTTCTTTGTCTCCACAGACTCCTAAGTGCACCACTCACCCTTTTCCCCTCATCAATTCTATGATTCACCTCATCTTTCATAGACCCATCTGCTGACACGTCCACTCCCAAATATCTGAATACATTAACCTCCTCCATACTCTCTCCCTCCAATCTGATATCCAATCTTTCATCACCTAATCTTTTTGTTATCCTCATTACCTTACTCTTTCCTGTATTCACTTTTAATTTTCTTCTTTTGCACACCCTACCAAATTCATCCACCAACCTCTGCAGCTTCTCTTCAGAATCTCCCAAGAGCACAGTGTCATCAGCAAAGAGCAACTGTGACAACTCCCACTTTATGTGTGATTCTTTATCTTTTAACTCCACGCCTCTTGCCAAGACCCTCGCATTTACTTCTCTTACAACCCCATCTATAAATATATTAAACAACCATGGTGACATCACACATCCTTGTCTAAGGCCTACTTTTACTGGGAAATAATTTCCCTCTTTCCTACATACTCTAACTTGAGCCTCACTATCCTCGTAAAAGCTCTTCACTGCTTTCAGTAACCTACCTCCTACACCATACACCTGCAACATCTGCCACATTTCCCCCCTATCCACCCTGTCATACGCCTTTTCCAAATCCATAAATGCCACAAAGACCTCTTCAGCCTTATCTAAATACTGTTCACTTATATGTTTCACTGTAAACACCTGGTCCACACATCCCCTACCTTTCCTAAAGCCTCCTTGTTCATCTGCTATCCTATTCTCCGTCTTACTCTTAATTCTTTCAATAATAACTCTACCATACACTTTACCAGGTATACTCAACAGACTTATCCCCCTATAATTTTTGCACTCTCTTTTGTCCCCTTTGCCTTTATACAAAGGAACTAGGCATGCTCTCTGCCAATCCCTAGGTACCTTACCCTCTTCCATACATTTATTAAATAATTGCACCAACCACTCCAAAACTATATCCTCACCTGCTTTTAACATTTCTATCTTTATCCCATCAATCCCAGCTGCCTTAACACCTTTCATTTTACCTACTGCCTCACAAACTTCCCCCACACTCACAACTGGCTCTTCTTCACTCCTACAAGATGTTATTCCTCCTTGCCCTATACACGAAATCACAGCCTCCCTATCTTCATCAACATTTAACAATTCCTCAAAATATTCCCTCCATCTTCCCAATACCTCTAACTCTCCATTTAATAACTCTCCTCTCCTATTTTTAACTGACAAATCCATTTGATCTCTAGGCTTCCTTAATTTGTTAATCTCACTCCAAAACTTTTTCTTATTTTCAACAAAATTTGTTGATAACATCTCACCCACTCTCTCATTTGCTCTCTTTTTACATTGCTTCACCACTCTCTTAACCTCTCTCTTTTTCTCCATATACTCTTCCCTCCTTGCATCACTTCTACTTTGTAAAAACTTCTCATATGATAACTTTTTCTCCCTTACTACTCTTTACATCATCATTCCACCAATCGCTCCTCTTCCCTCCCGCACCCACCTTCCTGTAACCACAAACTTCTGCTGAACACTCCAACACTACATTTTTAAACCTACCCCATACCTCTTCGACCCCATTGCCTATGCTCTCATTAGCCCATCTATCCTCCAATAGCTGTTTATATCTTACCCTAACTGCCTCCTCTTTTAGTTTATAAACCTTCACCTCTCTCTTCCCTGATGCTTCTATTCTCCTTGTATCCCATCTACCTTTTACTCTCAGTGTAGCTACAACTAGAAAGTGATCTGATATATCTGTGGCCCCTCTATAAACATGTACATCCTGAAGTCTACTCAACAGTCTTTTATCTACCAATACATAATCCAACAAACTACTGTCATTTCGCCCTACATCATATCTTGTATACTTATTTATCCTCTTTTTCTTAAAATATGTATTACCTATAACTAAACCCCTTTCTATACAAAGTTCAATCAAAGGGCTCCCATTTTCATTTACACCTGGCACCCCAAACTTACCTACCACACCCTCTCTAAAAGTTTCTCCTACTTTAGCATTCAGGTCCCCTACCACAATTACTCTCTCACTTGGTTCAAAGGCTCCTATACATTCACTTAACATTTCCCAAAATCCCTCTCTCTCCTCTACACTCCTTTCTTCTCCAGGTGCATACACGCTTATTATGACCCACTTTTCGCATCCAACCTTTACTTTAATCGACATTATTCTTGAATTTACACATTCATATTCTCTTTTCTTCTTCTATAACTGATCCTTCAACATTACTGCTACCCCTTCCTTTGCTCTAACTCTCTCAGATACTCCAGATTTAATTCCATTTATTTCCCCCCACTGAAACTCCCCTACCCCCTTCAGCTTTGTTTTGCTTAGGGCCAGGACATCCAACTTCTTTTCATTCATAACATCAGCAATCATCTGTTTCTTGTCATCCGCACTACATCCTCACACATTCAAGCATCCCAGTTTTATAAAGTTTTTCTTCTTCTCTTTTTTAGTAAATGTCTACAAGAGAAGGGGTTACTAGCCCATTGCTCCTGGCATTTTAGTCGCCTCATACGACACGCATAGCTTACGGAGGAAAGATTCTTTTCCACTTCCCCATGGACAATAGAAGAAATAAAGAAGAACAAGAGCTATTTAGAAAAAGGAGAAAAACCTAGATGTATGTATATATATATGCATGTGCGTGTCTGTGAAGTGTGACCAAAGTGTAAGTAGGAGTAGCAAGATATCTCTGTTATCTAGCTTGTTTATGAGACAGAAAAAGAAACCTGCAATCCTACCATCATGCAAAACAGTTACAGGTTTCTGTTTCACGGTCATCTGGCAGGACGGTAGTACTTCCCTGGGTGGTTGCTGTCTCCCAACCTACTACCTATAATGGAAATCAAATTAATCCATTCCTGACACCCAAAAGTATGAAAATTTTTTTTTTTTACCACATGAAATCTTAATTTTAATACACACAAACTGAAGAAGACATGCACAGTTACATGACACTTACCTTTATTGAAGATCTGGTGATGATTGATGGGATGGGAGGAGGGGAGAGTGTTGATGGTCTTAGTGTTTAGAAGGGGAATCCCCTTCCTTTAGGACTTGAGGTGTCAAGTCCTTTTCCTGGGTTACTTCCCTTCTTCTTTTAATGCCACTAGGACCAGCTTCAGTCACTGGATTTCTGGTTCACAACATTGTCAGTGTAATAGTCACCAGCAGGGCTTGCAACAGCTGTCTGAGGGTGATTTTCATCCATGAAGGTTTGCACTTTAAGCCACATTGCACAGATTTCCTTAATCTTTGAAGTAGGCATCTTCTTCAGTTTCTCTCTCCCCTCCGAAGCAGTTTCCTCAGGTGTGGCCTCATGCTGATGAAGATGATCTAGCAGCTCATCAGTGGTTAGTTCTTCATTGTCCTACTCCACCAACTCTTCCACATCATCCCCACTAACCTCCAACCCCAAGGACTTTCCCAATGCCACAATGGATTCCTCAACTGGCATAGGATTCCCAGGGTTAGCCTCAAACCCTTCAAAATCCCTTTGATCTACACATTCTGGCCACAGTTTCTTCCAAGCAGAGTTCAAGGTCCTCTTAGTCACTTCCTCCCAAGCCTTACCTATAAGGTTTACACAATTGAGGATATTAAAATGCTCTCTCCAAAACTCTCTTAGAGTCAATTGAGTTTCTGAGGTCACTACAAAGCACCTTTCAAACAGAGCTTTCGTGTACAGTTTTTTGAAGTTTGCAATAACCTGCTGGTCCATGGGCTGCAGGAGAGGAGTGGTATTAGGAGGCAAACACTTCACCTTAATGAAGCTCATGTCCCCACAAAGTTGCTCTGCCAAGTCTGTAGGATGACCAGGGGCATTGTCTTACACCAGGAGGCACTTAAGGTCTAATTTCTTTTCAGTTAGGTAATTTTTCACATTGGGGGCAAATGCTTGGTGTAACCAGTCATAGAAAAAGTCCCTAGTGACCCAAGCCTTACTGTTTGCCCTCCACAGCACACACAAATTAGCCTTGAGGATATTCTTTTGCCTGAACGCTCAGGGAGTTTCAGAGTGATACACCAATAAAGGCTTCACTTTGCAATCACCACAAGCATTGGCACACATGAGAAGAGTAAGTCTGTCTTTCATAGGCTTATGTCCTGGGAGTGCCTTTTCCTCCTGAGTAATGTAGGTCCTGCTTGGCATTTTCTTCCAAAACAGGCCTGTTTCGTCACAATTAAACACTTGTTCAGGTTTCAGTCCTTCACTGTCTATGTACTCCTTGAATTCCTGCACATATTTTTCAGCTGCTTTGTGGTCTGAACTGGCAGCCTCACCATGCGTTATCACACTATGTATGCCACTACGCTTCTTAAATCTCTCAAACCAACCTTTGCTGACCTTAAATTTACTCATTTCATCATCACTAGTTGCAGGCATTTTTCTAATTACATCCTGATGCAACTTCCTAGCCTTTTCACTTATGATCACTTGAAAGATGCTATCTCCTGCTATCTGTTTTTCGTTTATTCACACCAATAAGAGTCTCTCAACATCTTCTATCACTTGCGATCTCTGTTTCGAAAACACAGTTGAACCTTTGGCAAGAACAGCTTCCTTGATTGCCGTTTTCTTGGGCACAATAGTAGCGATGGTTGATTGGCCAGCTCGGAGACACGTACTTCACTTTCATACTTAGCAATGATCTCTTTCTTCATCTCTATAGTAATTCTCACCCTTTTTGCTGTAGGGTTGGCACTAGAAGCTTTCTTGGGGCCCATGGTCACTTATTTTGCAGATGAAATCACCAAAAACGCTGTAATAATACGAAATGTTCCGATTGTATGCTTGGATGGTACCGCGGAGACTGGCTGGTAAACAGTGCCACTGGCGGAACATGTGAGGCTGGCTGAGGGTGCACATTAGATGCGTCTCGGACGAATAGCGTTGAGCGAGTTTTTTAGCAGTATGCGATGCAAAATTTTAACGATAAAATGTATCCGTATGCGGATTTAACGTTATGTGATGCCAACGGTATGTGAGGGTCCACTGTACTTATGTGTATCTGTACCTAAATACACTGACTGCGTAGGTACACATTAAAATCACTAAACATCTCTTTACTCTTGAAAATGCCATATTAATAATAATCTCTGGGGCGCATTAAATGTCGTATATTATGTGAATATAGACATTTCCATTAATCCATCTATGATATTTTTTCAAAATTATACATGAAACATAATATATAACATATAAACATGATACATACACCCAGAGTAGAATAAATTTGACAAATATGAGATGTGTTAGCCTCCCGGCTTGTTGGAGGTGACGGCAAAAATTACATTTCTCCTGGTCAAACCACCACCACCACTCATAGGTATGGAGCACTTTATATGTCGTATATTACGTTAATAAAGACATTTTCATTAATGTCTTTCATATGCACTAACGTGAAGGCAACTTGTACATAATGTAAATGATTGTATTGTGGGGTAAATGCTTCACCAACTCATGCGTATGTACTTGTATGGACGAAAATGGACAGGTATTAACCCTTTGAGGGTTTTGGTCGTACTAGTACGTCTTACGCGCGTAGGGGTTTTTGACGTACTAGTACTCATAAATTCTAGCGGCCTCAAATCTAGTGGGAGAAAGCTGGTAGGCCTTCATATGAAAGAGTGGGTCTATGTGGTCAGTGTGCACAGTCTAAAAAAAATCCTGCAGCACACAGTGCATAATGAGAAAAAAAAAACTTTGACCATTTTTTTTGAATAAATCAGCGACTTTGCAGTGTATTTTCGTATGGTATTTATTGTTGTATTCTAGTTTTCTTGGTCTCATTTTATAGAATGGAAGACATATTACAGAAATTGAGATGATTTTGACTGGTTTTACAATGAAAGGTGCCTTGAAATTGAGCTCAAAGTAGCAGAAATGTTCGATTTTTACAAAACTTCAAAAGTAAACAAATCGTGCCAAGCGTGCAATACACGTCAACTGGTGAGTCTAATATTCTTTCACAAGTGCACCAATAATATTTATACCATTTTTTACACTAATGCAGTAGTCTGCATAACAGTAAATCTTATATTTTTTGTGAAAATAAAAATTCAAAGTGGGAAGCAAAAGAATATAAGAGGGGCCTTGAGACGTGACTAATGACTAGAGGAAATGTCATTTTAGTGCCAGGAATGTCTTTCTTGTTTATTCTGGACCCTATTCGGAAATTTTCATCTTTTGAAATTTGTGTGAAATTGGCAAAATTGCTGAATTCTGACCACTGTACTGGATAGTTGAATTTCATAAATGGGTGGTTTCTTGCACCCATTCGATAGAAAAAATGGAGTTCTAGCGAAATATTCATGTTTTTTGTCGACTAGTACAGTGAAATTGGCCGAAAATGGGGCTCAAAGTGGGCAAAATCGCCGATGCATAAACATCGCCGAGACCGCTAACTTTGCGAGAGCATAATTCCGTAAGTTTTCTATCAAATTTAAAACTTTTGGTGTCTTTATGATCGGGGAAAGATTCTCTATCTTTTCATAAGAGAAAATAATTTTTTTTTTTTTTAAATTTGGCCGACCCTGAGAACGAGTTTCGGAGAGGGCCTGTCGACCCTCAAAGGGTTAATACACGTCTGAAAAAGTGACTCCCCTTATGGCTTAGTCTTGTTTACATTCTATGCCTTGTATATTTTGTGAAGGTATGGTGTGGGAGCTAGCTCACCTGACTTTTTTTTTACAATAAATACTCACCTCTCACCCTACATTAAGAGTACAAATGCTTTAAGATATGTAATGTATGTATGCCTGCACTTTAAAGGAGGGGTTTGGGATATTGGCAATTTGGAGGAATATGTTATATATCTTTATATATGCTTCTAAGCTGTTGTATCTGGGCCTTTGCAAAGACAGTGATTATGTATGAGTGAGGTGAAAGTGATGAATGATGAAAGTATTTTCTTGTTAGGGATTTTCTTTCTTTTTGAGTCACCCTGCTTTGGTGGGAGATGGCCGACTTGTTGAAAAAAAAAAAATGTAATGAATGTACTGAGTGTGCATTTTTTGACCAGTGAGATGTTTTATTCTATTTATCCATTAGGGATCATTTTTGTTAGATCTAATTTCCCTACTCGGAGCAAAAGTTGTCTGGCCAGCTACAACTATGCTCTGAAATATGCCATATTGGCAGCCAACACCATCTACCTGACTCATAGCCAGGTCTTCGCAATTTAGCCCACCCAGGTAATTTCTCATTCCTGTGAAGTCGGCCAAGCGGAAATCTGGGACAGAGACTTGATTGCAGTTATCTGGGTAATTCCATGATATATTGAAACTAAGTGATTTGTGATCGCTTATCCCAAGCTCATCATTAACCTCAAGATTATTAATTAGTGATTCTTTATTGGCAAGAACCAAGTCAAGCAGGTTGTTTCCTCTAGTTGGTTCTGTCACAAAGTGTTTTAAAAAGCAATCCTGAACTGTATCAAGAAAGTCTCTAGACTCAAGATTTCCTGTCATATTGTTCCAATCAATTTGTCTAACATTAAAATCTCCCATTTACACAACATTTTCATATCTAGACACCTTATGAATTTCATCCCATAGCAGCTTATTGCACTCCCCTTCAAGGTGTGGGGGCCTATAAATCACACCCAAAATTAATTTTTCATGACCCTCGAGAAATTGTAGCCAAACAGATTCTGTATCCAATGTTTCTAATCTTATATCTTGTCTAACACAACATTTTAAATTGTCTCTGACTTCCATCACCACTCCACCACCTTTCCTGTTGACCGTATCAGTATGGAATAGTTTATAACCCTGTATGTTGCATTCAGAAGGCATTTCTCTATCTTTCAAGTTGAACCAGGTCTCCGTTATAGCAATAATATCTGTATTACCTGCACTTGCAAGTAATCTTAGCTCATCTATCTTATTTCTTAGACTCCTACTATTTGTGTAGTAAACCTTAAGGAAGCTAGTCACTTGTTGCCCTCTACTATCTTTTAAACATATCCCTGGGGTATCCTGGTAATATCTGCTGT
Source organism: Cherax quadricarinatus (assembly GCF_038502225.1). Classification (NCBI taxonomy): domain Eukaryota; kingdom Metazoa; phylum Arthropoda; class Malacostraca; order Decapoda; family Parastacidae; genus Cherax; species Cherax quadricarinatus. The sequence goes on along the minus strand of NC_091302.1, from coordinate 46,926,765 downwards.
TTTCAACCCTAATATGTACCGCAGCCTGGTTGTTTCCCACAAACACCCATCGCTCTATAATCTATCAGTTTGAAATCCTGGACAAGTCATCATTAACCTTCTCAATCGAAATGGCTAATGTAGTCACTCCCTTGCATACATGTCACATTTGCCATAGAATTTGTCCCAGTTATCATAAAAACATTAACCCTTTGACTGTTGCAACCCCAAATCCTGAAGTGTCTCTGTGTCACAAAATATTCAAAAATTTTTTATGAAATGATAGAAAATCTTTTCCTGATGGTAATGACACCAAGAGTAAGAAATTTGATGGAAAACTTACGGAATTACGCTCTCGCGAAGTTAGTGATCTTGGCGACATATGCGCATTGGCGATTTCGCCCACTTTGAGCCCATTTTTCGGCCATTTCCATTGTTCCAGTCAACCAGGCTCATATCTGCTTCTTTAGAACTGCATTTGTTCTATCAGTTGAGTACAAGAAACTGTCCATTTACCAATTTCAACTGCCCAATAAAGTGGTCAGAAATTGGCAATTTGGCCATGATTGTAAAAATGGTATGAATAATATCATTGCACTTGTGAAAGAATACAGTATTAGATTCACCAGTTGACGTGTATTGAATGCGTGGCGTGATTTGTTTACTCTCGAACATCAGCAAAAATCGAACATTTCCGCTACCTTGAGCTCAATTTCAAGGTCCTTTTCATCGTGAAACTAATCAAAATCATCTCCATTTCTGTAATATGTATTCCATTCTGTCAAATGAGACCAAGAAAACAACCATAAATAATATACAAAAATGCACCTCAAAGTCAGCGTTTTAATCCAAAAACACGGAGTTTTTTTTTTCTCATTATGTACCATGTGCTGCAGGATTTTTTTTTTATACTGTGCACACTGACAACATTGACCCATTCTCTCACATGTGGGCCTACCAGCTTTCTGCAGCTTGATTTGAAGTCGCTAGAATTTTGGAGTATTAATACGTAAGGAACATTGTCTCCTAAGATGTGTATATATACGACCGAAGCAGTCAAAGGGTTAAATAAATCAATGCATTTAGTAACAAAATATTTGGAAGTGTTTGGGAATTTGGAAACTTCAGCAAATAAAGGAATGCATTTTTTTATTTAATCTGTAGAGTAACAGATATAAATAAGATGAAGGCACATTTCTTAAACATACTACTACAGAAAAAATACAATTGGATTTTCACCTGAAAAATTAATATTTATGCTACATTTTTTGATCAAACTGTACCAGACGCCGCACATGTGCAGCGTCTGGTTGTCTTTGTTGTGGACGTTTCGCCATCCAGTGGCTGGCTGGATGGCGAAACGTCTACGATGGGGATGCCCGGGTGTTGTGCAAATGTCTTAATTTCATCTTGTCGGTATTATATACCATTCTTGTACTACTACTACTACTACTACCACCACCACCTCTTCCTGCCTATATATAGCCGTCCTGCTCCACCTCTGGTTAGTGTGACTTTGTCAATGGTCCAAGTCGGACCGAAACGTCGTCGTAAGCTTCTCTCTTTTATGTGCGGGTTATTTGTGTAACCCTCTTATATTACACTTGAATTTTTATTCACATAAAAAATAGAAGATTTACTGTTATGCAGACTACTGCATTATTGTAAAAATGATATAAATAATATCAGTGCATTTATGAAAGCATATTAGACCCACCAGTTGACATGTATTAGACGCCTGGCGTGATTTGTTTACGTTGAACATCGGCAAAAATTGAACATTTCCACTACTTTGAGCTCAGTTTCAAGGTACTTTTAGTCTGTAAACCATTCAAAATCATTTCTAGTTCTGTAATATATCTTCCATTCTTTCATAAGAGACCAAGAAAATGGGAATACAACCATAAATACCACATGTAAATACACCAGAAAATTGGTGTTTTAAACTAAAAACATGGTTGCATTTTTTTCTCGTGCGCTGCAGGATTTTGTTTATACTGCACACACTGACCACTCAGACCCATTCTCTCACATGTAGACCTACCAGCTTTCTCCCATAAAATTTGGAAGCTGCTAGAATTTTGGTGTAGTATTATGGGCAGACACTGGCTTGCAATCTGTAATATTATGGGACCAACAGTGAAAGGGTTAATAACCATTCAACAGAGAAAACAAACAAAAATCAGAGATTTTATTAAAAAATTAACTTATTACATGTTTATTTCTTGACAAATCTGCAGTAGATTTGAGTCCAGTACACACTCATAAAACAAATACTGTAATTAAAATTTTATTAATTTCAGTGTTCGAAGTCTATAGTGGAATTAGCAAACCGTGCTGAGAACTTGAGTGATTCTGATGGTGGTGAAGATCGTCTTATCCTGGAATACTACAGACACATGCTTGATCTCTTCTCTAACATGTGCCTTGACCGTCAGTACTTGGCAATACGGCCTCTCTCACCATTACTCAAGATAAATCTGATGTTGAAGTATGTAAAATGAATGGTGCTTTTAGGAATTTAATCATCAGATTTGGTTCGCAATTGAAATGAACATTTTTCTTGGAGCTGTGCTAGATGTTAGTGACTAGCTCTTACGTATTTACTTAAAAATTATACAAAATTACAAAAATCCAATTAATATTGTGATATCTGTGCATTATCATAATGCCATATATGTTCTGTATTTTTTCATAAGAAAGGAATTTTATATAAGCTTTGTATTCTTTGAATATCTCTGTTAGCTGCTTATGGAGTTATTCTTTACTAATTATTGAAATTGTGTGATAAGATCATAATGCCATTTTAGTTATAAAATAATGCAGCACACATGGACAAATTAGTGATACAGGAGGCCCTCCACATTCACGAGGATTAGGAGATCAAGAACCTTGTGAATCTCTAAAATTCACGAATGTTTTGTGCGCAAATATGATGTAGGGGAATATAATAATACTGTACTGTAGCAATCACGAATGTTTTGATGTGCAGATATATTGTAGGGAAATATAATAATAGCATTTACTTAGCCTAACAATACTGCTTCCTTAACCTATTGAACCATGAACAATCATAAAACACATGAAAACATCGTAAAATATTGTTCATACATGTTATGGTTTAATAACAAATAATGAACAAGCAAAACACTCACCGCTCGTAAGGTTAGGCAGATGAACTCTGATGACTTGTGATGATGATGACGATGATGGTGATGATAGCCATGTCTGGGGGCCATACTTGTACCACCACACAAACACATGTGTACGGTAGAACACGAACAGTAACGGGACAATGACTGAGTGAGTGGCAGACTGGAGGGCTGCCAGTTGAGGGGGTAAGAGGGAGGGTAATAGGGACGCAGCGGGAAGCATGTTCCCCTACTTTTTTCTAGCATTTGTTTGGTAAATATGCTTGGGCGGCTGGGCATTCATGAATGTTCAAAGCTCACGAAAGTGGAACTCACGAAAGTGGAGGGCTAGCTGTACAAAAATATAGTACAAGGCTATGTGTTTATTAGTAATTGTTTGTTGCATTATTACTGACTTGATTCAGATATTGTACATGAAGGCAGTAGATTAAATTTTTCAGAATTAAAAAATTTCATTTCCTAAAAGTTTTTAATAAAATGTTTCATGGTAAATGTCATGTTTGGTATAACAATATCACTCAGATTCTTCAACCAGCATTGTATTTATATGGCTGGAGAATTCTGTTTATGTAATTAGGACTTCTCAAAGCAAGAATATCAGAGCTAAATTAGGTAATACAAGATTAGGGAGTTTACATAAGTTGTATTATAATAATATGCCAGGAATGGTTCAAGGGAGAGGGTGAAGGAGGCTTTGAGTTTAAGAGCTTGAACATCCAGCAGGCTTGTGTGAGCATGTTAAAGAGTGAATGGAAAAAAGTTATTTTTTAATTGAAGTACTGTTGGAGTGTAAGCAAGGTAACATTTGTACAAGGATTCATTGAAACCAGTTATCCGAACTTGAATCCTAGAGGTGGGAAGGTCAGTGGCTGCACTCTAAGTAAAGGGTGTAGATGTTGCCATTAGGAAGCACATTGACTGTCATGTCAGCACACTTCTGGAAAGACAAGAGATTGAATGAATGATGGTGAATGTGTTTCCTTCTTTGGACAACATCTCTTTTTTTTCCTCATGTCTCTCAATGAAGGAATTTTCTGTTTTTAGACTTTCTTCATAATTTTTTTCAACATGGTATATTTTAAATAACTGCATAACAGTAATTAAACACCTGTTTACAGGTGATATCCACAGGGGAATGAGATGTAAAAGGTTTAGAGAAAAATTTGGTCAGCAATGTCATTGGGATTTTTGGCAAATTGCATTGCAGCAAAAAAAAAAAAATTCTTCAGTCAGCTATAGAAGTATGGCTTAATTTTCAGTGCTTTGCAACATTCAGTTGGTGCACAGTTGAAAAAAATGTATTCATAAAGCAAGGGATGTAATTTAAGGAAATTAATTTGAAAATTTCTTAGGTAATATCTGTGTTACCATTGCTATAGAGTTTTCTTCGATTTTTGCCAGATGCATGGAAGAAGAAACACTGTCTTTCGACTTGCGTGCTGCTTTCTGCCGGTTAATGCTGCACATGCATGTAGACTGTGAGCCACAAGAGATGGTCACACCTGTCAAATATGCAAGACTGTGGTCTGAAATTCAACCACACATGTCCATTGCAGAGTGAGTATATATTCATTAGGAAGTTATATTGACTAGCTACCTCATAGCTGAAATTCAAATCATACCATACTAAGCTAAAGTTCTTTGTAATTCTTCTTCTCAATTGTTTTTTGAGAAATGTAAAGTAACCTTGAGGGGTTATTAAATTGGGAAAGTAAAACAGTTTGGTTTATCTGCACTGGTAGCCATAGGGCTTCTTTTCCTAGGATGTGATCCAGAACAATCAGCTAACTCCTAGGTATCTATTTACTGCTAGGTGAAAACTGACAGATGTGAGGAGACTTGCCTATATGACTGTTTGTATGTTCCTACAAAAATATTGAGTCTAAATGATATTCCCTGGACTATCCAACAGTGCTAAATAAATGTAGTTCTACATATAATCTTGTGTATTAAAGAAAAAGAAATTTTACTTAAAAAAAATTGAAACCCTAGATGTGGTTGTACAGTATCTGCCTGCTTAGTTTCCTAATTTCTTGCCCCTGTTTTTCTCTTTCACCTTCAGTAAACCTCTGTTAAAAGAAATAAATGCTTTTGATAACAGATATTGAACAGGGATGGTAAACTGCAATCATGAATATAGTGTGTGAAATGAAAGGGCGTACATGATCCAAAACAAAAAGTTTGAGTTAATAATCAGATATTATAAGGAAGATCAGAGGCATGTGTTATGTATATGTAATTAGGTATGCCACAGGCATAGGTACTTCAGTACATATATAAATATACACAAATAACCTGCACATAAAAGAGAGAAGCTTACGACGACGTTTCGGTCCGACTTGGACCATTTACAAAGTCACACTAACCAGAAGTGGAGCAGGACAGCAATATATAGGCAGGAAGAGGTGGTGGTAGTAGTAGTAGTAGTACAAGAATGGTATACAATACCGACAAGATGAAATTAAGACACATGTGCAACACCCGAGCATCCCTATCGTAGACGTTTCGCCATCCAGCCAGCCACTGGATGGCGAAACGTCCACGACAAAGACAACCAGACGCCGCACATTTGTCTTAATTTCATCAGTAGTAGTAGTAGTAGTAGAAGAGGTAGTAGTAGTGGTAGAAGTGGGGAATAAGGAGGACGAGCCAGTCAAATACAAAGGAAGGAGAGCACTGCAAGAGAGCTAGGTGCCCACAGAGGGAGAGCAAGCGCACAGAGGTGTGTGAAAGGGGAAGTGGTGAAATAAATGAAGAAGGAACAGAAACACGAGACAGAAGAGAGAAAGACAACCCAGAGGAGAAAAAGGAAAGAGGAAAGGGGAAGAGGGAGAAGAAAAAGAAAAAGAAAAAATGAGGAGTCAGGTTAAGTCACGGGTGTTCTGAAATTTGGAGCATTTTACAATGTATTGGGAGAGGAAGGCATCTACAGAGATGAAGCCAGGGCTAAGATTCATACAAGGAAAGTTGTGTATTAGAGAGGATTCAACTAGACGGCGACTGTTCGAGTTGGAAGTAGGGAAGACAGTTTTAGCAGAAGACCAGTCAATAGGAAATTAAGACAAATGTGCGGTGTCTGGTTGTCTTTGTTGTGGACGTTTCGCCATCCAGTGGCTGGCTGGATGGCGAAACGTCTACAATAGGGATGCCTGGGTGTTGCACATGTGTCTTAATTTCATCTTGTTGGTATTATATACCATTCTTGTACTACTACTACTACTACCACCACCTCTTCCTGCCTATATATAGCCGTCCTGCTCCACTTCTGGTTAGTGTGACTTTGTAAATGGTCCAAGTCGGACCGAAACGTTGTCGTAAGCTTCTCTCTTTTATGTGTGGGTTATTTGTGTATCGTTTCAGTCACGGTATTGTGCCTTTTTTTGTTATTGTTATATATAAATAATTTGTATTCAGATGCAAATGGTTATGGAATCATTGTACTGTATATAATCTAGGATATCTTTTGCACATTTTTCTGTATATATATTTTACCTTTCTCCACAATTTTGAATCTATAGAACTCCTTTACCCTGTTTTTCACTTGAAATCTCATGAAAGTAACCATGTATATATATACTTTAGCAATATAATATATATTTCTACTGTGGCATGTGTGTATAACGGTTTCAGAAGTTAGCACATAAACTCAGAGTATCTACATTTGCTAGGGTCTTGGTCTCAATGTACACAAATGCACGAAGTTTAGCTATTACAACAATAGCTTAAAAGTGAATGATAATCACATTGGACAAGTGGGGAAGAGTTAGAGCCCAGCCTCAAAAAACATTTAAATTCTCTCTATTTCCTTAGTGTACATTGAAACACAGTACATGTTTTGAAATAATTTACTCATCCCATTACTCAATATGTTGTTAGCTTTTAAGGATTGTTATTAGGTTTCTTAATGTATCTAGTAAATGCTCAAAGTGAATTATTTTGATCTCTTCATTTGTGCCATTTGGTGCAAGCTGCAGGACTAAACCACTACTTTGGTAATACTGACATGTTTATTTTTTCTTCCTCTTCATCATAAACTTTTGCATGACAGTTTTTTGCATGCTCAGCAGAATTTCAGCAATTAAATATTTCAGCATTTTTCTTCATGCCTTGATTTTCAGATAATCAGTCCTGGAGATTTGATTACTGGAAAATAAAAATTATATACTATGACAATATTCTGTTTAATGATTTTTTAGTTGACAGATCTTTTCTATTAAAAATATTTGACAGTATCATCTGAACTAAATACTGATAGCAGTTTGTGGTATGTAAATAATAAAAAAATACTTAAATACTTTCCTCCAAGTTAATTGTCTCATAAGTAATTTTTAACTTAGTTGATATTTGTGAAAACTGTATGTGTATCAAAGAAAACAAGTAAAGACAATACAAATTGTTTAATAATTCTTGTTAAAATGTTATACCAGGCAAAAAATTTAATTTGTACTAAAGCTCTGTATTTCAGGAATGTTATATTTTAATCTCTCCTATTATGCTTTTTCTATTGTTTTAAATAAGTTTTTAAATGATATAATATTTAAATCTTTTAAATTGCATTATTTTGTAAAATTCTCATATAAATGTTTTTTTCTTTTGACAGTTTTTTGAAAGATTATACAGTAGAACCAAAGGTTTTCATTGTGGAAAGAATGTTGAATGCAGTTTTGCATTGCATCCTTAATACAGTAGTGATTGTTGATTTATTATTGACAGATGCTGGAAGTAGACCTCATACCAAACACAAACAAAGTCACCTTTTCAGGGCTCAATAACAGTAAATTGGAATTACAAGTTAGAGAGTTAGAGTAATATGTTAAAAACAGTAATGAAAATTAGTTGTTCATCATGAGAGAACCAAGATATTAGAGTAGGAAATTAGCTAAAGAGTAAGATAAGTAAGGATGCACAGGAAATAATAGAAACATTGGAAATGGTGGACATAAAGTGAGACATGGGAAGGGAAAGGTATAAGTAACAGAAAGTACAGAAATGGTGAATGGAAAGAAGAGGTAAAGTAATCCCTGAGCCCTGGCTTATTAAATTTACTGAAGATTTCTTGCATATGTGCTGTCTTATGCCCTGATCTTTAAAAAAACAATCTGGAGCCCTCTGAAATCTTTCTGACTCTTAAATTTAAGAGACTTGGTAAAATGCTGGGTTTCATGGACAACGATCTGAAACCATTAGAAAACACAGTATACTAACTAGGCCTAAGGACTGCAAAATCTTTATTTCGTAAAACTGTTATGCAGTAACTTTTTCATTATTGGATTTTGTTATTATTGAACTTCTCTATCAAATAAAAAATTCCTACAGGTGGTAATAAATACACCACAAGCCACATTGTATGGGTTAGTCTCATGCTTTCAGTCGCACTCTCTAAATCACTCTTATGAATCCTCTCTAACTGACATGTAAGCTTGCAAGTTTTTTCATTTGCACTATGTTTTTCATGGCAATTAAATGGTAGCCTTTTTCTGCAATTGCATCATGCACATGCTACAATGTCTGCTTCTTCTTAGTATTATGGGTAACTTAGCTTCTCTTTCTTACTAGACATTGCACTGTACAGAAGCAATTCCAATGCCTTAGCAAATTGGAGTAAAATAAAACTTTTTCAGAATATTTCAAATTCATTCAAAATTTCAGTTTATTCAGGATATCCAATAAAGATTGGTTCAATGATGATTTCTGTAATGTCAGATTGAATAGTTGCAGATAACTGGAATGGGATGCAAGATTTTTTTTCTTTTTAACTTGCTGGTTGTCTCCCATAAAAATAAGGCGACCCAAAAAAGAAATGCTTTCACCACAATTCACTCTATCACTGTCTTGCCAGAGGCATACAGATATAAGTTATGATGTTCTTGTTTTTTTTTTTTTTTTTTTTTTAACAAGTCGGCCGTCTCCCACCGAGGCAGGGTGACCCAAAAAAGAAAGAAAATCCCCAAAAAGAAAATACTTTCATCATCATTCAACACTTTCAGCACACTCACACATTATCACTGTTTTTGCAGAGGTGCTCAGAATACAACAGTTCAGAAGCATATACGTATAAAGATACACAACATATCCCTCCAAACTGCCAATATCCCAAACCCCTCCTTTAAAGTGCAGGCATTGTACTTCCCATTTCCAGGACTCAAGTCCGACTAGATGAAAATAACCGGTTTCCCTGAATCCCTTCACTAAATATTACCCTGCTCACACTCCAGCAGATCGTCAGGTCCCAAGTACCATTCGTCTCCATTCACTCCTATCTAACACGCTCACGCACGCTTGCTGGAAGTCCAAGCTCCTCGCCCACAAAACCTCCTTTACCCCCTCTTTCCAACCCTTTCGAGGACAACCCCTACCCCGCCTTCCTTCCCCTATAGATTTATATGCTTTCCATGTCATTCTACTTTGATCCATTCTCTCTAAATCACCAAACCACCTCAACAACCCCTCTTCTGCCCTCTGACTAATACTTTTATTAACTCCACACCTTTTCCTAATTTCCACACTCCTAATTTTCTGCATAATATTTACACCACACATTGCCCTTAAACAGGACATCTCCACTGCCTCCAACCGTCTCCTCGCTGCTGCATTTACCACCGAAGCTTCACATCCATATAAGAGTGTTGGTACTACTATACTTTCATACATTCCCTTCTTTGCCTCCATAGATAACGTTTTTTGACTCCACATATACCTCAATGCACCACTCACCTTTTTTCCCCTCATCAATTCTATGATTAACCTCACCCTTCATAAATCCGTCTGCTGACACGTCAACTCCCAAGTATCTGAAAACATTCACTTCTTCCATACTCCTCCCCAATTTGTTATCCAATTTTTCTTTATCTAAATCATTTGATACCCTCATCACTTTACTCTTTTCTATGTTCACTTTCAACTTTCTACTTTTACACACATTCCCAAATTCATCCACTAACCTTTGCAATTTTTCTTTATAATCTCCCATAAGCACAGTATTATCAGCAAAAAGTAACTATGTCAATTCCCATTTTGAATTTGATTCCCCATAATTTAATCCCACCCCTCTCCCGAACACCCTAGCATTTACTTCTTTTACAACCCCATCTATAAATATATTAAACAACCATGGTGACATTACACATCCCTGTCTAAGACCTACTTTTACTGGGAAGTAGTCTCCCTCTCTTCTACACACCCTAACCTGAGCCTCACTATCCTCATAAAAACTCTTTACAGCATTTAGTAACTTACCACCTATTCCATATACTTGCAACATCTGCCACATTGCTCCTCTATCCACTCTATCATATGCCTTTTCTAAATCTATAAATGCAATAAAAACTTCCCTACCTTTATCTAAATACTGTTCACATATATGTTTCAATGTAAACACTTGATCTACACATCCCCTACCCACTCTGAAACCTCCTTGCTCATCCGCAATCCTACATTCTGTCTTACCTCTAATTCTTTCAATTATAACCCTACTGTATACTTTTCCTGGTATACTCAGTAAACTTTTCCTGGTATACTCAGTAAACTTATTCCTCTATAATTTTTACAATCTCTTTTGTTCCCTTTCCCTTTATATAAAGGGATTATACATGCTCTCTGCCAATCACTAGGTAACTTCCCCTCTTTCATACATTTATTAAACAAAAGTACCAACCACTCCAACACTATATCCCCCCCTGCTTTTAACATTTTTGTCATGATCCCATCAGTTCCAGCTGCTTTACCCCCTTTCATTCTACGTAATGCCTCACGTACCTCCACCACACTTACATTCTGCTCTTCTTCACTCCTAAAAGATGGTATACCTCCCTGGCCAGTGCATGAAATTACTGCCTCCCTTTCTTACTCAACATTTAAAGGTTCCTCAAAATATTCTCGCCATCTACCTAATACCTCCCTCTCCCCGTCTACTAACTCCCCTACTCTGTTTTTAACTGACAAATCCATACTTTCCCTAGGCTTTCTTAACTTGTTTAACTCACTCCAAAATTTTTTCTTATTTTCATTAAAATTTCTTGACAGTGCCTCTCCCACTCTTTCATCTGCTCTCCTTTTGCACTCTCTCACCACTCTCTTCACCTTTCTTTTACTCTCCATATACTCTGCTCTTCTTATAACACTTCTGCTTTGTAAAAACCTCTCATAAGTTACCTTTTTCTCTCTTATCACACCCTTTACTTCATCATTCCACCAATCACTCCTCTTTCCTCCTGCCCCCACCCTCCTATAACCACAAACTTCTGCCCCACATTCCAATACTGCATTTTTAAAACTATTCCAACCCTCTTCACCCCCCCACTACTCATCTTTGCACTAGCCCACCTTTCTGCCAATAGTCGCTTATATCTCGCCCGAACTTCCTCCTCCCTTAGTTTATACACTTTCACCTCCCTCTTACTTGTTGTTGCCACCTTCCTCTTTTCCCATCTACGTCTTACTCTAACTGTAGCTACAACTAAATAATGATCCGATATATCAGTTGCCCCTCTATAAACATGTACATCCTGGAGCCTACCCATCAACCTTTTATCCACCAATACATAATCTAACAAACTACTCAACAGACTTATCCCCCTATAATTTTTGCACTCTCTTTTATCCCCTTTGCCTTTATACAAAGGAACTATGCATGCTCTCTGCCAATCCCTAGGTACCTTACCCTCTTCCATACATTTATTAAATAATTGCACCAACCACTCCAAAACTATATCCCCACCTGCTTTTAACATTTCTATCTTTATCCCATCAATCCCGGCTGCCTTACCCCCTTTCATTTTACCTACTGCCTCACGAACTTCCTCCACACTCACAACTGGCTCTTCCTCACTCCTACAAGATGTTATTCCTCCTTGCCCTATACACGAAATCACAGCTTCCCTATCTTCATCAACATTTAACAATTCCTCAAAATATTCCCTCCATCTTCCCAGTACCTCTAACTCTCCATTTAATAACTCTCCTCTCCTATTTTTAACTGACAAATCCATTTGTTCTCTAGGCTTCCTTAACTTGTTAATCTCACTCCAAAACTTTTTATATTATATTATATTATTCTCCATGGGGCAGTTGAACAGAATTCTTTGTCCATAAGCTATGCGTGTCTTAAGAGGCAACTAAAATGCCGGGAGCAAGGGTCCTTTTAGGTCACCCTGCCTCAGTGGTATATGACTGGTTTGTTTAAAAAAAACAAAAAAATCTTTTCATGCCAAAAGCCTCCAGCATCTTAGTCTTGTGTTATCAAGTTACCTCTAAAGTCGGAGAAAAATTAGGATTGTAGTATAACAAGACATACAATAAATAAGCTGTTATCTAGATCCAGTATATCTGCCAATTCTGAATTTTGCTTATAAAAAAAAAGTTTTAGGGAGTCATTGCTAATTATTAAAGATGTTTAAGGTTCTATTGTATTATACAATAAATTCTCGTATGAATCATCTAAGATAAATTCATGCTTCCTCTTAAACTGTGGATGTAATACAAGCTTGATAATAGCTGCAACATCATGTGCATTACAAATAGTGTTCTTTTCTTAATTCATTAATGTTTCATATGTATGAATAACTTGTCCACAAATTGTGTTCAATATATCATGCATATTTGTGTGTAGAAATAACTGTACAGTTTTCATTGCATCCACTTTCAGGCCAGTAAAGTTAATTTGTGTGATAAATTGGTACATTCAGTTATCCTACACAGATACGTTGAAATTTCAATCATAATACAGTGCATTCAATTTTTATTTAAAAAGTCTTCGTAGTTATTTACACCTAAAAATGTTAATATTTCATTATCACATATAAATTTATAGTTTAAATTGTGTTTCTATTCAGATCTGTTGCATTTACATTTTTAAAACAATTAAAACTTGACTTTTCCAAGTAATAAATATATTTAGTTAAAAAGTTGTATGTATTTCAGTTATGACAAGCATGCAGCTATGCATAGTACAGAAGCTGCAGCAACCACTTTCAAAGATGTTATCATCTTTGTGGAAGAATATCTGTGTAATGTGGTGGACAAGATGTGGAGCTTTTCAGATTGTGAACAGAATAAACTGACCTTTGAGGTAAGTTTTTGAATTCACCAAGAGTTTCGATCAAGTAAAAAACCAAGTGTCTTACTTATGTTTTTTTTATTAATTGAATTTGGTATGTAACTTGGTAGTCAGGTACGTATAAGCATCTAACCTCTGGCGATTCTGGAAATCACATCCCATGCAGAATCAGTATGATAATGATAATAGTTGAATTTACTTCTGTGTTTCCTCTGCTCAACAAATATGTTCAGCTTAGACTTTCTATTGATGCAATAGACAAAATGTTAAAGATAATCTGGTGTTTGAGAGTAGTCATTCTTCAAGAAGTTTTTTAACTTTCCAGGTTGTGAAGCTTGCACGCTATCTCATCTACTTTGGTTTCTATAGCTTCAATGATCTACTACGCCTGACCAAGACTTTGCTCTCCATCCTTGACTACTCATTTGATACAGACTCGAAGTATTTTCCTAACAATCTTCCCCAAGGACCATTAAGTGGTAAGAATTTTTTTTTTTCATTACTTGCAGGTATTCTGCAGTAATAAGTTTTTATGTCAACTGAAATTTTCCCGCTTGAGAGCAGGCTTGGAGTAATTATATGATTCAAAGTCAGTCACAGTTACATTTTCAATTATTCTTCCAGATTTTCATTTACAATTACTTGATCAGAAACATAACAAATTACAGTTGCATCTACTTGATATTTTGTATTATATTATTTTCAATTAGTTCAAATTATAATAATGTCAAAATCATTGTTAAATGTTTGAAATAATAAACAAATGTTATATTTCATATTTTGCAAGTACTTGAACAATGTACAAAAATACCATTAGTTACATTTTCAGTCAGAGAAAAACTTATGCATAATATTTGTTATACAGCCAACACAAACCTGACTCTGCAGTACAAGTACTGGATGGAACCCAAACATCAGAATGTTTAGTTATGTTCTATTTGATTTGAACTTTCAGTGTGCCATTAGCCCATCCTAGTATCCCAGTTTTATGATTTAATGTAAGCAGGTATAAGCTTGACAAATCATTCAAAATTATAATTACTTTTTCATCTAAAAGTTCAATTACAATTACTTTTTAATCATAATTTCAATTACTAAAAAATGCAATTAATCACATTCAGCTTCAGTTACAATTACTCCAAGCCTGCTTGAGAGGACCAGCAACAAAGAAGATTGTGTGTGTATGTAGGGACTTAATTGTATATAAGTGGTTATGCTTGGGTTACTTGTTGTAGTTGGGTGTAGCATTAAAAGTGGTTCGCATGCAGCTTCCAAGCTGCATGTAACCATGGCAGCAGTACTCTAAACCTTTCTTTGTCAGCTAACATTTTGAACATCTCAGCAGCACTTCTCTACTAGTTACTCTTTTTCAGGAGTTAAACATTTTCCATCAGGCTTCAGCTTTAATATAGCAGTGTTACAGTGCTAAACTTTTATCTTGAGATATCCAGCTCCTTAGTATTTAACAGCCAACTCATCCCACCTGTAGCTTTGTTTTGCCTCATACTATCTCTTCATGTTGTGATCCTGCTCCTAATTATGGGGTTCATATAGTATTATGTCACAACACCACTTCATAAAAAAAAAAATTGACAGTACAATTATAAATGGTTTGATACTTGTTTTTAGTTTGAAATTCGTGGAAAATTTTTCTTCAGTGATACTGATATATTGCCATAAGGCCTCATTTAGGGTTGCTTCTCGCTTTCATCTACCCGTATATTGGTGGTGCCAAGAGTGAGCCACATTGACTGTTTTCGGGAATAATAAATTGTAAATGATTTGATGCTTCTCAGCTACAAATACTTGTGGGTGATACCACTAGTAGAACTAGTTGTCTACATTAAAAATGATTTCTGGATAAGTAATAATGAACAGTTGTCACTTAAGAAGTTTGTCACAAAGCCACATAGCTTTGTTTGCTCTACTGAGGAGATGCATTCATGCTGGTGAAGGGCTCTGGTTCAAGGAATTGGAGCTATTTTCCACTTTTTTGGATAAGTCCTAATTACCTTCCATTCCCCAGGTGTTGTATAATCCTTAGGGATTTAGCACTTTTCATTGTTCCATGTTTTTGTTGGCTTTCAATTGAACCATTGTTCATTGCATTTGGTGCTGGTTGTCTTCAAGACTCCCTGGTTGTCTTCAAGAGGGAGCTGGACAGACACACAAAGTCAGTACCTGACCAGCCGGGCTGTGGTTTGTATGTTGGTTTCCATGCAGCCAGCAGTAACAGCCTGTTTGATCAGGTCCTGATCAACCACAAGACTTTATCATGGACTGGGTCATGGGGGCATTGACCCCCAGAACATCCTCCAAGTATACCTCTAGGTATAACAAAATTCCTTACTTGGAGTTCTATGTGGGCTACCTCTGCACATGTGTTGTTTCAGCACTGAACCACATTTAAAATTATTTTTTGATATTGTGTAGACAAGAATAGGCTTCTAGTAGAAGTACAAGTGGCTTATGGACATCATTTATAGTTTAGTAAGATGTTTAATACAAGTAAACACTTTTAGGGATGCTAAAATACATTTGTATCTTAATCAGAATACAGTACTAGTGGACTCTAGAATGTAGTTGAATTGGAGGAACCTCATCATTATTTTACTGACAGAAAGTTATATATATATATTTTTTTTTTTTTTTTTTTTTTTTTTAAAAGTTGGCCGTCTCCCACCGAGGCAGGGTGACCCAAAAAGAAAGAAAAGCCCCAAAAAGAAAATACTTTCATCATCATTCAACACTTTTACCTCACTCACACATAATCACTGTTTTTGCAGAGGTGCTCGGAATACAACAGTTGAGAAGTATATATGTATAAAAATACACAATATATCCCTCCAAACTGCCAATATCCCAAACCCCTCCTTTAGAGTGCAGGCATTGTACTTCCCATTTCCAGGACTCAAGTCTGGCTACATTTAACCCTTTGACTGTCGAAGGGCCCAATCCTGAAGTTGCTCCTGGTGTCGCAAAATATTCGAAAAAAAAAAAATTATTTTTTCTTATGAAATGATAGAGAATCTTTTCCCGATTGTAAAGACACCAAAAAAAACGAAATTTGATGGAAAACTGACGGAATTACGCTCTCGCGAAGTTAGCGACTTCGGCGATATTTAAAAATCGGCAATTTCGCCCACTTTGAGCCCTATTTTCGGCTAATTCCGTTATTCCAGTCAACCAAACTCATAACTATTTCTTCAGAACTCTATTTTTTCTATCGATTGAGCACAAGAAACTGCCCATTTACCGATTTCAACTACCCAATAACATGGTCAGAAATTTGCAATTTGGCCAATTTCACGAAAATTAAAAAATACGACAATTTCAAAATAAGGTCCAGAATGAACAATGCAGACATTCCTGGCACTAAAATAAGATTTTCTTTGTTCATCAGTCATGTCTCCAGGTCCCTGTGATATTACTCTTGCTTTTTATTTTGAAATTTTATTCAAACAAAAAATAGAAGATTTACTGTTATGCAGACTACTGCAATACTGTAATAATTGTAAAAATTACATCAACCCATTCATGACTGCGTATTAGAATGGCTATTTGGACATTTATTGGACAATGACATCATTTGTTTACTTTTGAACATCGGCAAAAATCAAACATTTCCTGTACTTTGTGCTCCATTTCCAGGTTCTTTTTATAGTAAAATTAATCAAAATCACCTCCATTTCTATAATGTAGTTTCCATTCTATCAAATGAGACCATGAAAACGAGAATACAACCACAAATACTATACGAAAATAGACCACAAAGTCGGCATTTTAATTAAAAAAAACGGTCGGAGTTTTTTTTTTCTCATTATGCACTGCGTCCTCCAGGATTTTTTTTATGTGGTGCACACTGACCACACAGACCCATTCTCTCACATGTGGGCCTACTAGCTTTCTCCTGCCTGATTTGAAGCCGCTAGAATTTATGAGTATATATACGTCAAACACGGTACCTCACAAACATATATATACGGCCGCGACAGTCAAAGGGTTAATATAATTTAATATAATTCTAGGTAGTAGGTTGGTAGACAGCAACTGTCCAGGGAGGTATTACCATCCTGCCAAGTGAGTGTAAAATAGAAGCCTGTAAGTGATTTACATGATGGTAGGATTACTGGTGTCTTTTTTCTATCTCATAAACATGCAAGGATTCAGGTACATCTTGCTACTTCTACTTACACATGGGTCACACTACACATGCATGTTTTTTTTTTTTTTTCAACAAGTCGGCCGTCTCCCACCGAGGCAGGGTGACCCAAAAAAGAAAGAAAATCCCCAAAAAGAAAATACTTTCATCATCATTCAACACTTTCACCACACTCGCACATTATCACTGTTTTTGCAGAGGTGCTCAGAATACAACAGTTTAGAAGCATACACATATAAAGATATACAACATATCCCTCCAAACTGCCAATATCCCAAACCCCTCCTTTAAAGTGCAGGCATTGTACTTCCCATTTCCAGGACTCAAGTCCGACTATATGAAAATAACCGGTTTCCCTGAATCCCTTCACTAAATATTACCCTGCTCACACTCCAACAGATCGTCAGGTCCCAAGTACCATTCGTCTCCATTCACTCCTATCTAACACGCTCACGCACGCTTGCTGGAAGTCCAAGCCCCTTGCCCACAAAACCTCCTTTACCCCCTCTCTCCAACTCTTTTGAGGACGACCCCTACCCCGCCTTCCTTGCCCTATAGATTTATATGCTTTCCATGTCATTCTACTTTGATCCATTCTCTCTAAATGACCAAACCACCTCAACAACCCCTCTTCTGCCCTCTGACTAATACTTTTATTAACTCCACACCTTTTCCTAATTTCCACACTCCGAATTTTCTGCATAATATTTACACCACACATTGCCCTTAAACAGGACATCTCCACTGCCTCCAACCGTCTCCTCGCTGCTGCATTTACCACCCAAGCTTCACACCCATATAAGAGTGTTGGTACTACTATACTTTCATACATTCCCTTCTTTGCCTCCATAGATAACGTTTTTTGACTCCACATATACCTCAACGCACCACTCACCTTTTTTCCCTCATCAATTCTATGATTAACCTCATCCTTCATAAATCCATCCGCCGACACGTCAACTCCCAAGTATCTGAAAACATTCACTTCTTCCATACTCCTCCTCCCCAATTTGATATCCAATTTTTCTTTATCTAAATCATTTGACACCCTCATCACCTTACTCTTTTCTATGTTCACTTTCAACTTTCTACCTTTACACACATTCCCAAACTCATCCACTAACCTTTGCAATTTTTCTTTAGAATCTTCCATAAGCACAGTATCATCAGCAAAAAGTAACTGTGTCAATTCCCATTTTGAATTTGATTCCCCAAAATTTAATCCCACCCCTCTCCCGAACACCCTAGCATTTACTTCCTTTACAACCCCATCTATAAATATATTAAACAACCATGGTGACATTACACATCCCTGTCTAAGACCTACTTTTACCAGGAAGTAGTTTCCCTCTCTTCTACACACCCTAACCTGAGCCTCACTATCCTCATAAAAACTCTTTACAGCATTTAATAACTTACCACCTATTCCATATACTTGCAACATCTGCCACATTGCTCCTCTATCCACTCTATCATATGCCTTTTCTAAATCCATAAATGCAATAAAAACTTCCCTACCTTTATCTAAATACTGTTCACATATATGCTTCAATGTAAACACTTGATCTACTCATCCCCTACCCACTCTGAAGCCTTCTTGCTCATCCGCAATCCTACATTCTGTCTTACCTCTAATTCTTTCAATTATAACCCTACCGTACACTTTTCCTGGTATACTCAGTAAACTTATTCCTCTATAATTTTTGCAGTCTCTTTTGTCCCCTTTCCCTTTATATAAAGGGACTATACATGCTCTCTGCCAATCCCTAGGTACCTTCCCCTCTTTCATACATTTATTAAACAAGCATAAATATACACACTCCTCTGGGTTTTCTTCTATTTTCTTGCTAGTTCTTGGTTATTTCCTCTTATCTCTTTGGGGAAGTGGAACAGAATTCTTCCTCCATAAGCCATGCATATCGTAAGAGGTGACTAAGATGCCGAGAGCAAGGGGGCTAGAAACCCCTTCACCTATGTACTTTACTAAAGTTAAAAACAGAAACTTTTGTTTTTCTTTTTAGGTCACCCTGCCTTGGTTGGATATGGCTGATTTGATAAAAAAAATTTAATGCAGTGTATAATGTTTTTACTACATTGGTAGTTTCCCACCATCATTCATTCAATAACTGTCTTGCCAGAAGTGGTTTGCAGATGTTATAATTTAAATGACTCTTTATAAAATATTTTAATAATGGTATTAGTGTACTGTACTGTAGTGTAGAATATTGCAAATACTGCTTCTGTAATTAAGGCATTGCATATAAATGCTTGCAATTTCTTTCCACATGCTGCTGTAGATGATAAATGTAAGGATGATGAGCCTAAGCTTGACCAGCTAAGTATAAGTACAACTTCTGTCATGGACATATCTTGTGCTTCTAATATTAATAGTAATGAAAGTGGCACTACACCTAATATTGAAATAGCTGCTATTGAAAGTTGTGTTGGCTCTGTTGATGAAAGCAGTAGTAATATGAGCATAGCTACATATGGCAAAGCTACTTGTTCAAAAGTTGAGGCTAGTGTTTTGGATGATGTTAACTCTAGTCATAAAGATGAGATTCTTCATCCAAAATCAAGAACCCCAAGCCCAAAAGCTTCTCCAAAAAAAACACCCAGCAGGAAGGTGTCAGAAGCAAAAGAAGGTAAATTATAATCATTGTTACATATATGTTTTTCTGGTAATGTTTGTAAGGATTTTCTTCTTGATATAATTCTAGGTAGTGCCCTAAATGGATAGATTCCTGTTTTATAACTTAAACTGAATGTGACCCATACATACTGCTGTATAAGTAACAGAACACGCTCAAGTGAAGCCCCTTGTCATTTTTATTGGGCAATTAGCTTTGCTTTTAGGCTAAATTTATATGCAACAAAAGAAAATCTGTGTCCTTGACACTATAACATAAAGAATGTTTAGAAATTCTGTGGCAGCCACAGAGCTGGGACACAATTTCTTGAACAGAGTTTTGGTATTATTTTGTACTGTACTGTAATAATATTCCAGATAGCAGTGACAGTGATATTAAATGGTGCTATTGTATAATATATACAGTATTATGGCATTATGGAGAAAAGGTTACAAGGATAAATGTAGCTAACAATTTCTTGTATTATATAGTACTGTAGCATGTTATAAAAGTATCCTCATTACAAAATGAGCAATAATTTATTTTCTCAAGTTTTTGCCCTCATGACTTGTGCAATTTAGTATGAAAAATGAACCAGACAGTATGAGATATGGAGTCCATTCCAGAGTATATATCTGGAGAGATATTCCCCGTAGATACAGTAGATCCTTGTTTCCATTCAAAAGGTAGGATTTAATAAGTGGTTATTCACACTGACTACTTTTTGGGTATAGTGGTTGCTCTTATAATTGATCTAAAGATGGGAAGGGGTGTTCCAGATAAGTATATCTCTGATAAAGAGCAGTGTGTTTTATAATTGTTTTTATTTGCAACTAGTTCAGTAAATCATATATGGTACTACAAATGTGGTTGTTTTAATGCTGAGTATTGTTTCATTTGATACAAAAACTACTGGGGAAAAATTAAGTGAAATTAATTTTCCAATACCCACAGCAAATCTTTGCCAGTTTTTACCAAACAGATAAGAACCAATTATTCATTATTAACCCTTTGACTGCCGCAAGCCCCTTTCTGAAACTGTCATTGTTGCAAAATTTTTGAAAAAAAAAAAAAAAAAAAATTTCTTATGAAATGATAGAAAATCTTTTCCCTATGGCAACGACACCAAAAATACGAAATTTGGTGAAAAACTCAGGGAATTACGCTCCCGCGAAGTTAGCGGTCTCGGCGACATATACGCATTGGCGATTTCGCCGACTTTAAGCCCTGTTCTTGGCCAATTCTGTTGATCCAGTTGACCAAACTCATAGCTATTTCTTTAGAAATCCATTTTTTCTATCAATTGAGTACAAGAAACCGCCCATTTATCGATTTGAACTACCCAATAAAGTGGTTAGAAATTGGTAGTTTGGCCAATTTCACGCAAATTAAAAAAGATGCCAATTTCAAAATAGGATCCAGAATAAACAATGTAGACATTCTTGGCACTAAAATAACATATTCTCTGTTCATTAGTCACGTGTATAGGCCCCTCTTATATTACTATTGCTTTCTATTTTGATTTTTTATTCATACAAAAAATACAAAGTTTACTATTATGCAGTCTACTGCATTATTGTAAAAATGGTATAAATAATATCAATGCACTAGTGAAAGAATATTAGACTCCCCAGTTGACGTGTATTGGACGTGTGGTGTGATTTGCTTACCCTTGAACATTGATAAAAATTGAACACTTCTGCTACTTTGAGCTCAATTTCAAGGTCGTTTTCATCGTGAAACTAATCAAAATCATCTCTATTTGTGCAATGTGTTTTTCATTTTATGACTTGAGACCATGAAAACGAGAATACAACGATAAATGCTATATGAAAATACACTTCAAAGTCGGCGTTTTAATCCAAAAAAATGGTCAGTTTTTTTTTTTTCCATTATGCACTGCGTGCTGCAGGATTTTTTTTATGTGGTGCGCACTGACCATACAGACCCATTCTCTCACATGTGGGCCTACCAGCTTTCTCCTGCTTGATTTGAAGCCGCTAGAATTATTGAGTACATATACGTCCGAAACACTGGCTCGTAAGACGTATATATACGACGAAAACAGTCAAAGGGTTAAAATGAAATACAACACACAAAGTGGTGGAGAAGTTGAAATATGGCATTCAGATTAAAAACCTTGTTTATGAATCTAGATTTTTTGGCCATTCTGTATGAAACACATGTAGGATGAGTCCACCAAACATGCTCAAAGTTAACTTAAAAATCACTCATTTGATACACAGTGTAGAAAAATTTTGAAAAACTTGATCTAGCTGGACTGTAGCTTCATTTATGTTGTACTGAGGTACTGTTATTTGCACATTCTACACTTACTGCATAGTTACCAAAAGAGTCCTGTGTGTTCGGTGTAGAGATCCATGCAATCCTTATTACTATTGTCGTGATAGCTGGCTTAGCTGGGTCTTGGTTCATTGTATACTCAGATTAACAGTGTGCTCTGTTTCCTCTTTTCCACTGTGCTTCTACCCATTTTGTGGTCCAAGAGATTCAGGAGTGATTAGCTCATTTCCATCCATGGTACAAGGATGGTGAGGTCTGTCGGTGTCCTGGGAAATGAATAGGCAGATGCTGAGGCAATGGCTTCTATAACAAGCTTGCTCTATAGCTGATTTTTTGCCTTACAGTACCTTTTTCCTTATAATGGGCAGTATCTAAAGATTTGCCCTTGGGAAGTGGCAGTTCCAGTGGGTCCTACAGACAAAAAGCAAAGCTTTTTCCCATGAGTATGTTTATATGAATATAAGAAAGAAGGAACACAGAAGCAGGCCTACTGGCCCATGCAAGGCAGATCAAAACCCTCTTCAAATATCAAGCCTACCTGCCATAGTCTTGTTCTTGGACATACTTTCTTTAATACTAATGCATGGAATTGACTTACGAACCTTGAAATATTGAGCACATTGCATGACAAAAATACTTGCTACATTTCATTCAGTCATGAAAATAATGACAAATATTATTAAGGCAAACAATCCACT